>NW_027555847.1:146505538-147105538 GCF_003287225.1 Phascolarctos cinereus
CCCACCCCACTCCCCAGGCAAATTTCCTCCAGCTCCACCCCACCCACTCCTAATTCAAGGCCAGTCTTCCGAAAGCATTCTGAGCATCACACTGAGAAATAAATCAATTCCCGTCACACTAAAGATTCTGCACCCAGCGCTCTCTCTCTTCTCCCCACAGGGGGGAAATGGGGAAAGGCTGCCTCGTACTGGTAATACAAGCTCCTTGAGGGTAGACTTTTAGTATTTGTTTTTGTATCCCTGGCGCCTTGCAATGTGACTGAAACATAGTAGGCGCTTAATGAATGTTCATACATCTTAAAACTAGAGGTGGAAATGACGCCAGAAGTCACTGAGTCCAACTCCTTCATTTTACCGATGAGAAAACCAGTCCCATGAAGATTAAATGATTTGCCTAAAGTCACGTAGGGGCAGAGGAGAGCCGGAATTTAAACGTAATTCCTGGGAGTCCAAATCCATTGCTCTCTGCTGCTCCCCGCTGCTTCCACTGAACTGGAAGTACCCCTGTCCAAGAGACAGCATTGCACTGACTCCCATCTGCTTGTTATACAGATGAAGAAACTGAGGGAGTGGGGGGTTAGTAGCTTGTCCGGGGTCACACAGCTTAGTAAGCAGGAAAGCCAGATCTGAACCTAGGTCTGCTATCCCGAAACCCCTGAAATTCTCTTCGCCTATACCAGTACTTTGGTTTGATTTTCGTTAGCGGAGAGAACCTCTACCGACTTCAACACCAAGTGTGAAGAAGGTATCCAAAGAAGCAGAAGCGTCGAGGTAATAAATGGGAAAGGTCCTGCCTGTAGCTGGGAGGAGGGCAGAGTTGCTGGTGCACAATTTTGGCTGGGATTTTAAGTCTCTGCAGCCACTGAGGTGGAAAACTGGATGCCAATAACCCCACCCTACAGACTGGCTAATTGATGTACCTGGTCTGGTTTATGAGACTGACTTAGACTCACATGAAAAGGGCCTATGCCCTAAAGCCACTTCCCCTCCCTCCTAGACAGAAACTTAGAGTTAGAAGAGATCCTAGAGATCACCTACTCCTACCCCCTAATGCTGCAAATAAAGAAACTGTTTGCAAAAGACCAGGAAGGATAGTGTCAACATAGAGTGGTAGGGCATAGGAAGAATGTGTGTCTGTGTACGTGTGTGTGAGTAAGGCAAAGGAAGAATTCAGTTTGAATAATTATTATAGTGTTTGGGAAGACTATTTAAATGTGAATATGATACTGAAAATTTAGCAAGTTTTGGAACTTAGCAAGCACCTTTGGAAATGAAAACAGGGAAGAGAAATACCAAGAAAATGATATATATGTATATGCTCTCTAATGATAGCTTACTTTCATATAATACTAACTTAAGATTCAGGAGATACTTTCCTCAAGACCCAAGTTCTATTATGCCCTTTTATGCATGAGAAAACTGGAGCTCAGAAAACTAAGTGATTTTCTGAGGGTCACACAGCTAGCAAGTATTAGAGCCAAGATGAAAACTTTGATCTGACTTCTAGTCAAGTGCTGTGTGTATCTTTTTATTTCCTTCTTGTCTTTCACTTACTAGAAGAAATGAACACTTGTATAATTGGCAGTCCACACTGAATCACAGGATTGTAGATTTAGACTGGAAGGGACCTCAGAGGTGATCTAATCCAATCCATTTACAAATTAGGAAATTTAGGCCCAGAGAGGTTGTTATTTGCCCAGTATCACATAGATAGTAAACAGCAGAGCTGGGTTTTGAAAATAAATCCTTTCATTTCAAATCCAACACTCTTTCTTCTGTAGCATTTAAGTAATCTGCCTGCTTGATCAGGGCTAATCTGAGTTTCTACTTGTGTAGCTTGCTAGCTCTGAGATCTTTTTGCTCAAAAACAGCAATCCAAATTCTGACTATTCAATGTCAAGAAATTGGAAAAGGAATGACGGAAGGTCAGAGTATAAAGAAACTTCACTGGCCCAAATATCATTTTGCAGAGGAGAAAACTGAAGTGGCAAGAGTCTTTAGGATAAAAGGGAGTGGCAGTGGCAAGTAGCCACTAGGTGGGGTGGAGAGAAAAGGGAATGGAGAAAGAGAGGGAAGAGAAGGAAGAGGAGAGAGGAAAGTGGGGGGGGGGGAAGAGAACAGTGAGAGAATGAGATGAACAATAATATATTCTGTCAACCCCACACCTGTCGTCTTTTACTGGAAAATTTACTCTTTTCCAAAGACACAATTAAATTCAGTAAATTCTGTATTGACTTCCATTCCTAGCAAAGTGTCAGCAACAACTGCCTAAGGGATGAACCAGAAGATACTATTGAGATAATTACAGTAACCCAGGGGCAATGACTTGGCAGCCAGTGCCTGGAGCACCAGCCAATATTTGGTTAGTGCATAATTTGTAAAACACCCCAGAAATTTGACACTGCTTGGCTGGTTGGTGCCAATGTGGTTACATGATCTATTTTTCTTTAAGTAATTGTTTTGAGAGCCTAGGTCAGCAATACTTCAAAAGAGTTCCAACACCATTACCAGTCTCACTCCCAATGCCAAATACTGCTCAATTCTTCTAAAGATGGTGCATATATAGACACATAGGATGCTAAGAGCTGGAAGGGGGCATAGAGACTATCTAGTCCAACCCCTTCATTTTATGGATCAGTGACTTGGAAGATCCCATAGTCTCTACGCCTAGATCACAAATAAATGAAAAGTCAAGAAAGAATCCTTTTCCTTTCATCCCTTAATGCTCTCTACAATTCAGCATCCTATACCTGCTTCTCCTTTCCCTCTTCTCTTTTTCCCCCCTTAACATTCTTCTACTCTTCTTTCCTCTCCTCTTGTCTCTCCCTTTTCTGTCTTCTCTTCTCATCCCTCTTCCTTCCTTGCGTCGCTTTTCCTCTTTTCTGCCCTCCCCTTTCTCCTTTCCTTTCTTTTCTTCTCTCCTCCTCTTTATTTCCCACCCCACTCCTGAATGTCCTTTTCTCTCGTTCTCCTTCAAGGGCCATGAACTGTCTCTGTCCCTGGTACTCAGCAGCCTTAGAAATCGCAATGCAGGTTTCTAAGTAAGAACCCCAGCAGTGGGGTTCCTCCTATAAAGGGCAGCATGATTAGGAGTATTCCGTCCATATAAGATAAGGAGGTCCTTGTTTTGTTTAAAGTGGAGTGATGCTGAATTTAGAAGGGAAAAAGTTGACTTACTAAAGGAGAAGGTGAAAAAGCAATATAACTCACATTTATATAGTGGGAAAGTTTACAAAAAGACTTTACTCATTCAACTCCATGAGGTAGATAGTGTAATTCCCTTTTTACAAAAGGAACACTGAAGTTGAAAAAGGTAAGTGATATACTTGCCACTAGCCACAGAGCAAGTAAAAGTGACCAAGTCAAAATTCGAACCCAAGGTCAGCAATAATGACAGTTTAAGAATAACAGCATTGAAGCTGTCATTGTCCTCCAGCCACTGTGTAGTAATAATCAATACCCTAGTATTAACCTGTAATGATAAGTGCTTAACCCTCGACCTTGAGAAAAGAACTGCAACATAAAACGTTCGTGTGCATTCTAATAAGCGAAAAAGGAACCACTATCATGAATACATTTATCTAAGTTGAACCATTTTCCCTAAGTCAAATGAATAGGTGTTTATCAGAAAGCCCACAGTTCTTCCCGAAAACCGACCACCAAACGGCCATTAAAAGGTTACCTTTGCTGGGTATTGAATAGAAGAATGGGGCTAGAGGTACTTCGACACAGTACAGCCTGCCACTGGACTTCCAATAAGCATGGCCCAACCAAACTAGATTTAACCTTATCGAAAGCAAGACTAGTCTCGTGGAAATTAAAAATTGTCTATCGAGGAAGGACAGTAGTTTATTTTGCCCAGACTACATGGCTATCTATAGCCATGTGGTATGCGGCTACAACGGAGTTATCTCCGGATTTCTTCTCTTCAACTATATAGGAAGCTTTTGCCTGCCTTACAAAGTTTCAGGAGGAAAAGCAAAACAAAACTCTAATGCCTCCTCCAACCCCCCTAATGTTAAAATTACCCGCTTTGAGTTTAACCAACAGAGATGGTGTTCATTTTCTTACTCCTTTTTCCTGATTCTCTCCTTTACCTTTGCCAGACTCTCACTTTAGTGACTCGATCAGCAGATATCTGTTGGCAAAGACCCTCTAACAAGACAAGGTGTCAAAATAAGTTCAATCTTAAAGGTAAGGGAAGCCTTTACAATTGCAGCTGCTGCTGTGGCTGCTGCTGCGGCTGCTGCTGCGGCTGCTGCTTCCTTGGCGGGGATGGGGGAGGGAGGAGGGAGGAACCGATCACTATTCTCTTTAGATCAAAACCTGTTTTTCATCTCAATTTAGAGAAAACCTCTCTTTCTTCAGTAGTGAAAATTGTCCAAACGCTGAATCACAGAATCGTTCTCCTCTCAGCACCAACACACCTGGATCTGGGATCACAGAGTAGAAGAAACATTTTTAGAAATCAAATCCCATTCCGTCATTTTACAGAGAAAAGAGACTTGCACAAGGTCACACATGAAGTTATTTAACATTTATGATCAATCACCTCCCCCTTTCCCACTCCTCTGCTGCTTCCCCCACCCCCACAAACATAAGAGATAGAATGTAAAGATACTATGCCAACATTTTGCTCCGAAAAACTGTCTTTCTGGCTGGCTTGGATAAATAAAAGTAAAGTTCTGCATGGGGTCAGCTTCCAGACTGGATCAGTGTTTCTGAGCTTTCTCAAATCCAGAATGGGTCTGTTTTTCAATTGCTACGCTCAGTTACATACAAATCCTAGTTTTCATTTCAACTTAGAAGAAACATCTGATTCACAATAATGAAGATTAGCCAGACTCTGGATTATAGAATCATTCTCCTTTTATTCATTTATTCTTCGTTGTTTGTTTAAAAACCTCCCCCAAAAAACAAATACTTATGTATGCATATATTCGAATATACTTCTCATCTTCTCTTTTTTTAGCCCTCCAAGTAGTACACATCTGCAACCTTGACCTTACAAATTGCTTTTCTACCTTCCCCTATTTAATCACTTCAGAAGTCTGATTTATTCATTCCATGCGCTTATTTCCAAATACAGGGACCTCAATGCACAAACTTTGGATTTTAACAAACTCTGTAAGTCTCTCCTCCCCACGGCTTTCCTTTATCTTTTAGAAATCAGGTTTCTTCCTCGTTGTATTAGGGCAAAAGGCCTTCTTGGGAGTGTAGGTTAGGAGAGTCGGTTGAAAATGTGACCTGAGACCATTCTAAGTGAAATGGAGGAGAAAAAACCTGAAAGAGAGGGAAGGGTGAGATATAGTGCCTGTGTGTGTGTGTGTGTCAGAGAGAGAGAGAGAGAGAGAGAGAGAGAGAGAGAGAGAGAGAGAGAGAGAGAGAGAGAGAGAGAGAGAGAGAGAGAGAGAGCGCCTGTGTCTGCGTGCTGTTCCTCATTCATCCTGCCTTTTAATTCAGTGTTGTGAAACAGTACAGACTCCACATCTCTCTTTAAAGGTTCCCTGCAGAGCTGCCTGTGCGCCTGGCCCCGCCTGGTCCCTGCTAAGGGGCTTTGGAGCGAGGGGCAGCTGAGTGGATGGTGGTGGTTGGAGAAGAAGAGGGCGGGGGAGATAGGAGGAGGAGGCAGGGAGAGATGAACGCCGGTTTCTTGCCCCCTTCTTCTCTGTTAGTCTTGGCGGCAGAGTCCCTCAGCTTCTGTCATGTGATAGTCACGAAGCTGGAGCTGCGGGGGTCTCAGCATCTTGGGGACCATTACAAAACCCAGGCAAGAGAGCGCTTGCCTGCCACAGCCCTACGTGCCTCTCCTCCCAGCTGGACCCGCGAGAGATCGGGCAGAAGCAGCAGTAACAACAGCGACAGAGCAGCAACAGAAGCCGCAACGAAAAGACTGAACTTTCCCCTGACTCCATCACCACTACATACACACACTACTCTCATTTACATCCCCTACACACACATACGCACACGCCCCTGGACCTCGGAAGCCAATTCGTTCTAGGTCTAGAAGCAGAGATAGAGACTGTAGCAGCTGCAAGCAGTAGCAGCGACCAAACTTTTTATCCGATCGCAGCAGTGAAAAGCAATTGGATTTATTTCTCCCAGGGCTCAGCTGCAAGCTGGGGGCTTGAACTTCCGGGCTTTCCTCTTCTCTTAGCAACCCTGCTGAAGGAAGGGGGCGGGGAGACGCGGGGGAGACACAGCCGTCCTTGCACCCGGCTGGGCCATCCCCTCAAGGTCTCTCTTCTGGAAAAGCAAGAACTTGAAGGAGGAAAAAGAAAGTGATTCTCCGCTCCCAAGAGCCACATCTCTGTTGTTCTGGAGCCTGAGCCGAGACTGTGCTGGGGAGTCGGGAGTTGAAAAGCCGGTGAGGACCTCTGGATCTTTGCAAGAGAACAGGACTTCTCTTCCTTCCTCCCTGTTGACCAACTCCCTCTCCTTCACTGGCCAGGAACGCTGCTTTCTTTCCCACTACTGAGGAAAAGGGTGGTGGTGGGTTTGTTGGAGAGGAGTGGAGAGCTCCCCTTCACTTTCTGCACCGTCATTGCCCCCAGCACCACCGAGTTCTTCCTCTCAACTTCCCTGTCCATCGACTCCAGGAACCTGGAAGAGGGAGGTGGGGTGGGGTGAGGGTGGAGTGGTAAAACTGGCGTGCTCCACAACTGCCTTGATCGCCACCGTCGGGGCAAGAAGTTGGCACCCTGTCAGCCCAGAGTTGCCGCGGGAGTCCGGGAGTGGAGTGGGCATCCTAGAGAAGCCAGGCAAGAGAACGACAGAGGGACCCACTAGAGGAGGCTGGGGAAAGGGGAAGTGGTGGAAAAGGAAGGCAGACAAGGTGGGGGTAAGTGGGGTGAGGGTTAAGGGAGGGGGAGTGTGGGGGAAGAGGGAGGTGCTGAGGTCCAGAGTGGGTGGGAGGGAGGGTGGAGGGGGCAATGCCTCGTCCAGGGAAGAGCTCGTACAGCGACCAGAAGCCGCCTTACTCTTACATCTCGCTGACCGCTATGGCCATCCAGCATTCCGCTGAGAAGATGCTGCCCCTGAGCGATATCTACAAGTTCATCATGGAGCGCTTCCCCTACTACCGGGAGCACACGCAGCGCTGGCAAAACAGTCTGCGCCACAACCTCTCGTTCAACGACTGCTTCATCAAGATCCCACGACGGCCAGACCAGCCAGGCAAGGGCAGCTTCTGGGCGCTGCACCCGGACTGCGGGGGATATGTTTGAGAACGGAAGTTTCCTGCGGCGTCGTAAGCGCTTCAAGGTGCTGCGCGCGGACCACTCGCACTTGCACCCTGGGGGCACGGCGGCGGCCAAGGGCGTGGGGGGTACGGGACCTGGGGGTCACCTCCATCCGCACCCTCACCACCCTCACCACCACCACCACCATCACCACCACCATCCCTCCGCTCACCATCACCACCACCACCCGCCGCAGCCGCCGCCCCCCCATATGGTGCATTATTTCCATCAGCAGCCGCCCGCTCCTGCTCCGCAGCCCTCACAGTCAACGCATCTCCAATCCCAGCAGCAACAGCCGCAGCAACAGCCACAGCCACCTCCGCCGCAACCACAACCGCAATCGCACCCCGGCAAGATGCAGGAGGCGGCAGCTGTGGCGGCGGCTGCAGCAGCAGCTGCGGCCGCGGCGGTGGGCAGCGTGGGCAGGCTGTCCCAGTTCCCCCCCTACGGGCTGGGCTCGGCGGCTGCAGCAGCGGCTGCTGCTGCAGCCTCGTCTTCGGGCTTCAAACATCCGTTCGCCATCGAGAACATCATCGGAAGGGACTACAAGGGCGTAATCCAGGCAGGCGGGCTGCCCCTGGCATCGGTGATGCATCATCTCGGTTACCCGGTGCCTAGCCAGCTCAGCAACGTGGTCAGCTCCATGTGGCCGCACGTCGGGGTCATGGACTCGGTAGCTGCGGCAGCAGCAGCTGCTGCAGCCGCGGGGGTGCCAGTGGGCCCAGATTACGGGGCATTTGGGGTTCCAGTTAAGACCCTGTGCCACCCTCCTGGACAGACTCTACCTGCAGTACCGGTCCCTATCAAGCCCACCCCGGCCCTGCCACCTGTGGCGGCCCTGCCACCCTCACTGACGGTCAACGCGCCACCGCCGCCGCCTCCTCCACCCATCTGCCCTTCTGCTGCAGCCTCTCCGGCTTCCACTCTGCTGGAGCAGACTCCCCCCAGTTCGGCGGAGAACAAGGGCAGTTCCCTACATTCTGTCCTGGTGCACTCTTAAGACGTGTGAACAGGGGAGGGGAAAAGTGAATTCATTCAGAGACATTGGACCAGCAGGTCCCAGTAGGGAAAAGTAGAAGACGAAGTAGAAAGGAACGGGGGGGGGGGGGAGAGAGAGAGAGAGAGAGAGAGAGAGAGAGAGAGAGAGAGAGAGAGAGAGAGAGAGAGAGAGAGAGAGAGAATTTTGAACTAAGAATGTATTTAAGCAAACACGAAGTTGATGCTTAAATGGATTTTAATAAATATTACACTTCCGGTGTCAGTGTTTATACTATGTTGTACAATCAGATTATTGAGAGCCAATTTTCAGGTAAGAGTTTCTATTGTTATTAATACTATAAATATAATAAGTTATGTGGAGAGAGAGCGAAGACAAGGCGGTGGGGAAAAGCTTTATTCTGTGCCAAATTGGATTCAATTTTGGCCTTCCCTGGACCATATAAAAGTTCCTGAGGCTCTGGGTGGGCCAGGTGGTGAGTTTTAAAAACCCACATGGCGAAATCCAGGCTGAAAGTGAAAAATAGATAAGGCTACCAAGTGGCAGTTTTACCTTTCTCTAACCTGTTTAGCGATGTATCATAAATATCCAAGATAAAACTAGTCAAATAAAAAAATCTAACTGTAGAGAGGGAAATGTATTTTCCCTAGTTTATTCCCTTGCCTTGGTTCCTTTGCGCCTGGGTTTAGGGATAGGGAGACGATGAATTCAAGTCTTTAATAAAGCCCATACTTTCTTTTAAAAGAACACAAAGTATCTTTGGGAAAGTCAGTTGAGTTTCTCAGCTCTCTTTCCAGGGGGGCTTGGAAGGGTTGGAAGAGCAGCTAAAGCAATTAGCCTGCACCATGGGGAGCTACATGGGATTAAAAAGTAAAAGCCCCGATTCCAGAAGTGAAGTTTGGAGAAACAAAACCCAAATGACACAGAGAAACAAGACCTTCAGACTGCAGATGAATTTTTAAAATCCAAGAAATCCCTTTAAGGATTCAGAGTGCAATCTGGGATCTTGGAATCCTATTTAAAAATAAAATTTTTTAAAAAAGAATTTTCAAGCTATCTTCCCTTCTGTAAATACTATATTTCACAGGTCCACATGAAACACATTTTGGCTGTTTTGTTTTGTCTTATCTTCTTCGACGTTGCAAGGCAACTTTGCAACATAATTCTGCCCAGCTGTTCTTTAAACATGCAGAACCGTCTTTTGGCTTTCCCTTTTCACACTTTATGAAGACCAAAACAAAACAAAACAAAAAACCCACAAGTGAGTAATGCTTTTCCCATCACCTTTGATCGCTCACACAAATTTGATATTTTATGTGTTGCTTGATGTGAATCTCTTTCCAATGAGTTTTCCAGTTTAAACTATCGAATGGGAAAGGGAAAAAAAACTTTGATGTTTGTTTTACTTGTTTTCTTTAAACCACAGGCATAGCACTTTACTCAAAACAAACTTTAGACAGAGGAAAAACAAAGGCTGGGGGCTGAAAGTGGTGGCGGACAGCTGCTGCCTTTTATACGAACAAGTCATCTTTAGCTTCTTTAATCCACCTCATTCGGGTTGTGACATTGTGACAGGTTAATGTCTGCCTATGTTGTACGCCAGTGTTGTCTATTAAAACTCTGTGGCTTTGCTTCTCTGCTGGTTCTGGTGTTTCTCTTCTTAAGGGGCGTGAATGAGTGCTAGAGGACTGGCCCGTGTAAAACTCAATTTCTGTGACGGAAAACTGGAAGGTGGTTGCGTCCCAGTTGTGGGGAGAGCGCTCAGGAACCTGAAACACCCATTAAATAAAGTACCTTTCCATACCCCTAATTTATCCCCCTTTTATCGTTTCTCGAAATTGCTTTTGCTCCTCAACCCTGCCCCCATTCTATTTCTCTTTTTCATTGAACTCAAAAGAGCTCAGCGCAGAGATTTGGAGGAGCAAGAAAAGTAGCTTTCATTGAATCTTCCCCCACCTGAGCCCGCCTTCGCCCACACACACCGCCTTCCCTTTCCTGAAGTCTTGGTATCGGATATTGAAGGGGAAAAGAAAATGAGTAGGGGACTGTGGGGGAGGGGTTAGTAGAGGGGAAGCACTCTACCATAGGGAAGCTTCCTTCTGTCTTTATTTTTGTTTGCCAATGCATCTAAGTGTATGGGCTGAGTGGAGGGGGCGGGGCAGGACGCGGGCCCAGGACTTGGGGTTGGGGGGGGGGGTGGAGGGAAGAGATAGCCCGTGGTTCTTTGATCTGTTTCACCTCGTCTACTTTTTCCTCCCTTTTCCCGGGCTTGAACAAGATACATTTCTTCAACCTAGTTTTGCCCGGCCAGGAAGTTCGGCATCCAGACCTTGTAAGCTTCTCCTCCGTGGTTCTTAGCAAGGTGTTGCACACTGACTGGTCGGACCAGCCTGACCTGTTGCGCGCTCGCTGCTCGCGCGGCTCCACCACTAGCTATCGGGAAACCCGAGCTACAGAGGGTTTTCCCTTAGGGTCAAGGGAGTAAGGCTTGGGCTTCATAGCTTGTAGATGTAGTCCACCGGAACCCAGCCCTGCTGGTTTTTTGCATCTTTGAGCCACTGAATGAAATTTGCTACAGAAAACCCGCAAACCTCTAGCAAATCAAATGCAGTTCCTTATATACTCCTCTCTTCAGCTGAACCAGCAGTAGAGAGCGACTTGTCAGGCTTTCGAGCTTGGGAGCCCGACCATGGTTAGAGAATAGACATAGGAGGAGGAGAGGAGGGTAATAGAGCTCTGTTTCTCACTTCAGCTCTCGCTCCTGTAATTCATTTTCCAAGGACAAGACAATGGGGGACATATCTGGATAGGTTGTATTTCGATTCCGGCCGCAGTCCCAAACACTCACGGATCTCCACTTTGGAGGCGATTTCCCCTGCTTCCCAGTCAATTCCACAAGAGCTTTACCATCTTTTCTTAAGAAGGAAGTCCACAACCAGATGACTAGTTGTTAATGATCATGGGCTAGAGTTTAGTTTTACTCTCAAAAAATATAGGTCCACGCTTCATTTATGGAGAGGAGCAGCTGGTGGAGTGCTGTGGAGCTGTATCTGTTTATTTGACTTCGGTTGTCTCAGCTTTGATTAAGGCTTCCCAAGGTGGGGGTGGCTTAAAGAAAACGGCTGGAGAGTCACGGAGCCTAGGTTCTAACTTCAGCTCTGCTACTAGCAACCCTTATTATGACCTTGGCCAAGTCCTTCCCTGCGTCTGGACCTCAATTTCCTCCCCTGCCAAATGAAGGGGTTGGACTCGTGGATCTCTTCCAACTTTAAAGAGCCGATGACTTCTAAATATCTCCTTGTGACTGTCTGGGAGACAGACTTTGGAGTGTCAAGACGGGGAGAAAGAGAGGGTCTTGGCAAGGGGCGAGGCGGGGGCAGGGGCGGGGTGGGGGGCGAGGAAGGAAGAGAAAAAGGAGTGAGATCCACCTGGTCATATACAATAGTTAAGCACTATTCATACTAGAGGCTTGAGAATTACATGTTCAGGAATAAGGGGGCCAGCACTACTATTTCATTCATTTCCCTACAGAAATACCATCCTAGTATTTGTTCCTGGGGAGAGAGAAACTAGAAAGCAATTGGGGGAGGGGGGGGAAGAGAGAGAGAAAGTCACAAGGGAAAGAGAAGAAGGTGGTTCAGAGAACATTTGCCCCTACCCTGTTTCGCTAGGTAATTTCCTCTAGTGTCTGACCATCGATAGTTGTTAGCTGTGTCAAGGATCAACTTAGCCCCAAAGAGGATATACCCAGGCCGTGAGAGCTACATCAGGCATAGTCCATTTGGAATAACCCGGGCTCCGGGGGCAAAGAAAAGGCAAACGTTACGACTTCTCCAATGGGGAAGTACTTTGAACTGGCCAAGAAGCCCCTTCTCTTCCCTTTCCGCCTCCTCCTCCTCTCCTCCCCACTCCTCAATCTCTTTCCTCTGCGCGTGCATTTTTCTGGCATCATCGTTATTGTAGAGCCGCTCTGGGGCCCCTCCCTGCAACTCTCGGAAGAGGTTTGGTAGGATTTTGTATGTGTTTGTGTCGGGGCGGGAGGTGGGGGGGGTAGAGAGAAGGAAAAGGAGACTAGAGATGAGTGAAGAGCTCCAGGCTCCAGTTTCCACCAGTGCTAAATTCCTAGCACTAAAAGTATGTGGTTAGTGGGAATTAGTAGGAATAGGAGAAGGGAGAGAGTCAGATTTTACTTTTTTTCCCCCGACCCAGACTTTAACTATAAAGGACATCAATCAAAATATTCAAACTATATTCGAAATAGCAATCAATCAAAATATTCAAAGGACCTCCATGAGATTTTGGTGTCTAAGATGAATTTTATCATTGGAGTGTGTTATCTGCCTCACCAGGGGCCTAGCTATACGTCTGGCTCCTAGGGTGGCCTTCTAGCCACTGTTCTCCTGGGGGAGAAGGAACAAGCTTAATGCACTGAGCATTATGCACAAGATGTAGGAAAAGTCTAAGACCTCCCACCCCGAAAAGTCATGCCAAGTACTCGAATTAGTGCCAGAAAAGCAATTTGGGAACCACAGTCTTGCCCAGCTCCTATTGTAAATGTTAAACTAAGAGTCAGGTCATTAAAAAATTAGTGTGCTGGCAACAATTAAAGTAAGGTATTAGAGAGCTCCCCTTGCTGTTACAAACAGGATAATTACTATGTAATTGGCAACTCTGCTGGTCCAGTATGTGACCTGGGTGCTTCTAATCTGATGTGCCAAGTCCCTGGCTTTAAAGCCTAGGAATCTCTTGGACTCCAATGGATCTGTGAGTTTTACTTCTCTCTTTTCAGTCATAAATTTGAGGATAATGGGTTTGGGGATGCACAGGGTTTAAGCAGTTGAGGGGCAAGGAATCCCCTTGAAACTGAACATTTGAGGTTAAAAAATTAAATTAAAATCACACTTGGTGAGCTAAGCCCTGTTCTATGGCAGCATTTGAGGGAGAAATAGAATTAGAGTCAATAATTTCCATGATGATGGGAGAGGCTCTTGTTTTCACTCTGCCCCACTCTCTGTTCTAGTGCACAGAGCCCAGAGTAGGTAGAAGCACCAAGGTGGGATACAGAGGTTTTTGCTGTTGTTTGTTTGTTTTTTAATTAAGCTTAGAAGAGAGGAGGGATATGGAATAAAACATTCTTATTTAATTTCTAGGGAAGTTGAGGAGAGAACTGATGGTTTTACAGGAAGATGAAGCTAGTTTGCCTTCAATTCCAAGGAGAAAAGGCCTCCCTTTGAGGGTCCAATTGGCACAGTTGGCATTTCCCAGCAGTTAGACAACCTGTCAGTCAGACTGGTTTGTGGTCAATTATCTCCTTGAGCAGACTGGCATTTTTCCAGCCAAGAGGGAAAGCACATTGCATCCAGGGGAATCTGGATGCTTAAATCTGAGCATTTTTTTCAGCTGCTTACTTTGGAAGGCCAATGAGAAGGAAGACCTCCTGGGATACTGCATTGGCTTTTGCCTGCTTGACACTGTGACACAGGGGGCCGGGGAAGAAGATGGGAGTTAACAGCCCTGGGCACGTAGATTTTGACCATTAAATCATTTATGCATCTTAAACTGAGTTCAGTTTACCACCACCCCTAAAGAATTTCAATGTCTAATCAGCATAAGGTTATAAGAAAATACATTGTAAGAAATATGGAATTTGTATTCTTTGTTTAATTATAATTCCATTTTTAACTCTAGCTGATAGTGTCAGAAGGAATGGAGGGGAAAGATATTGCATATTCTTGCATATGTGTTCTTATTTAATTCAGGGAAAGTGGAGAGGAGTTGGAAGGCATCATATGAGTGTCTAGAGTAGAGTGGGAATCACAGTGTTTGCCTAGACATTGTAGAGTAGGAAACTAGAGAAATATTTTCATAAGCAAATGACAACCACTTCGGGAATGAGAAAGCAAAGCTGAAAAATTGCTTTGTCCCTGCTTATGAAGCTCCTCTTGCTTCCGCAAATTGGTTTCAATGTTCTGTTTCGTTGCTGTTAGGGTTTTTTTGCCCCTTGACTTTACCTCTCAAAGTCCTTTCTTATGCACTTTTTGCAGAGTCTACCTGGGTTTTCTGGTCAGACTCAATCCACTAAGGAGATATTAGTCAATCAGGTAGCATGTATTAAGTGCCTGTAATGTGCCAGATACTATGCTAGGCATTTTGGATTTAACAACTACCCCCTCCCACACACATACATTCCTCCCCATTCCACTCCTAACCCCTTTTCCCTATTCTTTTCATTCTGTCCAGAGCACTTTCTCCTTTCACTTTTAGATGTCTTGAGCATTTTAAAGGAAATTTAGAACATATTTCTTTGTTTTATAAATCCAAATGCAATTTTATTGAATTTTAACATGTACCATGAAATAAAAGTAAAGAGTTTTGAATTAAGATATATATTCTGTGATATATTCATGCCATATTCATACATTATCAGTTAGAATAAAGTGACTGAAGAGTCACAACTGCATTAGTTAATCATTGCATCTGAACAAAGGCATGCTGAAAATTCCATACTTAAAGACTGCTGTCAATACCTTCAAAAGCTAATTTTTTGACCCATAAAAATGTTACTTTTTAAATAACTATTTGGACTCTCAGAAGCTATGTTAGCCCTGTTTCTTTGAAATAAATAGGTTTTTAAAAAAAATCACAATTAGTAGTCATTGAATATAAATGCAAGTAGGTTCTACTCTTAAATAACAAAACTTTAATACTGCATCCTCATTTGCAAACTCATCAAATGTGTTCTACCCTACTCAACATATCTCAGTACTGTCAGGACCTTTCTGAGTTACTAGATTTTATTTCAGAAGGAAACATGGAGAGAAGGCTCAGTTATTGCCTGCATGTGTGACCTTGAACATGTCCCTTAAACTATTTGGCCTTAGTTTTCTCATCTATAATGTGGGGAAGTTGGACCGTGGAAGAATGTTCCAGAGACCACTCCCAAGATCCCCTCCAGCATTAATTCTATGAGAATTAAGATGATAAAGTCATGTATATTCTCATATAACTAGAAATGACTCTGGAACATTGAAAATAAAAATTACAAAAAATGTAATAAAATGAATTGTATTATCAATTGACTTTCCAGTACTGGCAGTTTAACAATAATCAATTCGATAAAAATTGTTTTGGGATTTTCTTCAGAGTGATTTAAACTGGAGTTTGATTTAAACAGAGTGATAGGATTGAATCTATAAAATGTACATATAGTCTCTCATTTTTTAATCATTTACTTTTTTAAAAACCTTTTTCAGGACTATGTGTACATGTAAGTGTGTATATACACATATGTACTTGTACATATACGTATGTAAATATACGCACATGTGTTGAATTGTATATTCCTCTCTCCTTAGTCTTATTAAGCTTCTTCTTGTATTGGTCAACGGAGCTTGCAGTGAATACTCCAGAAATTCCTTTCTCTCTCTCCTTTCTCTATTCTTGGTGACTTAGCACAGAGCCTGGCCATAGGCAATGAGAGGTGAAGTTGTTGTCTAAACTGGGACCTTGATTTTTCACTTCTGGTGTGAAATTTTGCTGTCATAAGACAGCTTCAATTCACATTAAATTCATATGATCTGCGCCAGAATAAAATGGGGTATACAGGTTTTTTACATGCAAGTGCAGAGTCCTGAGAGTCAAGGAGGTGAAGGAAGGCATACGTGTGATAATAAAAGGAAGAGGAAAAGTGTAACAGTTATATTCATGCCTTGCTTCTTTGGCATTTTCTGACAATCACTACATACAAAACTGTCATTTCAAAATTCTTAATCTAAAAAGGGAAAATTTCTACATTCCTACTTCATTTATTACCCATTCTACTAGATCAGGCTCCTTCTTTTCTTATGAAAAGCTATATTCAGACAAAGCAAAGCTTCATCTAGAATGAGATATGCTCTTTCTCAGCTTGTTGACAGCCTTTTAGATGCAATAACAAAGTCAGCAGAGAAAATATTCTATAGTGTAGGCCTTCATATTATTGTCTGTTTACTAGGCTGTGAAACCTAAAGAAAACTCAATCTAATAAGAAAATTTTCAGATTTGGGAATTTTTATCAAGTTTTTCTTTTCTCAATCTACATTAATTGCTCTAGCAAATCCATTTCCATTCCAGATTATTTGTGGATAGCTTATTCCTTCTTTATCCCCAAAGCTAAGGGGTATGTTCTTAGAGAACATTAATTTTATCGTCAGCATAACCAAAACAAATTAGGGCAGTAAATCCAGTAGGTGAGTGGGCACAGAACAATGTAATGTACTATGTAAGCCCTGCAAAAGTAACAATGACTTCTAGGTGGTCTGCCGATTTTGATTCTCTCTATTACTACATACCTCCATTAAATGTGGACACTAGAAAATGAACAATTTCTAGTTTTCCAAGTTCAATCGGTGCCTTTATAATGTAGTCCATTTTCTTTTAAAATTATTTTCTTTATGATTTCACTTTCTAATATGTTGCTCTTCTTTTTCCCATCTACAATGTTATTGCTTAAAACAAAGAGTAATGAAGGAGGGAAAAAAGCAGGAACCAACATAAATTTGAGAGTATCTGCAATGTTTCACATACCTAATTCCCCACCTCTGCAAAGAAAAAAAGGAAGTATATTTTCATTTTTCTTCTTCAGGGTCAAGCTTAATCATCATAATTGCAGTGTTCAGTTTCAATTCTGTTGTTCCTTCCATTGCCATTGTTGTTATAGTGCATGTTTTTTCTTGGTTCTGCTTACTTCACTTTTAATCAATTCATAGAAGTCTTCTCATGCCTCCTTATATTCTTCATATTATTCTTCATATTTATAATTTCTTATAACTTAATAATATTCTATTACATTCATGGACCACAATTTGTTGAACCATTCCCCAACTGCTAGGCATTATGTTGTTTGTTTTCATTTTTGTTTTCACTCACGATGACAAGGGAGATTCTGGGAATCAGGAATTCGAAATCCTAAGGTACTCCGCAATAATAAAATCCAAAAGATAATTCAATAACTCTTCATGGGTCTTGTGTAAACTCAGGCAAAGACATAGAGGTAGCAGGAACAGAGCATGGGGTGAAGACAGAGCCTAATTTAATTTAATTTATCTAGAGGTCAATGCCAACTGTAAACTACCTAAATACAATTTCCCCAAGCTATTGTTTTATTCTCAATTCTTTTTCTTATAAAATATTTGTGTCAAGGTTTGCTTGTTTGTTTTAGTAATTACAAACTTGGAGGAACAAACCTGTGATTACACTGAAGAAAAAATATCAATGGAAATTTTAATAATTTAGTTAAAAGAAATATTCATTAAATCATACTTTATTCTAATAACTAATAACTAAAAACTTTGATTAGCCACCATAGGAATTTGTCAGTGCCTTAGTCAATACAAGGCTTGTTTAGATATGTTTGCAAAGTTCTTAACCAAACACAGAAGAAAAAAAACTACAAAATTTTAACTTTAAAGTTTAAAACCTGATCTTCAACTTATATCAAGTGGCATATAATGGCACAAACATATATAAATCTTCCTGATTCCCACCTACCCATCTACAACACATATACCCTCTCTAGTTCCATGGTCATTTAGCCTTCAATGAAAAATAAAAACATCTTTTCTTAAGCCTCCTCTCATTCTCAGCTAGAATAAAGTTATATCCAATTATGGTTGGAAATGACTTATTTCTTGTTCACTACTCATATGTCTCTTAAGAGAGATGAGACTGCAATGGGGGAATGACTTAAGAATAGCAGTGTACTCAAAGAAAAAAAAAGAGGCAGCTAAATGGCTCAGTGGATAAAGCACTGGGTCTGGAGTCAGAAAGACACATTCCCAAGTTCAAATCTGGCTTCTGACAGATTACTAGCTGTGTGACCCTGAACAAGTCACTTAACCTCTGTTGGCCTTAATTCACTGGACAAGGAAATGAAAAACCATTTTTTGCTATCGTTACCAAGAAAACTCAATGAGCAGTACGGTCCACAGGGTCACAAAGAGTCAGACACAACTAAACAACAACAAAAGAAAATTTGTACGTATACTGCTGAAATGTTTCTCCAGGCTAGGAGAGTTTCTCTGTTACTCCATTAGAACATGGAATTTTTCTCTGTGACCATTGTAAATCTTCATAAAGCTTCCTTCTCAAGTTCTATTTTAAACTGACCTCTGACTCATGGTTTAGAGGATAAAACTCATCATATATTTGTTGAATTGAAATTAATATTAGAGACATATATAAACACATTTGATATATGAATAGAAACATAGGTAAATAAAAACAGAGTGACGAAAATCCTATTGTGTTCTGCCATGGTCAGGCTATATATGGAATATTGTGTTGAGTCCTGGATATCACATTTTAGGAAAGACACTGAAAATCTAGACACCATTCAGAGGACAGTGCCCAGGATGATGAAGGTATTGGAGAATATACCATATGAAGATGAAACAAATTAGGATGTTTATTCCACAGAAACAACAACAACAAAAAAGCTGATGCATGATAGCTGTCTTCTGGTATTTGGAGCTGGGCCTTTCTGATGAAGATGATGGAGTGAGAGGTTGGAAGGAAGTCCAGTACCTCATGTAACCCTCAAAAAAAAAAGGCATAATTCCTGAAGGCGGGATAATGGCTGTAACATTCAAGATGATAAGAATGAAATGAACTACAATATGAGAAAAGTGATAGAGTACCAATGCAGTAAAAAAAAAAAGTACACAACAATTAGATCAGCTATCTTGTATCAAAAGAAAGACAGGTGAGAAAAGAAACAAGATATCCTTATATACATCTTCAAATAGGCAAAGCAATAATTTAAACTACTAAGAAAATCATAAGACCATTTTAAAAATGTTTAAAGAAAGCTGCAGATGGAACCAAGCTAGAATTAAAATATGCTCAACAATTATCAAAAGTAAATAATAAAGAAAATTAACAAGATAAAGATTATAATTGAGCCCAAAAGAATTAGTAGAATAAACTGATAACAGATTTGGTAATAACAAAAAATGGAAGCATAGCCCATGCAGATCAATTGCAGAAAATGCCAATAGGGAAAATCACTAAGTTATCCAAAGAGGCTTGATACATAAAGGATCAAGGGATTAACCCAGAGGACAGGCTCACAGGAAGGAAAGAAACAATTAATTCATTAAGTACTTACTCTGTGCCAGGCACTGTGCTAAGTGCACTACAAACATTATCTCATTTGATCCTCACAACAGTCATGGGAAGTAGTACTATTATTGTCCCCATTTTACAATAGAGAAAACTGGGGAAGACAGAGTTTAAGTGACTTGTCTAGGGTCACACAGCTAGGAAAGATCTGAGGGTGGATTTGAACTCCAGTCTTCCTTACTCCAGAACCAGCACTCTATGCTCTGTACTATATAGATACCTTAATATACAGCAATGCCAGGATTACTGACATCACAGAAATTTTTTAGAAACAAAAGAATCTTTGCTTAATATCCTGAAAAATTATAAAGAAACTCAGAACTAACAAAAGCTAGAATAAGCTTTGATAAATGAATATCACAGGATCTCAACAAAGAAGAAACCAAGATCTAAGACTCCTAGGCACATTATGCACCATTATAAAAATAAAGAAAAAATACTTCAAGCTCACATAAAGAGCTAATATATACTGTAAAAATGGGATTATACTTATTCTGTTTAACCCTATAGGGCATAACTAGAAGCAATGTATGGAAATTATTGAGGCAGGTTTCACTTAATGTAAGGAAAAACAGTGACATCTGGTGTTGTCCAAAAGTGGAATGGCCTATCTCAGGAAGTAGTGAGTTCTCCATTAGTGGAGTTGGAGTAGATGTTATCTGAGATCCCTTCTAATTCTAAAATTCTATGATTTTATCATTTTGCTTTGGTGCTATCTGGAAAGCAAAACATATGAATGGAAAAATCACTTTTTTGCAATGTTTTAAAGATTCTCTTTGCAGTATACTTGAGTGCTTCTTTGATGGCTCAGACCTCTTCAATTGCCATGGAAATGATTGTAGTATGACAAATCAACATTATGACATTATTATAGTCCAAGAGAACTAAATAACACACCAGGAAGGAACAAATCTTAGGTTCCATTATGATCAATGATTATCAAGTGTAGCAAGACAAGCGAAAGGAAGATAAGATAAAAGTAATATTTATTTAAGAGTATTCCTCATTTGCAAGTTGTGTAAAGGCAATTTTACATTACTAATTTAACCAGTCCCAAAAGTTAACAAACTACATGTATATGAATAAAAAAGGGGTTTTTTAATTTTTGTTTAATGGACATTACAAGCATTTTGAAGAAACATTGTTTAAGGTTTATATTCAAGACATTATTATTTTTATGTGTCTTAACAATGATGGAATCATTGGATTTATGGTACTATAGATTTAATTTCTTAGTTCACTTTTCCATTTGTAAATAATGATTGCATCATTTTTATAGAATTATAGGATGTAGAACTGGAAAATGGCCTTAAAACTCATCTAGTCCAAATCCCTCATCCTACAGATGAGGAAACTGAAGTGGCTGAAAAGTGAAGTGGTTTACCTAAGTTTTTTGCAGGTAGCTAATGGCAAAGCCAAAGTTCAGATCAGTTTCAAAAAGCATTAATTTACATAATACTTTAAATATTTTAAAGGACTTTTGCATCTTTATCTGTGGAAAATGGGCTTCCTTCTATGGGCTTATGCGAAGCCAGGCTCTGCCCCCAGTTTGGAGAATTAGAATCACTTGATGGAACATCCAACACAAAGGAACAATTCAATGAACTTGTATTTTGATTAAGAAAGCAACCACTTAGTTAATGTAATAACAACAATAATAGCTGTGATTTATAGATTTGTAAAGCATTTTATCACATTTTAACTTTACAACTTCTAAGTCATAAATTTTGTTGCATTCAGTTTCTATTTTTCAGTTGTTCTTTTCATTTATATTGTTGTAGTAAGTGTATATATTGTTTTCTTGCTTCTACTTGCTTCACTTTGCATCAGTTCATATATCTTTCTATGCTTCTCTATATTCATCATATCCATCCTTTCTTCCAACATGATAATGTTCCATTGCAGTCCTATGCCACGGTTTGTGGTACAAATGCATAAAAAAGTTCAGTGTCAATATACTAAAGCACATTCACTACCTATAATTAGAAAATACCTCTTAAAGAAATAAAGAACAGCTTAAACAATTGGATTATCATCAGTGCTCATGGCTGGGTTGTGCCAATATAATAAAAATTATGATATTGTCAAAAGTGACTTACATGTTTAGTGTTATATCAATTAAACAGCCAAGGGGATACTTTATAGCACTAGACAAAACTATTTTGAAAATTATTTGGAAGAAAAAATATTTCTGTAATATCAAGAAGTAATGGAAAGACATAGGAATGAATGGTGAATAATGCTTCCAGGCCTCAGAGAACATATGAAGCAGTAATCACAAAAACTAGCTCTGGTTTAAAAAAGAGAATAAGGGATCAATAGAATGGACCCTCTGTATCTTTCCATCTCTTGCCTCATTTTCTTATGCTACTAATCTCATTCTAAACTCCAACTCTATATGACTTCCACCATCTACCTTCTCTGCTCACTGAAAGAAATCACACAACCATACTGATTGAGTCCACTGTGGATTTATGCTATCCAATCTCGATTGGTCCCTCACTGATGCATGTCAATCCTTTTACTCTTCCGCTGATTGACTCTTCTATTACACCCTCCTTCACCCTGGTCACAGTTCTAGTATGGTTGTCTTCCCATCATGGCTTTCCCAAAGAAATATGGCACATTAAATACTAGCTCAAAGAGGAAGAAAGGATAAAACTAGTCATGAATGCACAATATTTCCTTTAGTTTTTCAGGTTAATGCAATAACTTTAAAAAATCATTTCCATATATAGCAATAATTATCAGGCCTTAATTAATTTTGTCAATGACATATAGAATACATACAGAAAGGAATTTTTGTTTAGTTTGAAGAGCATCAAAATCATGTTGAAAGAAAGATTGTTTATGGTTTATGCACAGAGAATATTATTTTTATCTGCCTAAATAGTGATGGAATCATTGAGGACATCATAGCAAAAAGTCAAAAAATGAAGGAGCTATTTGTAATTCAGCATTTGTAGTCAATATGAAAATGTAGATCCAATTACCTAGGGGAATACTGTAGACATGTCTAATATAAAAAGTAATTACTGTATCACAGCTGAGTGGGCTGGGCAACTTGGCTGAGCATCACTTCAAAACTACTGCCTGCCACACAAAACATGGATCTTAGGCTTTTAACAAAGGCCTTGTGTTTTTATTAAGCAATATCTTAGATCATCCTGGGAGCTGTAACTCACTATAGTGGGTATGCCCAGGCAATGTCCTGGGTTCTCATGGCCACTATTGGCGAGGACTTTGTTCTGGCATTAATGGTAGTTTCTCAACAAGATGTGAAATTTGCTTAACAATTTTAATACCTTGAGAAGCTATGAATTCCAAGTCTGAAGTTATTAAAGGAAAACTTAAGTGGGCATACTCAGTCTAAAGACTAGGAATAGAGAAAAGCCCCCAAGATTGACTATAAGTGCTTTGTTCCTAGGACATGGGTTACATTTCCAGGAAGGAAAAGTGGAGTCTGAAGGGAAAAAAAGCAGTAGAATCTAAGTCTCAAGCATTTAAATGCTCAAATAGACCTGTGATCTCATCCAATTCTCCTTGGGTGTCTGGGTCTAGAGCGTCAAGATTCAGTGGCTCATTGTCAACCCACTCTTTACTTCATTCTGTATATATCACATCTATTATCTCTTTCTATTAAATGGTCATTATAATAAGCATTTTGGTTTCTTATCATGAACTCTTCTCTGTGGGTTCTTAAGCAGAGGAAGAATCTATGCTGCAATACAGTAAAAACCACAAGACAGAGGAAGGACAGAGAGGAAGCTAGAAAAAAATTAAAGAGGATTCCTCAGGGAAGTTGAAGAAAGGCAGGATCTAATTTTCATTGGTGTCTGCTCTTAAAGGAGCCAGCCTGCCCTCAGCTCAGATATTTTAAATTGGAAAGGCAAAAGAAACCCCAATAGGAGAAACCTTCTGATGAGAAAAAATTCTAGACTGTAAGGCAAACATAGGATGGTCAAATGGGCCTTTGATTGCCTCTCTGAACCTCAGTTATCTAATCTTTAAAATGAAAATTTGTGTACTTATTACCTACCTGACAGGGTTGTGAGGAAAGTACTTTGAAACCTTAGAGCATAATGTAAGTGTGAGTTGTCACTATTATTTCTACTAAAAATATCTGCTTTTGAAGCTTTCTTTTAAAATAGGATGTTAGTATAAAATTCAGAGATAAAGCAGACATAAAATGCAGGATACTGACCTCAAAGGAAGAAGTTAAATTTTCGAAGAATAATTTCTTGAGAGAGTCTATATGGAATAATGGAGAGATCAGGTTTTGAAGTTAGAAAGAGCTAGTTCAAGTCTGGCCTTTGATAAAAATTAACTTTGTGGCCATCCCTTAACCTCCCCAGCTCCAGGACATTCAAGAAGACTCTAAATTATAGATAGGTTGACAGTTTATATATCATTTTCCATAATAGGAGTTCTTTTTAAAAATGAAATCTCAGACCCATACATCCAAACAAGCATTAATCCAAAGATGACCTATACACTAGAAGCAGTATAAGTGATATGACAGAGGAAATGTGATAGAAGTATGTGATATGACAGAGCAAAGGAGGTGGGTCAATCAGATGGTCCAAGTGAAGGCTAACAGGTGGATAGTCTGAGAGTTTCACTATTACATTCAAATTATCGAAAAATGAAAATAACCCCTAGGGGAGGATGACCAGAATATCCTATGTGGATTTTGAATCCTCTCTGAAGAATATGGACCAGGATCCCATTGGATGGAAATGCATCACTGAGCTTCAGTTTCTACTGGCAGAGGAAATGCCCATATCAACAAGACCACAGATCCAATGAGTATTGAAGTAATAATGGCCAACATTTATATAGTGTTTTAAAATTTGCAAGCACAGTGCCTGGGACTGTCATAAGCATGTAATACATGCTCATTCATTCATTGTATTTGTAGTAGGTTCTATTAGGATATTAACCTAATTTAAGGTTAGGTTAATTAACCTAAGATTTAAAGAGATTTACACATATTCATACGTTGGTTTGTATTGAAAGACAAATTCAAACCCAAATGTTCTAGCTTCAAATCCAGCCATCTCTCTGATACACTAACAATGTATTTGTGGAGAAGCACTTCCAGTATTTTGATAACATGTATAATGTTAGTAAAGTTCTATGTCATATGGAATCTCTACTATTTTTAGGAAGAGTCCTTTAATACGTTGGCAGAGTAGAAAGTAGAGATGTTTTGCCATGATAGGAAAATGCATATCTGACATGAACAAACTTTGTGGTCTGGATTAAGGTCTGGATTAAGCAGTAGAGAGGACTTGACCACACTTTTGCATCTCATCACTTAAAGAGAGGAAACATTTGACCCAATCTATCTTACTATGGATTTGACTGTATTTAGGTCCATTGAGTAGCATTGGCAGGATGAGACATAGTCCAGACAGAAAAACAAAGGAGGGGATTGTGTGGCTATAGCAGAGAAGAGAAGATATGGTTTTGTGTTATTTTGTGACATGGGAATCTCCACATTTTCATTTTTTAGGGGGAAGACATGGGAGATTATTCTCCACCTTAAAGTAGCTACCATCTACCTTGTATTATTTGTAAGATTTAACTCTGTAACTAAAAATGAACAGGAATTTTATTAGGTGAAAGGATAATACCCAGTAATCCAATTAAAAACAATATTTTTTTCCAATGAAGTTCCCATAAAAATATAATGAAAAATATTTCCTAATGGCAGAGAAGTGGCAGATTACTAGAATGGAAGAGTGTGTACATTATCATGCAAGGTCTCTATATTGGATTTTGTGTGTGTATATGTGTGTGTGTGTATATACATACTACATATACATATATACATATGTATGTGTGTATGTATGTCATATATGTGTGTATATATGTATACATATATGTATATATGTAGGCATGTTTACATTGAAAAGAGTAATGGCTTTGAAGTAAGGAACAGAATTCAAATCCTTCCTGGGACCCTTTCTATTCATATGGCCTTGGTCAAGTCACTTAACCTGTGTAGGCTCCATTTTCTTAATCTGTAAAATGAGAGGGTTGAACACAAACACTTCTAAGGTCACTTCTAATTCTAGATATGTGAGCCTATGATCACAGGGTTCAATCTGAAGGGAGATAGCTGGGAAATCACTTTGATGTAAAGATATCAAGGCATATTTTTGAACAGATTGTATTATTTAAAGGTAGAATTGTCTTTTCAAAAGCCTTACTTACCTTTGCATTTTTAAAATTGTTGAAATGCTTCCTGATAGTGTGTGCATAAGGCATATACTAGAGAGTACAAAAACTCATTTCATTACTAAAAATAAGTTGTATTTGAATAGCACTTTCATCCTGAGATTTTAAGTACCTTATGCTTTCCAGTAATGATGAGGCGAGGGAAGCAAGTAGAGGAGAGGTACCTCCATGTCACTCAGTAGCTGAGATGTTACGTACAAATCATATTTTTGCAAAACAAATTGTGCTTCTGTACTCCAGGGAACAGAAGAAACCTGGCTCTGTATTCATGCACAAGTGTTTGCTCACAGTAGGACACTGTATATTGTTACCACTGAGAGGGAAAAACTGAACTACATTTTTAAAAAATTAGGATTTGGAACAAAAAGAAATCTTAGAGGTCATAGAGTCCAACCCCTTCATTTTGTAGATGAAAAAGCTGAGTCCCAGAGAGGTAAAGTGAGGTCTAAAAATCAAAAATGAAAATCTAAAGATTTAGCAAATGTATTAGCTCTTTCTGCAGCAACTAGTGGATATATGGAAAAGGCAATGATCCCCAAGATAGCAGAGCTAGGATGATTCAAAGCCATACTCTCTGGGCTGGAATGCATAGGTTCATAGAGGTAGAGGTCACCTTAGGTATCATCTACTCCAACTCCTGAATTTTACAAGGGCGAGAAGTGAACCTGACAGAGCTGACTTTATTGTGGTCATATAATTAGTGCCAGAGATGTGATGAGTGAACATCCAGTACTTGAGCCATGCGAAATATTACCGTGATTGGTTGCAATACAATAGGTAGATTTTGGTGAGCTTGTTTCCAGGCATGCATGATAGAGGGCTTCTTCCATAGACTTCTGGGCAAGAAGCAAGATACCTTCTTTTTCCTGTGGGTACATTGTATGGTGAAGGAAAACCTTTTCATTGGCTACTAAGCTAGAATTAAGTATGCATACAAAAGGTTTTAGCCAATGATCTCTCGGTTTCTCATCTGGCAGATTTCTAGTGAGGATTGCTTTGAGCTCCTAGGTAGAAGAGAGAACAAAGACTCCCAGGGCCAGGAGTCTTAAGGTATCCCTAAGCTCCATATGTTTTCCGTATGTGTGTATATACATATGTGTATATGTGTACACACGTATGTATGCATATACATATATCCACATAATTTCGATATTTATACCTGACTACCTCTGGGCTAAGTTTAGACCCACTCTCCCTAGGAACTACATATATGGAGGGGAGAGTGCATTCTGTTTTTCTTGGGGGAGGGGGCTGGATTTTTTGGTAACTGTTGTTCTTACTATACCTTCTTAGTAAATGTTCTTTCACAAAAGGCTAATTGATGATATTGGGGAGAGCACAATGGGTGAGAGCTTTTGAGTGACAGTATTATAAATTCTAGTTATAGGGTTACCCAATGATAGAATACTGAAGTAAGGAGTAGTTGGCAACCTAACCTATTAAGAAAAATGAAGACTGGAAGAATGAGTACAGAAAGTGTTAGAAAACTCTATATATGTTGTCTCCCTCAATTAGATAATAAGTTCCTTGAGAGCAAGGACTGTCTCATTTTTCTATTCATATCGCCAGAGCTTAGCACATAATAAATAATTAGTAACTGCTTTTTAATTCATTCACTCATTTATTCATCATCTGAATAATTCAGCTGCCCTCTTTGCTTTGCCTTTTGTTATTATACTTTAGTTATTAAGGTTCTTTAAATTACATTTTTATTAAACTAATAATGCCCAGCAAATTTCAGTACACAAGGACAAAAAGAATTGTATATGACACTACGAAATTCTGTTAATATAGGGTTTTTTAAGTCTACATTAAACTTAACAGGGTAGTAACACAATTACCCTGCCTGTGTCCCCTTTTGAACTTTTTTATTCTCTTCTGAGTATTTAAAAATGTTTTGTTGTTCTTTTCTTCCTCTTTTTCCTTTTTTTTTGTGGTATTATTTCATTCGGTTACATGCACTTCTCTTCATGTCTCCTAGAGCCTTTAGCTTTCTTAATGCTAGAATCAGTTCTGAAGTACCATAATCTTAGGATAGCATCAAATCTACCCCAACAGAATTCTATGACTTAATTTGATTCACAAAATCAAAAGGCTTCAAGATTTCTTCTCAACTAAATTAAGATGTACTAAATGTTGTCTCTCCCCCCCCCCAAGAGAGGGCTCACTCAGTAAGAATTTGCTTTAAAACTTTCAAAAAGGATATGGCTCAACCAATGAGGAAGGAATAAGCAACCACAGAACAAAGCCCACCATACTATCTCATGCTTTTATAAAAAGCAGGTCCAAAAGGTCAATTAGAGTAAAAATTATTTTGGTTTTTTTAACTGGATGTTAGTGGGAATGATTTGGACTCTTTAACATGCACATCTGTGGGGTCCCTAAGGATCTTCTGGCTCCTTTTGATTTCTGCACATCAGCTAAAACAAATGCCAAGTGAGAATTTTAAAAACAAAATCTTATGTGAGTTCATCTTCCTTGGGACTCTAAGCTATTAAGCCAAAGAACTATTTAAAATATCAAATTATTTTCTATTCAAGGAAGAGAGTTTGACAGAGGTACTGTCTTTGTAATATATAGTATTAGGTAGAATCATGGCATTAAGAACTGAACTGCAGCTGACCTGGCTTTGGCTCTTCACTGAGACACTGATTTGTTGTGTGACCTTGAGCAAATCACTTCGTCTCTCTGGGACTTAATTTGCTCATCTATAAAATGACTAGATGATCTCAAAAATCCCCTTTGGAGCTAAAATTCTATGGAAAGCTGCTGCTGTGTGTCACAAGCAGAGTTACATTCTCCCACATGCATATAGATATCAATGATTTATCCCATGGGCATCTCAAATGCAACAACTCCAAAACAGAACTCATTATCTTTTTTCCTGAAACCTTTCCACTCTTCTTAACTTCACTATTTCACAGAATAAAAAACTTTGAGAATTGGAAGGGACCTCAGCTACCATCTGGTCCAGCCCTACCAAAAAAAAAAAAAAGGAGGGAGGGGAGAGATCGTAACACACCCAATCTAGTCTCTGATTGAAGCTGTCCAAGAAAAGAGAATACCACACCTCTTGAGGTTACCCATCCCATTCTTGGGCAACTGTGCTACCAAATTTTCCCTGATATCAAACCAAAATTTGCCTCTACAACCTCCACCAATTACGCCTGATCTGTTCTCTGAGTCCTGACAAAATGAATTTAATTATTCCTTCCTATAAATACTTAAAAACATCACTAATGTAACCTTTGAGTATTCGCTTCTCTGGGCTAATCCCCAGTTCCTTCTAAGTCATGAATTCAAAGCCCTTTAACATCCCATATGGACATTCTCTAACTTATCAATATTCTTCTTAAACTCTAGTTCCCAGAACTGAACATAATACTCCAGATGATACTTGACAAGGGCAGAGTACAGTGAGACTGTCACCTCCTTGTTTCTAGAAGCTATACCTGTTTTAGTGTTTGGGGCTGTGCTATCACACTGCTGACTCATATTGAGCTTACAGTTAACAAAAAACTTCTTTTGAGAGCACCGCTTTCCATCCAGTCACCCAGGTTCACAATCTCAAAGCCATTCTCCACTCTTCCCTTTCCATTACCCCCTAACAAGCAATCAGTTACCACATTTTGTCAATTCCCTGGCCAAAACATATCTTTCATATCTGTCCCCTCTTTCCACTTTCATAGTCACCACCCTAGTTCAAGTATTTATCATCTCTCACCTTAACTATTGAAATTATCTCTAACTGGTCTCCCAGGCTACATTATCACCCCTCTTCAATTCTTCTTCACACAGCTGCAAAATGAATATGCCGGGCTATGTCCCTCCCTCCCTCAAAAAGCTTTAGTGGCTCCCTTTGGCATATAGGATAAAATACAAACACTTCTCTTTGGATTTTAAACCTTCACACTATAGCTCCAGCTTATATTTCCAAGCTTATTAGACATTACCAGGTAATGTTCAAGTCTAATGTTCTAGTCCAGGGGTGGGGAGGCCTGCTAGGTTCTTGGGTGCAGCCTTTTGACTGAGTCCAAGTTTTATGGCACAAATCCTTTTATTAAGGGGATTTATTCTGTGAAGTTTGGATTCAGTCAAAGGGCTGCACTTGAGGACCTAGAGGGCTGCATGTGGCCTCAAGGCCACATGATTCTTCACCCCTGCTCTAGTCAAACAGGGGAATATAAATAGCAAATTTATCTGTTATGGACAGAAACTCTGAGGGTCTTCCCCTCCCAGATTGATTCTTCTGAGCAGGCAAACTAGACCATCTTGTAAATCACTGAATGAGTGTTGCCTCAAATAAACTGAAACCTGGGAAAGACCTTACCTTAAAAAGGCCAACATCTCCCACCGCATCTGGGGCCATCTCTAGTTGTCCTGGCCTATGTCTTGCCACCAGACTCAGATGACTCTGGAGGAAAGAGTGAAGCTGATCACTTTGCACAGCTCTGCCTCACTTAAATCCAATTCACTTGCAAGTCAAGATATTACTCTCCTGATGTCACTGGTCGTCTTCAAGAAAGAAGGACAAACAACAACAATCAGTGTGGTGTTCTTCATACAAACATTCCATTTTCTTGTCTCCAAACTTTTCTCTCTCATGCCTGGAATGTGCTTACTCCTCACCATTGAGTCTGACAGCTGCTATATATTGAAAAGTTTGCCTTGGCTGAGCATAGGGTCATAATTTAAAATACAACTTAATTGTTCAAATAAAATCCTGATGGCGAAAGGCAAATTAAAGAAGATACTTGAATGATCTAGATAATGAAAAATAGCAAGATTTTAGACTCACTCTTCACTGCCACTGCAGGGTTCTAGGGGTATGCCTGAGGGACAAAGGGGTGGCTCACCCTAATGTTATTGCCTAGAGTCCCACATCAGCTCATTAAGAGAAGGAATTCTCTTTCATCTTTCCTTTTATCCCCAACACTTTTTACTACCCCTAGAATATAGTAGGTACTAAATAAATATTTGTGGATTGGTTGGTGGATACTCCAGTTCCACTCTTAACCACTAGTGATTAGCACCACAATTCTATTCAACCAATTAACATCAATTAGCTTTCCAAAAGAGATTTTACAAAAGAATATTTATTGGGAAGAGATGGCAAGAAGAAAACTATAAACATTCCTATTCCCCAAGAGCTATGGGGCACAATTTCTTATACCACCTCCAAGTATGAAAAGGGTGAACTCGAAACCTAAAGTGTTTCTTACCCAGCTTTCATCCTACCCAGTTCACTTCCAAATGTGCCATAGCTGGTAGATGGATGAGTCATGTCTCTGCTGCTACTGGACCGGGTCAGACAGGTTGCTCAGAACTTTGCTCATTAGCGTCTTACTTACTGAAAATCCATGCCCAGGCTTCAGCTTCCAGAATTATAGTAGCTCTTTCTCCTGACTTTTCAAAGTTCACAAGACCATAGCCATCTCCAGCATCCTTCACCTAAAGAATGGGCACAACAGAGAAAGAAGTAGTTGCCAGACCACGTATTCATGGGCTTCAGAGACTCATTGGGTAGATAAAACCAGAGGCTTCTTTCCTCACCAAGTCTTTGGCTCCTCCATTGAACGTGCCCCAGTCAAGAAATGAAGACCAGTCTTACTTTACTGTTTGTTGCCTTTTGAATGCACCCCAGTACTGATTATACACTCCTTCTCTTTGTTACAAGGCTAGCAGACCAGAATCAGTTACAAAATGCCTACCATGATCCAGATCAGAGAGCAGGATACTTCCATTACACATTATTATGCCTTTCTGGAAGAAGGCTCTTCAGCCTCTTCCCTCGTAGGGATACATCAACTGAGCACACTGTGCATGCTCACCAGCCTCCCATTACTGAATGAATGCACAAATGAATGAAAAACATTTATTAAGCATTGTGTATGCAGCATTATGGTAAGCTCTGGGGATACAAAGAGAAAAAGAAGTCTGTCTCTGTTTATATTTATATTGAAGGAGATAATACATAGAAGAGAATTCAGCTATAGGGAGGATGAAAAAGTCTGCAAGTCCTTAGAGTATTGCTTGCTGCTTCTGTTTGTCCTTCCTTCTCAAAGAGGATCATGACATCAGGAAGGTGATGCCATGACTTGCAAGTGAATTGGATTTAAGTGAGGGAGGGGCTGTGCAAAGTCACCAGCCTCACTTTCTCTTCTGGAGCCTTCTGTATCCAGTGGCTGGATATAGATCAGGATGACAGGAGATGCCCTACCCCCAATACAAGAATATATCAAAAGGATGGATTATAAAGTCCAGAAGTTCTCAAGGTGCATCAGTAAGACATACAATGGTTCCTAGGTGTCTGGAGGACATAGTTTCAAAGTAAATGGTAAGGCCCAAGAAGATTTCTCTTAGAAGCACAACAAAAGCTGAACCTTGAGGCAGCACTTTTCAGTAAGACATCTAATTGTTTAAGGTTATTAAATAGTCCCTCTCTTACTCTTTTATTAATGATGCTTCACTAATAGGTAGGGCAATGCTATTTTCAGATGAGAAATCCAGAGCAAAGGTCACATCGAGAAGGGAATGGAAGTTTCCATTTAATGTTAAACAATAATAATAACTGAAACAACATTCTCTGATTCCAAGGTCAGGACTTCTGCTAATAGATTATATGATACTTAGTAACTCAAAGCATGAATGATGTAGTAGAAAGAGCCCTGAAGCTTGAGTCTAAAAGCTCTATGTATAAAATCCGAGCTCTGTCCTCAAGAAGGTTACATTCTAATGGGGAAAGGATCACCATATAAAGGAGTACTGGAAAGCAGGGGTCGGGGAGAAGGACACCCAAGGGAGATCATAGGAAGTGTGGTGGAGGTCTGAAACTCAGCAAGATAAGGCAAACAGCTCACTTATCAGAGCTAGGAGAGGCAGCACTGCAATTCAAGTTTCACTCGGGGTAGAGATGGCTGGAGAATGGGATAGGAATGTTGTGTCCTTGGAACATCAAGTCAGTTGCTCTGGAATGTAAAGTGTGTGTAGTAGGGTGGGAACATAGATTCCAAACTACCTGGATTGATAGGTTGGAGCCTGACTGGGAAGGGCTTTAAATGTTAAAACAAAGAGGTTATTTTTATTTTATCCTAGAGGCAATGGGCAAACCCTAGGCTCCATGACTCCAAATCCAGGGCTCTTTGCCTTTCATTAAGCTACCTGTCTGTGACTTGGCTGTAGAGTGAGGAAAATCTTGCAGGTACAACCCACCTCACAGGATTGTTGTGAGGAAACAATGTATTGACCTTAAAGAGCATATAAATGTGAGCTATTATTCTTCCTTACCCAAGCCCTCCCTAGTTCACACTCAGGGTTGGAGTGGAATCGAACTTCTCTCCATCATAAATCCCCTGGAGCCACAGAGAGCTTCATCTGCTCCCCTTTCCTCCAAATGATTAAAGGGCTTGGCTAATTTTTTTCCTGATAAAAAGTGTCTCGTAATCTGATAACTATGAGTTATCAGTGAAACCCTAGCAGGGAGTGTCATCCATAATGTGATCCTAAAAACCTCTCAATTACACTTGTCACTTGAAAGCAAAAAGTAAATTTTTTTTTGACATGGAGAACAAATTACACTATGTAAATAAAGACACCTGGGGAAACTAATGCTTTCAGCTGTGCTCTTGCAACTCTTAAAAAAACAAAACAAACCTGTAATATCTTCCCTTAACCCTTTTCTCTTCTCTTCCAAGAAATGAAAGTGACTTAGGTATCTCATAAGTATCAGATTTAGATATAGAAGGAATCTCGTAGGATCATAGATTTAGAGCTAGGATGGATCTTATAGCTCATCTAGACCAACTCCCTTCAATTTATGTATAAGGCAAACTGAGGTCCAATGAGGCAAGTGATTTGCCAAAGGTTACTTGGGTTTTAAGTGACAAAGCCACAATTTGAACCCCAATACAGAGATCTTTCCATTGCATGACACTGCCCTCTTGATTTAGAATGCATCCCTCTAAAACAATAATGTTTATTGGACCCAAATATTAATATTCATAGACTTTAAAACTGAAAAGGATATTATATTTAGGATTCTCTAGTTCAGTCACTTCATTTTAGTGGTCAGGAATCTGAGACCCAGAGAGAGGAAGTGATTTGCCCACTGTCATGTAGGTAAATTAATATTAAATCTGGAATCCAAACTCATCTGCTCTTAAAAGCCAACTCCTTAGTTCATAGGATCACAGAATTAAATCTAGAAGGCACCTTTCTAATACTCACAGCAGCTAATGCTCACCCATCTAATCTACCTCCACTAATCATTTTGTATCTATTTTGTATATTACTGTAGATGTACATATTGTCCCACCTCCATCCCCCAGAATCTAAATTCTTTGAAGACAGGGCTCATTTCACTTTTGTCTTTGTATACTTAGCATCTAGCACATAATGCTTGGCACATAGTAGGCACTCGATGAATGTTTGTCAATTGATTGATTAACATTAGAGGTCATCTAATTCAACCATATCATTTTACAGATGAGAAAACAAAAACCAGAGAGATTAAGCAAATTTCCCAAGGTTGCACAGGCAGTAAGACCACATAAAATAAAATCACAATAGTTAAGGTTAGGATTCAAACCTAGGTCCTCTGAATCCAAAGCTACTGCTCTTTTCACTCTATCCTTATGGTTGTATTCCAGTTTTTCACATGGAAGGTCACATGGAAAAAGGTCAACAAAAAGTTTTATTATAGAAACCAATGTTATAATTGATTGGGAAAAGGAATAAAGCAATTCAGCATTTATCATCTTCCTCAAGAAAATTTTATCTCTTTTCTAACACTGATCTCAGCTTTAAATTCACTCTCTGAATGTCAGGAAATACCTTTTGTCTCACAGCATGTGAGAAGAAGCACCTGGAGCCTTGAGGCACAGTTACTTGCTTTAGTCAAACATATTAATATTTCACTTAGAAAGATTTTTCTCCTGTTACATACCAATTTTGGAAAATGAAGATAACTCACGTCACAGGATTATATGACTTCTGAACTCCACTAGGGCAAGGGGACCACAGACATATAAAAAGTATGGGACATTTGATTGTCCATGGGGAAAAATAAAAAGCAGACCGCTGCGTGACTGTACTTTAAGGGTAAATCACTTTCAAAATGAAAGTGACACCACCTATGAAGTTGAAATTAAAGCAATTATTAGGAACTATTTTGCCCAAGTATATGTTAATAAATCTAACAATATAAGTGAAATGGATGGATATTTACAAAAATACCAACTGCCCAGATTAGTAGAGATGGAAGTAGAATACTTAAATGACCATGTCTTAGAAAGATAAATTGAATAAGCCCTCAATGAGCTCCCCCCCCAAAAAAAACAGCCCCAGGACCAGAGGGATTCACAAGTGAATTCTACCAAACATTTAAAGAACAATTAATTCCAATACAATTTAAACTATTTTGAAAAATAGGAAAAGAAAGAGTCCTTTCCTTTTACAACACAAATGCAGTGCTGATACCTACACCAGGAACAGCAAAAACAAAGGGGGGGGGGGGAACCTATAGATTAAGTTCCCTAATGGCTATTGATGCAAAAATTTTAAATAAAATACTAGCAAGGAGGTTACAGCAGTATATCACAAGGATCATATACTATGACCGTGGATGGCCAGTGGGAGTGATGTGTTCCCAGGGATGCAGGGCTGGTTCACTATTAGGAAAACTGTCTTCACAATTGACAATATTAATAACAAAACCAACAAAAATCATATGATTATCTCTGTAGATGCAGAAAAAAGCTTTTTGACAAAATACAACACTAGTAAAAACACTAGAAAGCACAGGAACAAATAGAGCTTTCCTTAAAATGATAAGTCAAGTCTATCTAAAACCATCAGCAAGCATTATCTGTAACAGGGATAAGTTAGAAGTCTTGCCCATTATCAGCACTATTATTCAATATTGTACTGGAAATGCTAGCTATAACAATAAGAGAAGAAGAAATTAGAAGAATTAGAATAGGTAATGAGGAAACAAAACTATCATTTTTTGCAGATGATATCATGGTAGATTTTGAGAATCCTAAAGAATCAACTAAAAAAACTAGTTGAAATAATTAACAACTTCAGCAAAGTTACATAGGATATAAAATAAACCCACACAGATCATCAGCATTCCTATATATTACCAACAAAGTCCAGAAGCAAGAAATAGAAAGAGAAATTATATTTAAAATAACTACAGACAATATAAAATTCTTGGGAGTCTACCTGCCAAGACAAACCCAGGAACTATAAGAACACAATTACAAAACACTTTTCACACTAATAAAGTTAGATCTAAACAACTGAGAAAATATTAATTGCTCATGGGTAGACTGAGCTAATATAATAAAAAATAACAATTCTACTGAATTAATTTACTTATTCAGTACCATACAAATCAAATTACTAAAAAAAAATATTTTATAGGTCTAGAAAAAAAAAGTAACAAAATTCATCTGGAAGAATCAAAGGTCGAGAATATTAATGGAATTAATAAAAAGCAATGTGAAGGAAGGTGACCTAGCAGTACCAGATCTCAAATTAAGCAGTTTGGCAGAAACTAATTATAGACAAACATCTCACACCATATACCAAGATAAGGTCAATATGGGTATGTGATTTACAATAAGCAAATTAGAGGAGCATGGAATAGTTTACCTGTCAGATCTATAGATAAGGAAAGAATCTGTGACCAAATAAGAGATAGTACAGGATGTAAAATGGATAATTTTGATTACATTAAATTTAAAAGGTTTTGCACACAAAGCCAATGCAGTTGTGGTATATGATTGTAATGAAATACTACTGTGCTCTAAGAAATGATGAGCAGGCTGATTTCAGAAAAAACCTGGAAAGACTTACACAAACTGATATAAAGTGAAGTGAGCAGAGTCAGGACAACATTGTACACAACATTGTATGGTATGATGATCAGTTGTGAATAACTTAGCTATTCTCAGAAATACAATGATTCAAGACAATTCCAAAGGACTCGTGGTGAAAAATGTTATCTACCTTCAGAGAAATGATAGAGTCTGAACGCAGATCAAAGCACACCATTTTTCACTTTATTTTTTTAGTTTATTTTCCCTTTTGTTCTGTTTCTTCTTTCACAACAAGACTAATGTGTTTTACATGACAGCACATGTATAATCTATATCAAATTGCTTATTATCCTGGGGAGGGGAATGGTAAGGGAGAGAGGGAGAAAATTTGGAACTCAAAAAATTTTTTAAATGAATGTTGAAAATTGTCTTTACATGTAATTGGGAAAAAAAATAATTTTTAAAGAAAAAAACACTTTGTCACAGGCACTATGCTTAACACCAAAGATACCCCAAAAATGGTCAAAAAAAAAGAAAAAATTTGCTATCCTCAGTCTAATTAGGGAGACAACATGTAAACAAACAACAATGTACAGACAAGCCTTATACAGATAAATTGGAGATAATCAAAAGACTAGAAAGACAGGAAGGGGCCAGGTTTTGAAGGCTTTATAAGGAGAGAGAACATTCCAGACAAAGACGGAGAGAATTATGAGGAAAAAATGACATGACATATGTGAAAATGAACCATAAAATACTACACAAATGTTACCTATTATCCAAGGTTTCCCAACAAAGTGCTTTATCCTTACATATAATAGCTGGATTATATTCTGGAGGTCCTGACCCTAAAGAATATGGCAGTCAGGTGTCTCTCTCTGCCTTTCTCCATCTCTGTCTCTCTGTCTCTGTCTGTCTATCTATCTATCTTTCTTAATGTTTTTATCTCTGTGTTTCTGTCTCTGTCACTATCTTTGTCTCTCTGTCTCTGTGTCTTTATTTCTATGTCTGTCTCTCTCTCTCTCAACTCAAGTCTAAGTGTCCATTCTAGTGAAGTTCCAATGGTAAGGGTATCAGATATAGGACAGTGATTTATTTAGTTTATTTAGTTCCTCTATCACAGAAAGTAATTAAAATGCAAAATATTCCAAAAACAAATACAAGAAATACAAAACATTCAATGTGCCCATTATACTCCCTACATAAGGTTTAGAAGGCAATTTTGTGGTAATACTGTTATGCTGTTCATTTCAATTCTATTCTGTTCAACAGAATTTGGATTCATCTCCTATTTGTATTGTCTGACCTCACAAGGTTGAGGTCTTCTGAGCAGCCCAGAGGAAGGATTTTTTTTAGTCCTTTGGAGGCAGAATGATCCTAAAAGTGGAGCCATTCTCCTCTGAGAAACATTCTATTAAGGAAATCTTCCTGCTGGGAAGGTGGCACCTGACCCAGGAGCTTAGGAGCTCAGTTTCATGAGATTACTCTAAGGCTGGTAACATTCATTTCTCAGAATCTTTAGTCACTGACCTGTAGTCAGGGAATGATACAGAAAGATGGTAGAAAGCAGCCAGTTACTTCAGGTCCAACTTCAGACCTACCTAGGCAAGTATATGTTCCTCTTGCCAGCTAACAGTGCCACTGAGTAAGGTGGATGGGTAGGTGGTAGCTTACAGTCCCACTGGCTGGAAGTCCAAGCGCAAAAAAAGGCAGGGAAAAGAATTTCCCCCACCCAAAGAGAAAGGGCCCAAAAGAGAATGTACATAGTCATTTCCATAGCTTTTGTAGACCACCAAAGCAGCTGGTGGGGAGGAGAGGCAGAGGTGAAGGGGAGAATGTCTTCCAACAAGAATAGAGTCACAGCTATAGTTACTGGGGATCACTCCTAGGAGATCACCATGTTCTCCCTACAAGGTACCAGTACCCCAGCAAGGGACTAGAGCACATGTCCAAGTCCAAGGGCACAAGATGCCCCAGTCCAGTAGGAGTTACTCTGCTACATAAACTTAAAATCTTATTAGTTATTTGAATGTTTGGTGCATAGAAAGTACTATGATAATAAAAAGTGACATCTCAATAGCCAACTAGCTGCCCCATCACATTTCAATTCAGGCTTAAGGCAAGAAATGACATTGCTTCTGAAGGTAAGTTTTGTTTTTGCAGCAATAATCGGTTAATTTAGCAATGGTTTTACATTTGAGCACCTGCTGGGAAATGGCCCAAAAATAGCAACTCCGCCTGAGAGGAGATATAACAGTATTTTTTCCAAACATGAGAAGAGTGAAACAGATCATCACAGTTCAATTCAATTCAGTTCAATAAGCATTTATTCAGCACTTGCCATGGGCCAGGAACTGTGCCAACCCATGGAGGTACAAAGACAAAAAATGGGGAGAGACAGCTAGGTGGCTTAGGGGATAAAGCACCAGCCCTGGAGTCAGGAGGACCTGAGTAATCTGACCTCAGACACTTTACACTTACGAGCTGTGTGACCCTGGGCAAGTCACTTAACCCTATTGCCTAGCCAAAAAAATAAAAAACAAAATGATTCCTGCCATCAAAAAGCTGACATTTTAGATTTTAAGAGTTCATATATGAGAAAACAGATGTTGCATTATTTAAAAAAAACACACACAATGATGGGAGCAGGAAATGGAGCATGCCAATAACTGAAGGGTTGTTGAATAGAGAAGCAACGCAGTCAGACTTGCTCTTTAGGAAGACCAAAAGGACAATGTGGATGTCCATTCCCACAAAGGTAGAGCACATGCTCAGTGGAGTAACTCCTATTACACATGAATAGAAGCATTGGTGTCAGTGGAAAAAAAGTACAGATGTTGAAGCTGTTTTGGAGGGAGATGCCATAAAACTTAGGAACTGAATGTGGTGAGGTAAGAGAGAAGGAAGAAGGGGAAATGAATCCAGGTGATAGGGGAGGATGGTGGTGCTGCCACCAACAAAAGTTGGTAGAAAGGCTAGGAGATGAAAATGACAAGTTTTTGGTATGTTAAGTATGAGATACTCACAAGACATATAGGTGGAGACATCACTGAGATGGTTTGAATGCAGCAATGGAGAGAGATTGGGACTAGATATGTAAATGTTTCCCTGACATTTTGTTTCTGCATTAATCTTTTGCTAGGCTCCACTGTATACTGTTCCCCTTTTTGTGGATCCTCAGTAATATACCTCTTTGTGGAAGCTAACTAATTTCATGTTAAAATAGTAACAGATATTGCTTTCCTTCATATCATCTGAAGGATTATTTCTCCATCTCTCATCAGGAAGCTCTAGGCCACTATAAATCTTGCTGTAATAATGCTAACGTGTTTAATTGCTTATAGTGGTGACAACAGAAAATGCTATTACACTGGTTTATGTTGGTTAGCAAATCACAAGCTATGACCTTTAAAAATTGCTGCCCAAATGATTTTTTCAAAACTTTTCTGACTTTTGTGTAGAAGTTATGATTTGGTTGTTGGAGAGCCTAAAAGCAAGTGAAAGATCATAGGATCATCATTTTAGAAATAGAAAGGATATTAAAGGCTATCTAGTCCAACCTACTCATTTTTACAGATGAGAAAACTGAGGCACAGGCAAGGTGAAGTGATTGTCCAAGATCAAATAAATAACAAGTGGTGGTGTTAGTATTCGAATCCAGGTCATCTAGTTACCAAGGGTTAAGGCAAAAGCTAACCCTAAAAGAAGTTGTTCCCATTGAAACCTTAGAAATCTAATTGGCTTTGACCCAGCAATAGCACTTCTAGGTCTATATCCGAAAAAGATCATAAAAACAGAAAAAGGACCTATATGCACAAAAATATTTATAGCAGCTTTTTTTGTGGTGGCCAAGAATTGGAAATTGAGGGGATGCCCATCAACTGTGGAATGGCTAAACAAGTTTTGGTATGTGAATGTAATGGAATACTATTGTTCCATAAGAAATTATGAGCAGGCAGACTTCAAAAAATCCTGGAAAGACTTGTATGGACTGATGCTGAGTGAACTGAGCAGAACCAGGAGAATATCGTACACAGTAATCACCACATTGTGCGATGACTGACTTTGATAGACTTGTCTCTTCTCAGCAATGCAAGGATCTAAGTTAACTCCAAAAGACTCATGATAGAACATACTGTCCACATCCAGAGAAAGAACTACAGAGTCTGAATGCAGATGGAAGCATACTATTTGCTCTCCTTTTCCTTTGTTGTTTTGTTTTATTGCTTCATTCTCATAGTTCCTCCCATTAGTTCTAATTATTCTTCACATCATGACTAATGGGAAAATATGTTTAATATGAATGTTTATATATAGCCTATATCAGATTGCACACCATCTGGGGGGAGGGCGAAGAGAGGGGGAGAAAATTTAAAACTCAAAATCTTATGGAAGTGAATGTTGAAAACTAAAAACAAATAAATAAATATTTTTTTAAAAAAGAAAGAAATCTAATTGGATTCCAGAGCATACATTCTATGAAGTCCAAGCATAACTTCAGTTCCTAACAAAATATCTGGCATAGACTAAGTACTTAATAAATGCTCATTGAATTTTTACCTAGGAAATTAGCAAAGGTGACAAAACATGGGAGTAATCTATTTTGGAGAACTTGCAGAAAGACGGGCGTACTATTGCATCATTGGTGGAGCTATGAATTAATATGATCATTCTAGTAAGCAATTTAAAATTATGCAAAAAAAAAAAGTGGCTAAAATATTTGAACCAGGAATTTCATTGTTAGACATATGCCACAAGGAGATCAAAGACTAGAAAGAAAAAAAAATAGTTTCATATTCACTAGAGAGTTTATAACATCACTTTTTATGGTAGAAAAAAAATTGGAAACAAAGTAGATGTCTACTGGCTGGGGACTTCCTAACAAATTATAGTACATGAATGTCATAGAATATTACTGTGCTGTAAGAAATGACTAATATGATAAATACAGAAAAGCATGGAAAGACTTATATGAACTGTTGCGAAGCAAAATGAGTAGAGCCAGGAATGACCATAACACTGGAAATGAATGAACAACCACTACAAAACAATAAAAAATGACTGTTGCAAAATTATAAAGGACAAACTTGTTCCCAAAGGAGAGATACAGTAAGATAATCCCTGCCCCCTCCCCCCCACACACACACTTCTTTGCAGAGGTGACATGGAGGTGAGGAGAGAAGGGTCAGAGTCCACTGATGTGGAACATTGCATATAATATCAATTTTTTTGATGTATTTCTCAATATTGCAGAAATTTTCTCTTCTTTTCAGTTTCTTTTTAAAAATTCCTGATTATAAGGAATGGCTCTTTGGGAGAGGTATGCTTCCAAGCATATGTGGGAAAATCTAGGCAAGGTGAAAACAAAAGATATCGATAAAAAATCTTTTTTAAAAATAAAAACATGTTGGGGGTGGGCAGCAGAGCCAAGACAGCAGAGTAAAATCAATGACTTGCTTGAGCTCTTCCCCAAACCCCTCCAAATACCTGTAAAAAATGGCTCTAAACAAATTCTAAAGCAACAGAATCTACAAAAAGATAGAGTGAAACAAATTTTCAGCCCAAGACAACCTGGATGGTTGATTGGAAAGGTCTATTGTGCCAGGTGGGAGAGGAATACAGTTCAACTTGGGTGCTCAGGCCTGTTTTAGGCCTCAGCAAAGTGGGAGCAGGCCTCAGAGGACTGAATCACCAGCAGTTGTGGCAGTTTCCAGACTTCTCAACCCATGAACACCAAAGAGAACTTAGAAGGCCAGTAGGAAAAGTCTGTGACCATGGTGAGAGAGAAGCTTGGTCCCAGCCCCAGTCCCTGGCACAGTCCCCACTGGTGGCTCCTTCCTGAGCTTCTGGCCCACGGACTGAGGGGGAACCAAGTGGTTGATCAGAGGGGAATTGCAGGGATCTCTTTGCTGGTGCAGGATTCTCTCGCTTTGCCTGTGCTTGGATATGGATCACAGTTCTGGGTGATGGTCCTGAGGCAAGGAGGAACACTGGCATGGTGGAGCTTGTAGTGGTGGTACAGAGAAAATCCTCCTCACAGTTCCAAGGCAGAAAAGAGTTCTTGTGGTCACACATAGACCAGAGCCCAGGCCAGGAAAGGAGTAAACACCTAGCCCTTGATCATACCACCTTAGGAGTACTGAAAATTCTCAGGTCCCCAGAAGTATCTCTGAAAACAGCTTCACAAAACCCCTAAAGCTTGAGACAGTACATTCTCCTCACTAGAAGCAGACCCCTACCTTAACAAAGAGTTTATAACTCAAGTAATTGGCTGGGACCATGAGAAAACTGTGCAAAAAAGTCAGACCATAGAATCTTTCTTTGGTAACAAAGAAGATCAAAACACACAACCAGAAGAAGACAACAAAGTCAAAGCTCCTACATCCAAAGCCTCCAAGAAAAATATTAATTGGTCCCAGGCCATGGAAGAGCCCAAAAAGGATTTTCAGAAGTAAGTAAGAGAAGCAGAGGAAAAACTGGGAAGAGAAATGAGAGTTATATAAGAAAATCATGAAGAACAAGTCAACAGCTTGCTAAAGGACACCCCCCCAAAAAAAAATACTGAAGAAAATAACACCTTAAAAGATAGCCTAGGGGCAAGTAGGTGGCACAGTAGATAGAGCACCAGCCCTGAAGTCAGGAGGACCTGAGTTCAAATCCAGCCTCAGACCAAACACTTGACACTTACTAGCTGTGTGACTCTGGGCAAGTCAGTTAACCCCAAAAAAAAAAAAAGCCTAACCCAAATGGCAAAAGAGGTTCAAAAAGCCACAAGGAAAAGAAAGCCTTAAAAAGCAAAATTGGTGAAATGGAAACAGAAGTCCAAAAGCTCACTGAAGAAAATACTTTCTTAAAAATTAGAATGGAGCCAATGGAAGCTAGTGGCTTTATGAGAAATCAAGATATTACAAAACAAATCCAAAAGAATGAAAAAATAGAAGACCATGTGAAATATCTCATTGGAAAAATAACTGACCTAGAAAATAGATCCAGGAGAGATAATTTAAAAATTATTAGACTATCTGAAAGCCATGATCAAAAAAAGAGCCTAGACATCATCTTTCAAGAAATTATCAAGGAAAATTGCCCTGATATTTTAGAACCAGAGGGTAAAATAGAAATTGAAAGAATCCCCTGATCACCTCCTGAAAGAGATCTCCAAAAGAAAATTCCTAGGAATATTGTAGCCAAATTCCAGAGTTCTCAGGTCAAGGAGAAAATATTGCAAGCATCCAGAAAGAAACAATTCAAGTATTGTGGAAATACAATCAGGATAACACAAAATTTAACAACTTCTACATTAAGGGACCAAAAGGCTTGAAATACAATATTCCAGAGGTCAAAGGAGATAGGAGTACAACCAAGATTCACCTACCCAGCAAAACTGAGTATAATCCTTCAGAAGAAAAAATAGATCTTCAGTGAAATAGAGGACTTTCAAGCGTTCTTGATGAAAAGACCAGAGCTAAATAGAAAATTTGACTTTCAAATACAAGACTCAAGAGAAACATGAAGAGGTAAACAGGAAAGATAAATCATAAGGGACTTATTAAAGTTGAACTGTTTTACATTCCTGCATGGAAAGATTATATTTATAACTCATGAGACCTTTGTCAGTATTAGGGTAGTTGGAAGGAAAAACTTACATGTATATATAAGATAGATAAATAAATAGAGGGCACAGGGTGAGTTGAAGATGAAGGGGTGATATCTGGAGAGTAAAATTAAGGGGTGAGAGAGGATTATACTGGGAGAAGGAGAAAGGGAGAGGTAGAATGAGGTAAATTATCTCACATAAAACAGACAAGAAAAGGCTTTTACAGTGAAGAGGAAATGAGGGAAGGTGAGAGGAATGAGTGAATCTTGTTCTCATTGGATTTGGTTTAAGGAGGGAATAACATACACACTCAATTGGGTATGGAAATCTATCTTACCCTATAGGAAAATAGGGGGGAAGGGGACAAAGGGGGGATAGTAGAAAGAAGGGCAGACTTGGGGAGGGGGTAATCAGAAGTAAACACTTCTAAGGAGGGACAGGGTGAAAAGAGAGAATAGAATAAATGCAGGGTGGGATAGGATTAGTTAGTTTTTCACAACATGACTACTATGGAAGTGTTTTGCATAACTACACATGTATAACCAGTATCAACTTTCTTGCCTTCTCAACGAGGGTGGGTAGGGAGAGAGGAAGGGAGAAAATTTGGAATCTAAAAACAAATGTTAAAAATTGTTTTCACATGCAACTGGGAAATAAGATATACAAGCAAAGGGGTATAGAAATCTATCCTGCCCTACAGGCAAATAGAAAGGGAAGGGGATGGGGGGGGAGATAGAAGGGAGGGTAGATTGGGGAAGGGGTATTCAGAATGCATGCCATCTTGGGGTGGGGGGAGGGACAAGATGGGGAGAAAATTTGGAACTCAAAATCTTGTGGAAATGAATGTTGAAAACTAAAAATAAACTAATTAATAAAATTTGAAAAAATTAAAATGAATACATGTTGAAGGGTAGGGGATCTGCAGCCTCGAGGCCACATGTGGCCTTCTAGGTCCTTGGGTGTGGCCTTTTGACTGAGTCCAAGTTCTACAGATTAAGGGGATTTGTTCTATGAAGTTTGGAGTCAGTCAAAGGGCCACACTTGAGGACACAGAGGGCCACATGTGGCCTCGAGGCCACAGGTTGCCCATGCCTGGCATGCTCTGATTCTTAACGGAGTACAAATTTACAAAAACATGAACATAATTCATCTTATGAAACAGAAGATGTAATTTTGAAAAGCCATGTGTGTATAGTAAATAGATTACTAGTTTCGGAGTCAGTAGGACCTGAGTTCAAATTTGGCCTTAGACACTTAACAGCTTTTTGAGCCTTGTCAAATCACTTCACTTCTGAGAAAATGACTCAACTGTAAAATAGGGAGTTGGCTAATAATCTCTAAGGTCTGTCCCTTCCAGCTCTAAATCTATAATTTTAAATTCTTATGATAAATATTTCCTTTATGTATTCCCTTAACAGTAAAAGAAACTGGTAAGAAAGATAATAAGGTGTTAATAAAGGGATGGTAGATGGGATGAGGTATTGTGTGTGTTATTTTTTAATATATTCCTTTATACCTACTACATGATATTTCTCTTATGGAAATAAGTCATAGTTATCCTCTTATAGGATTCTTAAAGAATTAACATTCTTTATTCTTATTAGTTTCCAAATGAAGAAAAATCCAGAAAACTTTTCCTTTCCTTTCAATATATTGTTATTCTATCTGAATATTTTCTCTCAAAATACATTACACAAATAATAACGTGGAACTGGTGAACTGGGAAATAGCAAGTTTGAATCAATGCTGTCTCATAGTACAGGGACGCAATGGGGTAGTGGACGAAATGCTAGCTTTGAAGACAAATGAATGAATAAATGAATGAATGAAAAAGCATCAATTAAACACTTAGTGTTAAGGAGTGGAAATAAAAATCCAAAAGCAAGACAGCCTCTGCCCACAAGAAACATGTAGGGGAAGACAACATATATAAGAGGAATGGTAACCAGGGAAGGGTGCTTTGGTCTGGGAAGTCAAGGGAATAGTGAGGGGGGCCATAGGTAGTTGAATAACATACTTTTCCCAATATCAATGGTAAGAGCAAGGACAAGAAAGTGAGAGATGAAAAGGGGGCAGGAGATTTTCATGCAGAAGCAGAGCAGATGCAAAGAAGATGGTCCAGTGGATGTATGAAATGTAAAGCATAACAGATGGCGAATTTTCTCTCTTATTCAAGACAGCTCAGCCCAACAGCGGACACTCCATTGTTGAGTGTATTAAATTCCCTTGGCCTTGGTCTATAGAGATCTAGTACTCCAAAGGGTGCTACAGCAACACAGCTGGCAAAAAGATGGAGTAGAGCACACAGAACACATGAAGGACACATAGCCAAAATGGGTAGGCCCACATCTTCCCAACTGAGGTCAACTCTCTGTCCATGTCGCTTTTTCCAATCAACAACCATAATATAGCCTCCTGCCTCTCCCTCAATGCATCAGAATCTTTTTATTGTTTTCCAAATCCAGTACAGTCTTTGGAGCTGGCTCTAAGCAGTCCTTCTGAGTGGCAGCTGCCGTTGCTAGACACACTTTCCAGTTGCTTGGATTACTAGCTCTGCCTTCCTTTAACTGAGTGTCTGGCACAGAATATTCTTAAAAGTAGGCTCTCTACTTCTGACAGGTTGGGAGCTCAGGGAACTCAGGAAATTTGAGCATAAAGGCAGTTTACATGTAACTCCAAGATATATCAACAACTTGTTAAATATTCCAATAGTCACTCTTCTCCCAGAGCCGTAGGTTTTCCTAGAACTGCATTGATTGCAAAAAGTTTCAAGGGACCCTAATGGCCACAAAAGATTGAGAAGGACCACCCAGAGCCACCAATGCTCTAAGGGGCTTCAAGGGCCTCTTGCAGGATTAAAATTGCCCCCCTCCCTCAAAGTCCTGTAAATCTTCCACTAGGGCCTCCCAAACACTACCAAGAAATGAAAACCTTTCCCTTTCATCTAACAGGAATTTACACAGCACCAACAATGCCTGAACCTGGACCGGAAGAAAATATCCTTAATAGAAGAACCAACATTGTTGGTACTTGAAAAGTGAAAAAGCTCTTCTTAAAACAAAAAATCATTCTGGTCTGAATTCCCACATTCCTGGACCATCCCTGTTCTTTGCGAAATATAGTGAACACATGATTTAAATCTTCTCACTCTGTTCCCACCAATTAGCATTGATCAAGTGCTGTGGCGGGAAGAAACATTGCTAAAGTGTTTCTGTGGGTGAATGAGTCATCTGGGAATGAATGAATACTCAGCTTGGGCTTGTTCTTCTGTAATGGGGCACACAAACAAACATCCTTGTATGGCAGGGATCTTTCAACCACCTCGTTGAACTGCTCAGAAAGATTGAAAATTTTCTAGTGTTAATTAAAAAAGGGTAAACTCTTGGAAAAAGTGAGGCAAAAACACAAATTGGTACATTCCTTGTAAGGATATATAAAGAATGCATTTTGGTAGAAATTTTACATGCTTTAGCTCCAGTGCAGATAGAAAAGGAATTCATTCATCTAAATTAAAGCTGTCATTGATTCAACTGAGAAATTTACAAATATTGACATTGAATAGAAAGGGGAGTTTCTTTCAGCATGCTTCGAGGCAACGAGTGTGGACTTAATTGGTGATTATCAGACTATATAGTTCCCAACTCCTTGGCTGAGAACTTAAAGTTTTCTAACTTCAGCTCATTATAGGTATAAGTTTTCAACTTAACTTAGCATAACTTAAGTATAAGTTATGACTCACTACTACCTTCATATAACTTCAGTAAGGTCACTGGGTGACCCTGAGCAAGCAGAGTTTTTCAGTACGGCCCACTCATTTTCTTCTTGACAGACCCATGGGGAAGGGAAGGAGGATAAATGATTATTTTTCATAAAATTTAAACAGGTCTTTCTGGGTGAATAAAGGAACAAGCAAAAAAGAAAATTGACAAAGAGGGAAATAGGGAAAACAAGTCTTCAGAGCTCCTCAAGATGTCCATTCCATTGAGGTTTTTGCAAGTTTCCACCTACAGGAGACAAATAGTCTTGCCCTAATTCCAGAAAAGTCTGGATTTCATCCATGAGTTGTATGTAAAGACCCACTCCTCATCCCAACAAAATGTAGTCTAAATAAATGAAGCAATAGCCCTGTAATTGTTTTGTTCAGTAATAATAAAGTTGCAATGAAGGAAAATTGAAGACCTCTTCATGCAACTAGAAAGAATGTTATTTGAAATGGAGCTCATTACTTGATTTATATTTGGGAACAAGTATTGTTACTGTTGATCTGGTTTGTGATTTCATGGGGAGCTTTCTCTGCTAATGTAAATTGGCACCTTTTCTACAACTTGCAGTCTTAGAGATGTGCCAGTATGCATATGCACAGTGTGTACACATCCTTGCATATATGCATGTGTACATCCATCTATACAAATATGAACACGTATATGTCTGTATAATCAAGGTACTGGGGTGCAGTGGGTAAAGAACTGCCCTTAGAGCCAAGGAGAGTCCTGATGCTAACACATATTGGCCATGTGACCCCGGGGAAGTCATTTAACCTCAGTGTTCTAAATAACTAGCTAAGACTATAATTTGAAGAGAAAGTGTTGACTTGCATTGGTAGAGGGAATTTCCTCATCTGGTAGTTCCCTATACAATAAAATAATAGGTCTAATCTCTAGCCTCTTTTTGGCATCCTTTATCTTTTTAACATCACTTCACAATGGCTCCCCTCTTCCTTTTACTCCAATAGAACTCTTCCTTGCATAAAAATAAGAACAGTTACAAAAACCAAATCAACATATTGGCCATGTCTGACCATGTATGCTTCATTCTGCACCCATCATTCACCACCTCTCTGCTGAGGCATGGCAGGCACGCCTCACTTGTGGTGTTCCAAAGTTGATTGGTCACGTAAGTGATGAGAGTTGGGAAATCTTGCAGTGGATAACCATATTTCACCCCTTTTCCCCTGGCTTTCTAGCATTAGAGGCGGCAGCACTCCATTGTGGGAGGGGCAAGTTGATTTTGGAGGTGCTGCAGCAAGAATCCAACCAAGACCTCTAGGTGGTTTTCAAATCTGATGTCCCACATCTTGCCAAAGAGAAGCATGTGGTCTTCAAATATCCTCTATTACTGCAAGGGCACCTAGTTCAGTAAAAAAAAAAAAGGAGAGGGAAAAAAGGAAGTGAGATAAAGAACCAATACAATAGCTCTACTAAAAGACCAAACAACCGGTCTTAAACCTTATACTTGCTAGGGTTTGGTGCCTAGGAAAAATGCTTTCTACTTGGTAGTCTGTGTTATAAACTAGGCCAGAGCACTTTACTTTGGCCCTTGGGAGATTAACCAACCACTTGAATGCTGATTTAGCGCTCAAGGAACCAAGGTCTCTAAAAGGCATGTGCTTGTAGCTTGCTATACTCTAGTTAAAACAAAGCAAAAAACAAAACACCTTCTTGCAGCGATACCAGTCAGCTGTAACTGTCCCATATTATTTGAGGGGCAAAGATTGTTTCTACTCTTTCCAAACAATACCTGTAAAGCCTAAACAAGTACACTATACCAACTTATAGCCCATTTTTCTTTTTACTAAGCTTTCCAGGAATTGTGTAATATCTCCTGCTTCCCCCTCACAGCCTGTCACTTTGACCAGAATTAACCTGCCTACCCCCTGTAGGTCCTATGTGAACATACATATTTAATTGTTAAATAATACTGAAGAAAACAAATTAGTTAATGATCCTGAGTTTAGGTACACTCTCTTTTCCCTTGATGTAATTCAGCAGTAGGCTTCCCTGTTAGTAAGGAGAAGCCTAGTTAAAATCTTATTAAAGAGCCATCCCGACAGGACACATAACGTCCCAGCCTTAAAAGAAAGACTTAACGTATTAATTGGCAGAACAAAGCCTCCCAAAGCCTACAAACAATCTATTAGCCAGTTTGGAAAGATGCCGGCTTCAGCAGAGACAGACAGTATTTCCTCCTGCCTCAGATTGCCCAGTCCCTTCCTGCCAATTTCCCCCAGCCCACCCCCAACCCCTTTGCACCTGGACCCTGGCTTTTTGTGTTGTAAGGAGGGTTATTTTGCCTAGGAGAGAGAGAGAAGGACTTTCATGACTTCAAACATGGACATTAGATCAAGTTTTTATCTTCTCACATAATCCTGTCTTTGATGTCACCAGACTGAAGCCTCTTGGAATAGAAAGGGAAAGCTGTGAAAAGAGGCCCAGTTAATTTATACGTTTAAGTGCCCCTGTTCTAATTCACCCTTGTAGCATTTTCATTGTCTTCTGCTTTGCATCCTAAAGGCAGGCTTACCCCAGGCAATTATGAATGGCCCCTCTGAACAAATAATGAAATTCACAAGTTGTGGGGTTTGGTTAAACAATGTCAGGATTGGAGGTGTGAGGTCATGCATATTCCCAAAGGCATTATTAAAGTTATAGTCACTTTTCTCCCCAGTCTCACCAGACCTCGAGTATTTGTCTTACATTAGCTTTAATAGCAACCAATCAGGTAAGCTACACGTGCTAAATACTAAGCAATCTTGGCCAGCTACAATTTCTAAAGCAGCTCTAGATAATGTAGGGCTACTGGGCCTCCCAGAAACACAGGCAAATATCAAAATGTTCAGAAGGGAAAATAAGGGAAAAGAGATTTTTAAAAAACTTTATCGTTCTATTAAAAAAAAAAGCACACATGTAAGAGTGTGTCCAATAGGAAAGGGGAGAGGCGGCCCTTAAGGGACATTATCCAAAAAAGTACAGTCAGATGGAAATTTACAGGCAATACGTATCACTCTCACTCTACCAGCCCACCCACCAACATCATCAAAACAATATCACGTCGTAAACAGTGAGCGCTCAATAATTGTCTGCTTATGAGCTTACTTGAACGCATTTGTATGTCCAAATCCTAGGGTAATATCTGATGCAGAAATGAATGAAATACTAATTATACAGTTTCACAATTCAGTAAAATTCAGCACAAGGTCTTTTTGAACCACATGCAAAGAGCTTTGTCACTGAAATACTAAAATCCTACAATTCGATTCAATTTAATGAACACGGGAGGCAGCAGAATGAACTGGAAAGCACACCAGACTCAAGTCAGGAGCCCTGAGGTGGCAGTTGCACACAGCCCTGACACTCTGGGCAAGTCACTTAACTTGTTGCTTCTTCAGGTGCCCCATTTGTAAAATGGGGATAATAATACATGTTATTTACCTCTTGCTGGAAGGATCATATTGGGTAACTATAGACAGCATTTTGCCAACGTTAAAGTATTGTAGAAATGTCAGATGTCATTATTTAGTCATTGGGAACCAAGGAGAATGAGAATCTTCTAGTCCTCTCCTTCTGCTATGAAAGCAAGAGGAAACCAGGGAATTGCTTTGCCTAAGACAAATCAAACAAACAAAAATCCATTACTTAGAAATGCCCCCTAAGCAAAGAGAACCAGATAGTTTCAAACCAAAATAAAACCATTTTCAGCAAAATGGTATTTGCAATATTCTCAAGTAGCGACTTTTAAGGCATTCTGTAACAAGACTAGATTTGGACTGTCATTTCCACTTTAAAAAGAAATTCACATTATACCATGAAAGAAAATTTGAGAGAGAGAGAAAAAAAAAAGGAATCCTGACTGTTACTCTCTGGAAAGGGTCTGACCAATGCTGAAACTAATGGGAGCATCATCTCAGAATTCCTAAACACCCTAGGTGTTATTTAAAACTCTACTCGGACGTATGACAGCCTGAATGTCACCTTTTTTCCTCCAGTTGCTAAACACTAATTTGTTTTATCAACTTCTGCTCTCTTCCTAATAGTGAGAAAATATATCCCAAGGGTAATACTTGGGATGGAACTACTGTATGATTTTAGGTATAACTGACTTCTCTGAGTCTCTGTTTTTTTAGATGTCAAAAGGGTAGATTTTGTGAAGATAATATGAAATATGTAAGTGCTTTAAAAACGTAAACATGGCATGTAAATCATTATGATGTGTGGTAACAAAAGAGAATTCTCAATTCGACAACAAACACAATGCAACAAACACAGTGTTTGTTGTTGTTGCTGTTCTGTTGTTTTGGTCATGTCCAACTCTTTCAGACCCCATTTGGGGTTTTCTTGGCAAAGATGCTGGAGTGGTTTGCCATTTCCCTCTCCAGCTCATTTTACAGATGAGGAAACCGAGGCAAACAGAGGTAAGTGACTTGCCCAGGATCACACTGCTAGTAAGTGTCTGAGACCAGATTTGAACTCAGGAAGATGAGTCTTCCTGACTCCAGGCCCAGCACTCTGTCCACTGACCTCAAAGAGTTTCCAGTGTAGTAGGAGGCTATTTCCATAGACATGATATACGATACTACAAATTAACACATAAGTGTATTAGAGATGTGCAGAGCAAAGTATTGTAAGAGATTTAAGGTGGGGAAAAGATTTGGTTTTAATATGATCCACACAAAGCTTGAGCGATGCTGCTAGGCAAAATGAAAACATTGTTTCCTAACAGAAAAAAAAATCCACTTAAAGTGAAGGTGGCTTAAAGATGATTAAAATAAGTGATTCAATGCTTACATCTCTGAAATAAAGAAGAAAAACATGATGATCACAATGGATTAATGGCTTTAAAGATAACTGGACTTCCCTGGGCCCTTCTTTCTTCTCCATGGGTACTACTTCACTCGCTGAGCTCCTCAGCTTTCGTGGATTTAATTATCATCTCCACATTGATGATTTTCAAATCTACTTCTCCAGCCTTATCCTGTCTGCTGACCTCCAAAATGGCCTCTCCAACTGCCTTTCAGACATCTCGAATTGGATGTCCAGTTTTAAACTCAACCTGTCCAAATCTGAACTCATTATATTACTTCCTAAACCTCCCCTCCCTTCCAAACTTTACTATTACTGCTGAGTGCACTGACTTCCTCCCAGGCCCCAGGTTCACAACCTAGGTATAATCCTCAGTTCCTTACTCTCTCTCACTATTTCTCACTCCCCATATCCAATTTGTTGCCAAGGCCAGGAGATTTCACCTTCCTAACATCTCTCCAATATCCAACTCTCCTTCCACTTCTGTCTTCTGATACTGCCACCACCATGGTACAGGCTTTTATCTCTTCATGTCAGGACTATTGCAATAGCCCACTGGTTGGTCTGCCTGCCACAAGTCTCTCTTCACTCCTGTCTGTCTCTCTCTACTCCTATCTATCCTCCATTTAGCCGCCAAAGTGATTTTCCTAAAGCATAGGCCTACTCATTTACTCTGCTACTAAGTAAACTCCAGTTGCTCCCTGTCACCTCTGGGCTCAAATATGAAAGCTTCTGTTTGGCATTCGAGGCTCTTCATAACCAACCAACCAACATCCCATCTTTCCAGTCTTCTTAACTTCACACTCAATACCCTCCTCCCGAACTCTTCAGTCCTCCTTGTTTTATCCTCCTTGTTGTTCCTCAAACAAGACATTCCATATCTTGGTTCCAGGAATTTTCTCTGGCTGTTCCCCATGCCTGGAATGCTTTCCCTCTTCATCTCTGCCTCCTGGCTTTTTTTAGCTTCCTTCCAATGCCAGTTAAACTCTCACCTTCTACAGGAAGCCTTTCCCAATCTCTCTTAATTCTAGTTCCTTCTCTCTATCGATTATTTCTTATTTATCCTGCTTATAGCTTTTGTGTGTGTGTATTTATCAAATACACAAACATATACATATATAGTATATATATATATATATATATATATATACATATGCATATATATATGTATCTTCCCCATGTGTCCCCCATTCTATTGTTAACTCCTTTATGGGCAGAGACTGTATATTACCTTTGTTTCCCCCCCCCCAGGACTTAGTACAGTGTGTGGCACATAGTAGGTGCTTAATAAATGCTTATTGACTGACTTCATTAGAAGATTCAGCATTAAGTATCATAAGTTACCACTTGTTTGAACTTTGGGTGACTATAAGCAAACAAGAATGAAATCTCACTAAGTCCAGGATCATGAATAACAATTTGAAGTGGAGTTTTTGTAAGTAATTAATTAATTTGAACATTGTAGACAGGTTTCTAGCTAGATAATATGGGGGAAAACACACCCCCAAATGAAGGCTGGCTGGGTTAGGGAAGAGCCGTGACAACTATCAGGCAGGTAGATTGCACAATAAATAAAGCACTGGACTTGGAATCAGGAAGATTTATCTTCATAAGTTCAAATCCAGCCTCAGATACTTACTAGCTGTGTTACCCTAGGAAAGTCACTTAACCTTATTTGTCTCAGTTTCCTCATCTGTAAAATGAGCTGGAAAAGGAAGTGGCAAACTGCTCCATCATCTCTGCCAAGAAAACCCCAAATAGGGGCACAAAGGGTAAGACAGGACTGAAAACAACTGAACAACAACAAAATGACAAATCAGAGGACATGGGCTGAATATTGGCTCAACTACTTGTACGACCTTGGACAAGTCATTTGCTCTATCTGGGATGCAGTTTCCCCAATTATAAAATGATTTTAAAAAAACTATTCTAAATTGACCGTTAAGATGTGCTTTTAAATGTTTAATAACCCTCTAGAGGATTGGAGTAGGGAAGGGGCTAGAGTATTTGCAAGACCCACTTTTAGGTTTAATCTGCATTATTAATGTTTTCCCTCTCACTTTCTAAAGTCTAGACAATCAACAAAACAATAAAATCAAGCCCTGATTTGTAGCTTTTGCCAATTTCTGAAGTGTAAATGTTCACACTTAAAAGTTAACAATCATCTGGGGCTTGTTCAGACTCCATTCAGCACACTTCTACTTCCAGCCCTAAATTATACAGTTTCAAAGGAGCCTTTGTAAATTAACCTTTTCAAGAACAACAGAAAGAGTAAGATGCAATTACTTTAGAGTTCACGTTAATATAGCACCGAGATGTGCAAAGCACTTTGCGGGTTGTCTCATCTCGTGTAACTCACTGGAACCAAACGTGCAACAAAATGTTTTAGTAGCTGCTCTTCATGGAACACAAAACCTACAACCTTTTCACCCATTCCATTTATACTCTTCTTGTGGCTATTAATTTTTAATTTCTGGAGACACATTCACTGTTTTCCTTGCCCTCTGGTGGGAGATAAATGTGATTTAGATGCCATTTAATGTATACTTGGGTTGATGGTTCTGATTGTATCTATTTCCCAAAAGAAAAATTGCTGGGTTCCACTTTCCTCTCCTTACTAGTCATAAAACAAATATTAAGCAGTGACAATAAACTAAGTATTTACTCTAGTGTGGCCGTTTTTAATTACACGAGAGCTGACAGGATACAGGTTATTCTGAAAATTCACACTGCGTACCCACATCAAGAGCATCCATATTCTCTGGGCCCTTGAGGCACAATAAAACTGGTACAAAATATCAACTGATGTTTCTTTAGTCATATTTTTCTAACTTACAGCCTTTAAGTGATCTTTAGACTCAAATGTGCAGATGGGAATACAAGGGCTACATAAGGTAATTTTCCCTGGACACTAGATTTAATATTGTCAATAAGAAGTGTGCGAGAAAAACAAATGTTATGACTATGTTAGATTTAGGAAATTGTCTGCTTTAAGGGGCATTTTCTTCGATATTTGTGGCTGGACAAAAGCTTCAAACACTTCTGGTTTTCTTAATATAGCTAAATTATGTTTTACTATGTCAGATGTTTTTTAACCAAGTAATTGACAAAGTCTTTTATACGAACTATGTTTGTGGGTTAGACAGAGATATATTGGGTAGATACATGGATTTGGAACTGGTTAAATGTCTGGATGCAAAGAATAATAAGTAATGGACCAATGATAGCTCAGAGTGGGGGGTCTTTAGTAGAGTACCTCAGGGCTCTATTTTTGGAGTTGTGCTTTTAGATATTTTTATCAATTCCTGGGATAAAAGCATCAGATTGGTAGCATGCTTGTCAAATTTGAAGGCGAAACATCTACCACCCTAGTTCCATACCTGCTTCCCTCTTTCCTGGACTATCACAATAACCTTCTGATTGGTATTCCTGCCTTAAGCCTCTTCCTTCTCCAATCCATTGTCCATATAGCTCCTTCAGTGATATTCCCAAAAGTTAGGCCTGACCATGTTACTCCCTTGCTCATCTTACTCCAGTGGCTTCTTGTTAATTCTAGGATTAGATATGAACTCCTCTGTTTGGCATTTAAAGCCTTTTACTCCCTTTCCAGGATTATTATCTATTACTTCCCTATACACACTACGGCTAACCCAAATTGGCCTGATTGCTAATCCTCACATACAGTACACTCTATTGAGAGAGCATGGCACTAGTTTTGGAGTCAGGAAGACCTGATTTCAAATCCCACCTCCGACACTTACTGTGTGACTCTGGGGAAGTCATTTAACTGCTCTGCGCCTCGGTTTCTTCATCAATAAAATAAGAAGGGGGAGCAGCTAGGTGGTTCAGTGGATACAGCACTGGCCCTGAAATCAGGAGGACCTGAGTTCAAATCTGGATTCAGACCAAACACTTGACACTTAACTAGCTGTCTGACCCTGGGCAAGTCACTTAACCACAATTGCCTAAAAATAAAATAAAATAAATAAATAGATCGATAGGTAGATAGATAGATAAATGAATGAATGAATGAATAGATAGATAGATAAATGAATGAATGAATAAATAAATGAACAAATAAATAAATAAATAATAGAATAAGAGAGTTGGATGTCATGGCCTATAAGGTCTCTTCCAGTCCTAAATCTATGATTCTTTCTCCATGCCCTTACATAGGCTTCCCCTTTTGCCTAAAATATACTCCCTTCTCACCTCTACCTCTTAAGATCTCTAGCTTCTTTCAAAATGGTTTCCCACTTGCTATATTAGACCTTTCCTGATACCTCCAAAAATTACATTGTATGTATATAAGCATTTTACATGTTACATAAAACATATATTTAAAATGTATATATGTTGTGTCCCTCAATAGATTGTAAACTTTTGTCTTTGCATCCTCATTACCTACCACAGTTCGTGGCAAATAGTCACCACTTATTAAATGCTTGTTGATTAATTGATAGCTAATATATTAGATAACAAAGTCTGGGTAGGAAAAAAAAAAAGACCTGTTGGGCAACTAGGTGGTGCAATGGATAGAGTGCTAGGCCTGAAGTCAGGAAGTCAAATGTGGCCTCAGACACTTACTGGATGTGTGACCCTAGGCAAGTCATTTAACTCTGTTTGCCTCAGTTTCCTTATCTGTAAAATGAGTTGGAGAAGGAAATGACAAACCACTCCAGTATAAAAAAACCCAAATGGGATCTCAAATAGTCAGACACAACTGAAAAACAATTGGCCAACAGCAATAAAAGACCTTCACTGGCAAAAACAATGAATGAATAGAACATAACAGAGTTGTAGTGATACATGTAAAAATTCTATACTTCAATTAAAGATCTACTTCATAAATACAGGATAGGGAAGGCATTGTGTGCCAGAACAAGAAAACTGATATTTCTACTATGCTAGACCTTCATTAGATTACATCTACATTTAGCTCTGGCCACCACATTTTAGGAAATATGCTTACAAGTCCTGGCATGTCCAGAAGTGGGCAACCAGTATGATAACAGGACTAGACAATGGGCTTGTACAGATTTGTGGAAGTACTGGGGTTTTCATACTGGAGAAAACTTGGAAGGGAAATGATAACTATCTTCAAGTATTTGAAGGGCTACTGTCTACATCTAAAAGAGGCATCAGATTTGTTCTTTTTTTTTTGTCTCTAAAGAGAACCAGAATCAGTGAAAGAAAATTGCAAAGCGATGAATTCAAGCTTGATATAAGAAAAAAAATGTTTTAATAATTAGAGCTATGCCAAAGCCAAATACCTAGAGAAGTCCCATATCATTGGAAGTCTTTAAGAAAAGGTCTGGATGACTATTTGGGTATGTTGTAGGAGGAATTCTTTTTTAGGTATCATCAGAACTAGAGGGTCTTTGAGATCCCTTTCAACCCCCAAATTCCATGATTCTTGAAGTATTTAAAAGCCTATGCTGCGAAAGAGGAATTAGACTTCTTCTGCTTGACCATAGAAGGCAGATGTAGGATGATGGGGTGGAGGGACAGAGAGGTAGATTTTATTTTGGTGTAGGGAAAAACTTCCTAACAATTGGTTGTTATTGTTGAGTTGTTTCAGTCATGTCTGACTCTTTGTGACCCCCATGGGGGGAGGGTTTATTGATAAAGATAGTGGAATAGTTTGCCATTTCCTTCTCCAGCTCATTTTACAGATGAGAAAACTGAGGCAAACAGGATTAAATGACTTGCCCAAGGTCACACAGCCAGTAAGTGTGTCTAAGGCTAGATTTGAACTCAGGAAGATGAGTTTTCCTATCCATTGCATCACCTAGTTGCCCATTCTTAACAACTAGAGCTACCCAAAAGTGGAATTGACTGTCTCAAGAATTAATAAATTTCCCTTTATTGAAGGTTTTTGAGCAAAGGCTGGACCACCACTTGATAAGCATTTTGTAGAAAGGGATTCTTGGTTAGGAACCAGTTAAAATAGACAGTCTTTGAGATTCCTTCCTGCTCTTAAATTTATGAATATATTCAGTTCCAGTTCCAGACACCCCTAAAGGAGGCTGAGAGATCTTGAAAATGCTTTCCTTGCTTAATTATTTAAATGAACTGAAGCACAAACAAGTGGATGTTATTGATATTTTTTAACAACACATTCTGCTCCTGGGCCCAGGAAGGCTCCACTCATCTCTGCACATGCTCCATGGAATGGCTCCTGCTACAATCCTGTTACAGGCTTAACAAAAATATTGGCTTGGATAGAGAGAAACTTTAAATATGGCCTATGTAGCCTTAAGAAGAAAAGTTGCAGAATCCAGGAAAGTTAAATGAATGGCATTAAGGTTGGATTTAATCCACGCCTCAAGTTCACTTGACACTTATTATATCCATTTTTACTGCATGTTAACTTTATTGACTTATTAAATAAGTCACTCAAAAGTTGACTTTGATGATGAATGATAAATGTTTTTTAATTGCAACAACTCTGGAAGACTGTCTACTAGGTTGAGATTTACATCCGTGAATGACATCACAGATTTGAAGTATTTAACCCGGCTGGTATAATCCTTGTGCCCTAATACAAGGGGGCTAGATATGCTCTGGGGACCATTCAGTTCTCTAGCTTGCTGCTCCCACACAGATGACATGGGAACTTCAGTATCTATCCCTACCCCCACTAAACTCAAGGGGAAATTGGCTTCCTTTACAAGTCTCATAAGTCTTAAAACATGAATTATTTTATTTACAAGCTAATGGAAAATAGAATGTGCATAGGATACTTCTTCAATTCTCACTCATAGGTTGAGTTACCCAGGGGGGTGAATACTCCAGGTGCAGAGTACTCAGTGGGCCATCACTCCTAAAACTATAGCTCATAAGCCCCCACTGGTGTGTTTGTGTTTTCTTCAATCAGAGGACACAATTGCTTCAAAGCAAAGGCAATCACTGAAATGAAACAGTAAGAATAATAGTAGCAAAACATCTGCCTTATAAATCTAGGGTACAATGTATACAAATACACTTGTGGAATTAACAGATGCATACATGCAGAGAACATGTTTCCTTTTGTGCTGGGCCCTTAAATGTCTTCACACTGCTCCCACTGACCTTGGTCTCAGTCATTGCTGAATGCTGCCTCAGTGTTTAGTTATAGTCACTGCATTTTCCAGCTACAGGTCCAGCTGATATACTGTCCTAGGATACTGCTGCAAAGATGCCAATGCTGACCGTGGGTTGGAGGTGGTGGGGTGGATGGAGAAATTGTCTGCTTTGCTACATCCTGCAGGAGACCCAAGGGAAAAGTTGAGAACTGACTTACTAGAATCCTAAAGAGTTGAGCTCTTCCTCTGTAACTAGTTCCCTTTTACCTGGAGTTGTGCCAGCCTGCCTTTGAAAGGCAGGAATAGACCAAATCTTAGCTATTCACCTCCATATAATGAGCAATGTCTTGTAATATTATCGAACTCCTTACATTCTGTTTTCAGGTTGTTTGGATAACTCCTTACCATGAAAACTCCTTAATTTGCTCAGAGACCTCCCTGACTAATCTCCTTTTCAGAAGTGGTAGTACATACCAGTAAACAATTCTTTCCCCAGAGACCTGGATAGGTTCAGTGTCTTCCAATACAGCTTGGGGTAAATCTTCAGAAGGGGGCTTCTTGACCCCCATCGGCCCCAATGGATGCTCTCCTTTGCATCTTCCTTTGATTACATAGTGTTGCTTACTTCCCGCAGCTGTCGCCTTCTGCAGCTCTCAGCAGGCATCATTGGCCCATGCTTTCCATCATTGTTCACTGTTACTGTCCCCCTCATCTTGAAGCTCTCCCAGCAGGCGGTAATCATTCTGTCCTTTGCAGGTGTTTTCTTCCCCCAGCTCTCCTTCCTGAATCTTATTCCTTATTCATATTCTAGTAACTTCTCTCAGTTCCCCACATGTAGTCAATTCACTATCAGACCTACCCACTCTTCTCTGAAGTCCTGCCATTCTGCCCAAGCTCCAATAGGTGGCGCTTATTACCTTCCTAGAACACCCTGTTCTTGAATTTTCATGTGTGTCCACCCTTCCAAAATCCTTGAGCCTTCTTTTTTCTCACAATCTTCCCAGTCCCAGGCCTCACAAACATCAAAAGTGAATCCCCATCTCCAACCCCATGCAAATCCATAATAACTCATTACTTTTTATTTCCTCTTTCCCTCAGTGCCTGGACCATGTGCCTCTTACTCATGTCGACACTTGCAACTTGATCCAGAACTTAGGGATTGGCAGGTGTCATGAGGGAGCAACATTTAGTCTCTCCTCAATTATCTCTCTATCATCTGCCTTCCCAGGGGCAACTTGGTCAGGTTATTCACATTTCCGAGGCTTATGAAGTGAGCAGAAGCAGGAGAACAATTTATACTATAACGTCAATATTGCAAAAATGAACAATTCTAAAAGAATTAATAACTTTGATCATTTAAATGATCAACCACGATTCCAGATGACTGTAGAAGAAGAATGCTACCTACTTCATGACAGAGAGAAGACGAACTAACATGCGGAATGAGAAACACATATTTGGATGTGGCCAACATGGGATTTGGTTTTGCTCTGTTTATGATTCAAGAATGCTTTTCTCCTTCCCTCCCTCACTTCTTCCCTTCCTTCCTTTTTCCCTTCCTCTTCCTTCCTTCCTTCTTTCCTTCTTTCTCTCTCTTTCTTTCTGTCTTTCTGCCTTTCTTTCTTTCTCTCTCTCTTCTTTCTCTTTCTTTCTTTCTTTCTTCCTTTCTTTCTTTCTTCCTTCCTTCCTTTCTTTCTTTGCTCTTTTTTCCAGTGAGTAAAAGGAGGTAAGAGGGAAAAAATAAATACATGATAATTAAATAAACTAAAATTTATTTTAAAAAAAACCAAATGGGTAGGAAGAGAAGAAACAGGGGCTTTTCCTCTCTGTACCTTAGAGAAGAAAATTATCAATTATGGAGCTTATCTCTATGCATGTACATCTACCCTTATCCTCCAACACTCCCCCACTTCACCCTTCTCTCTGCTACATATGTTCCCAATCTCCCCGCTTTTGAACCAGACTCTCATCTGCCATTGAGGAAATTCCACGGACTCCACCAGCAAACTTAGTCCCTTGTACTGCACCCCTGGGAGGGAGAGAGGAAGAGGGGGAGGGAGAGAGAGAGAGAGAGAGAGAGAGAGAGAGAGAGAGAGAGAGAGAGAGAGAGAGATATCTATTACATATTTGAGTATGTAACTCACATAAAGAAACAGTAGGATAGAGCAGATAGAGAGCCAACTTCAGAGTCAGGAACACTGGACATAAAGTTTTGCCTATGATAGATACTGTGTGACCCTGAATTAGTCACTTAACTCCTCAGTGCCTGAGACAACTGTGAGACTATGAGTTGCAGAGCAGGGGCCAGCCTATATTGGTAAAGGAAATTTCCTCACTAGGAACCAATGAAGCCAATGAAATCACAGGTCTAGAAAACAATCTACATAGCTATTCACATAGGGTTATGTTGTGGCATTTGGCAGTTCACGGATTTGCAAAATGATTGCAGTAACATTGAAGGTAAACCCAAATGGGCAGTGTCAATACGATTAGTATAATGCTTCCTCTCTTCAGGGAGGTTCCATATTAAATGAATTTTATATTTCTGATCATCCTGGGAGATCTCTAGGAGAAGAAAAAATGTATTAGTCTACAACTGGTCAATTATTTTCTGTTTCTTCAAAGGAAACCCTATCTGAGAACTTAAGGTAACTTTGGACGTTCTCATTCTACACTTCCTATTATTCAAAAAGAGAAAAAGAGCTTTAAGGTCATTACAACTAGTTAAGTTCCTTTGAGTTAAGGGAACTAGAGGTATAAAAAAGTAAAACTTTGACTTTAGAGGGGTTGGACAAAAGAAATCTTATATACTAGAAGCTAAGTTCCTTGAGATCAGGAACTATCTTCACTTTTGCATTTGTATCCCCTGAACTTAGCAGAGTTTTCGAGGCACAGACTAGGTATTTAATAAATGCTCATTCATTCATTCATTCATTCTTATGTCCAATTCAATATAGACTTTTTAAGTGTCCGCTCTGTATAAGGTCCTTTGCTGGGCCCTGGAGATACAAAGACAAAACCAACAGTCCCTGCCCTACCCCCAGTAGCTTATTTTCTACAGTGAGGTACAACATGTGCACAGATAAGTAAATACAAGGTAATTTTTGAAGGGAGAGAGTATTAACAACTGGAGGGATTGGGCAAGACTTCTCAAAAGAAGTATTGATTGAACCATGAAGGAAGATGCCATATCATATCTTTAAAAAGATGGTAGTTGTCTCATGTTAGTTATATCTCTAACGAGAAACACAATCTGTTGCTCAGGGCCTTCCATTAAAAAAAATAACTTTGCCTGGTGTCTGCTAAAAACTTCCTTTTTTTCTTTTAAAAAAATATTGAAAAGATATCTTTTTTTCATTGCTTCCATTTCCAAATATAGTGCATCCCATTTAACAAATAACTAAAAAGAAAAAAGGGGGGGGAAGCAGTTTCCCAAAAGTAACCAACAAAATTAATCAGCCTGGTCTGAGAATATATGCCATGATCCACATCAACAGTGCCCTACTTCTGCAAAGAAGGAGAAAGAGAGTGCATTTTTTCATCTCTTCATCAATGATAAGCCTGGTCATTGTAATTACACAGAGTTTAACTTTATTGGTTGCTGTTCTTTCTGTTTATACCATCATGCTCGTTGTGTATGCCGTTTACCTGGTTCTGTTCACTTTGCTCTGCATCCGTTCATGTGTCTTCCCACACTTCTCTCAATTCATCATATTCATCATTCTTAGAGGACAGTGTTATTCCATTACATTCTGTACCACAGTGTTCTTGCCAACAGCTTTCAAGGACCTGCTTCTATACACCTTCCTTACATTTTAACAGACATTATTTATTGAATCAGAGCATAGAGGGGTAAGTGTCACCGCTGATGTCATTCAGGTTTTTTCACAATGATAAATATATCCTTGGAGGATGATTGCAGGCAACAAAAAGGATTGTAAACGGAATGACAGGGTGAAGTGGGGATGAAAAAACCCATAGTGGCTGGGTAAGAATCTGGCAGTCCTCCTTCACCTTCTCTTGGCTGTCATTCATGATGGATGACACTGTCAGGAAGAGTTTGATTCAACTGTAATGGTGAAATGCAATTAAACTTTCCTTGCATCCTTTTCCCCCTTCATTAACATATGGATACATATACACATATATATGCTGCCCAGTATAGAATATATACTATTTCTAGCAGAGGAAATCTTTTTTGGGGGGTATCATAGCAAATGTTCCTCTACCAAGTTTTTCATAGAATGGTTTATGCCTCAAAGTGATTTTTTTTAACTCCACAGAATAAAGAAACTGTAACTCTTGAAATAACTGAAGGGACAACAGAATAATTGAAAGGGTATTTGATATGGAGCCAGGAGTCTGGAATCAGAATACTAGCTCTGATACTTTCTAGTTTCGGGACCCTGGAGTAGTCATTTAGGTCCTTAAGGCCTTAATTTACTTATCTGTAAAATTGGGATTTGAACACTTATGTTACTTACCTTGCCACATTGTGAAGAAATCACTATGGAAATGAGTTATTGTGATTATTGTTGATGAGATTATGTGAGGGAAGCAGAAACAAGAGCCATATTTGGTCACTAGCTATGTAACTCCAATATGCCATTCCCAACTGTGACATAAAGAAAATATGAAAGAGAAGAAGTGGATATTATTTTTATTTAAAAATTTTATAATACCAAATCCTTATTAACATGCATATTACTGTGTAGAAATGTACATGTGTACATGTGCAGGTGTACATATGCATACAGTACACATGCATATGTATATCTGTATATCTATAGATATCCACAGAATCTATATCTCTATTACCTATCTATCTATGGACTAGCATTATGGGCTACCTATCCAGCTGCACGGGTGGAATACCCATGCACTACCTTGTTACTTATGGAGAACTAAAGGAAAGCATTCAGCCTGTTGGGTCCCCTGTATATGGATCTTTGGGAAGATATGAAGAAGAATAACAAAAGATAAAAAGGTGAGGTCAGGTAGATAGTGCAATGATAGAGGGAGTATTTACCTCTAAAAGATTTCAGATCCACTGAAGTCGTGAAGTGTTTAATGGACAAGTTTTCTGTGATGCATCATATGCTTTTTTTTTTCTCCAAGAATATACTCAGGCCAGTTTAAACTTTTCTTGATGATTCATGTTCATCAATACGACATTAATCATTGTGTTAACTTTGGCTCCCCATCCCCTGTATTTGTGGCTTAAGAGTTTAGAGTAATTTGAACATGTTATGATATCAGTATTTCTTATAATTTTATTTGCTATTTGGTGTGTGACCTATAGAAGAAATGAGTACAATCCAAGTAAAGTTCAACTTTTTAGATACCAATAGGAATGTCCTCTGCAGTTAAGCTCCTCTTACAAGCATATGTATCTCCCCCATCCAGTTCTCCACCCCTGATCTCTCCTCTATTCTCTGCCCTCTCTATCCTCCAAGTTGACTATGGATTTTCTCTTCTGTGTGTGCATAATTGATTATTAGCATACAAACTATGTTTCCCTATAGAAATCCACTTTGTCCTAAAACTTCTTCCCTCTTTTACTATACTGAACTATTGTTTTGATGTAGTAAAAAGAGCACTAGATTTGGAATTGGAGAAACAAGGTTCAAATCCGGGTTCAGCTATTTACTTGCTTGGGTAACTCACTTCCCTTCTCTGATCTTAATGTCCTCATTTATAAAGTGATAGTTGGCTTAAATGATCTCTCATGTACCTTCTTAGATATATAGACAGACTGACAGGAAGAGAGACAGAGACAGAGACACAGAGACACAGAGAGAGACAGAGACACAGAGACACAGAGAGAGAGAGAGAGAGAGAGAGAGAGAGAGAGAAGAGAGAGAGAGAGAGAGAGAGAGAATACAAATATTTATTAAGTGCTTATTGTATGTCAGGTACCGTACTCAGTGCTGAGGCTACAAATACAAGTAAACAAGATGGTCCCTACCTTCAAGAAGCTTACATTCTAGTAGAAGACAAAACATAACGGGGAGCTGGACAAAAGGGGTGGAGTGGGGAGGCAGAGTGATTTAGGAGAGTGAGTTGAGCTGGGAGTGAAGTGTGCAGCATGGGCAGCGTTCCTCCAGAAACAGGTATATTAGGGAGGGACTCCGTTCAGTGAGCCGGCTTCAAGGCAGAGTCGTACAGAAAAAGTCAGACATCCTCCTGCTCCAAATCCTACAATCCCTCTTTTATCCCTCTTGTACTCTTTGCATTTCTCTGAGAGGTCCAACTCTTCCACAAAATAGGGTTTCCAACCAATCAGTGATCACAGCCTGTCTAGAAAATTCACAAGACTGAATTTCTCTAAATAGGACACTCTCTGACAATTAGCAGTTTGCTTCTCTTTCATACTGAATATTGCTTCCCCTTTGAAAACTTCCTTCTCCCTAGCATCCCTAACTTACTACTCAGCAGGGCTCAAGATAGTAATCTTATCCCACTATATTAAACCTTTAGTGTCTTCCAGTTCCCAACCTAATCCTCATAAAATACTATAATACATTAACTGCTGTACTTTTTGAATTCTTATGTTTCTTTTCACACAATTCTTCTCAAAATTTTGCTATTGGGCTATCAGCTGTAGCTTTTTGCTTTTGTCTATCTACCTTTAGTAGCTCTTTCTCTCCTTTTTCAGTCATCGGCTTCTGCTCCCAATCTTTCCTGGCTGAGGAAGCAAATATGTGAAGTTGTTAGAACTGTGTATAAAATAAAAGTAAATAGTCTCTGAGTAAAAACTTTAAGGGCTTTCCTATGAGTAAGGCACATAAGTTTTGGTTTATGGACTTCACTGCATCTATTTTGGTTGCAGAGGTACTATTACGCTTTACTAAATTATTGCAATTGCCAGATAAGTGGTATCTAGAAAGTGAGGTGTTAAGTAGTATTATAAAACGCTAAACAAAATAAATTACATCACTTAAGAAGCTGCCTCTCTCTTTTAATGTTGAATTCCTTGTGTGTATACTACTAGCAGAGTGTACCTCTATTGGTTATCTCCCATTTGTCCTGTATATATCTTATCTGTACATGGCTGTTTGCATGCGGCCAAGGAACTATGCATTTGCCATTATTTGTATGCCTAGTGCTTAGCAGTGCCTGGCACAGAGCAGGTACATGTTTGTTTCTCAAAGCAATCGTGGTTAAATGACTTGTCCAAGGTCCCACGGCTAGTAAGTGTCAAGTGTCTGAGGACAGATTTGAACTCAGGTCCTCTTGACGCCAGGACCAGTGCTCTTCATAATTATTTATTAACTGACTTTCTAGGACCTGCATTTCACTTCATGATAAGTGATCATTTCTGCAATAAAAAGTTTTCTCTCTTGAGAAATATCATTTTCAATTTCTCTTTTCCTGTACAAAAAATTTTGCCCCCCCCCAGAAAACAACTAGAAACTAAAGTAGATGTCCACTTATTGGGTAATGGCCAAACAAATGCTATTATATGACTGTTGTTGTTGTTTGTTCTTCATTTTCAAAGAGGGCCAATGACCTCATGATGTTGAGGTCAGGATACAGTGTGTTCTCAGTCCAATATAAGTTTGCAAGGCTTGTCTTCAGGTTGGGCACAAGTAGTCTGTTGGAACATTTGGGATGGAGATGTGTCTGGATTTGGTTAGCTTGCTTTTCCTTTGTTCTGTCATTCTGCTTTGCTCATGGAATACAGTGCCTTCTTTGATGCATGCATGCCATCCTGGGCAGTCCTGTGCCAGCATCTCTCATGTCACACAATGGATACTCAAGTTCTTCAGGGAGACCTTGAGAGCATCCTTGTACCATTTCTGCTGATCTCTGTTGAGTGCTTGCCTTGTTTGAGTTCTCCATAAAATGGTCTTTTAGGTAAACATGCGTTTGGTATTTGGTCATAGACAGCCCATTGAAGTGGCACTCTCTGCAATAGAGTTTGAATGTATGGCAGATCAGATTGAGAAAGGACCACAGCATCTGATATCTTGCCAGGTGATCTTCAGAATCTTCCTAAGACAATTCAAATGGAAAAGGTTCAGTTTTCTGGCATGGCACTGATAGATTGTCCAGGTTTCACAGGCATATGACAAAGCCCTCCAGTTCCAGCAGATTGAGGTCTGGGTGAGGAGTGAGGGGAAAGGAGGGTGAGGCAGGCAAAGGATCATGAGTGGTGATAAGATTCATTGAGACCCACCTGCCTTGGGGGTGGAAGGAATTGAGGAAGTAAACAACTAAAATCGTCAGAAATGTGAGGGGAAAAAGGAAAGAGGGCCCCACTTACATATGATAGAGTACAGGGAGCTTAGAGTCAAGAAGAGCTCAGTATAGATCTGGCCTCAGACACTTAGCTGTGTGACCCTGGACAAGCTGATTGAACTCTCTCAGTTTTCTCATCTGTGAAATGGGGATATAATAGTGCCTATTTCTCAGGGTTGTAAGGATCAAGTGAAATAATATTGACAAGCATGCTGCAAGCTTTAAATATTGTTGTTTGGTTATTTCTGTCATGTCTCATCCTTTGTGACCTCATTTGTGGTGTTCTTCGCAAAGATACCAGAGTGGCTTGCCATTTCCTTCCCCAGCCTGAGATAGAAATATTTGGCAGATGAGGAAAGTGAGGCAAACAGGGTGAAGTGACTTGCCCAGGACCACAAGACTAGTAAGTATCTGAGGCTGGATTTGAGCTCATGAAGCTGAGTCTTCCTTACTCCAGGCCCAGTGCTTTAACTACTGTGCCACCTAGCTGTTCCTGCAAGTCTTAAAGTACAATATAAATCTCAGCTGTTGTTATGCAAAATTCCCCAGAGTCAGCCCTACAGCCCCTGGGAACACAGGGGAAAGGTCAGAAATAGGGGAGACTCTACTTTTAAAATGCTATGCCTCCAATGGTGACCAGACCCAGGCCTCTCCTGCCTATTCCCCTAGACTAGCCAAAGGAAGAAGTACATCCTATAAGGAAATTGTGATGGGAGAGAGAGCAAGATCAAAAAGGGGGAAATTGCACCCTGAAATTCCTGTCCTGAGCCTCCACCCAGCTTTTATTTTCTGACAGTCCTCTGGATGTGAAATTCAAAGCAGTTCATTGAGCTCCTTACTCAATATTCAGGGGAAAGATTTGGTACAGGAGAAAATTGAAACTCTTGGTTTCATAATATAAAGCTTTCAGTTTCTGTGTGTCTCAATTATTCATGTTCTCTCTAATCAAGAGTTCATTCTATTAAACTGTGGCTCAAAAGCAAAGCTACAGAAAACCAGAGAATAAACACTTTTTTTAAAAAAAGAGAAGACCATATTTCCCGTCAGTGAAAGCCAAGTACCTATGTCCTAAGGATGTTATGTGAATGACTTGGTCCTAGGGATGGCACTGTTATAGCTGAACTATTATAGAAAGTTGATGAAATTACAAAGAAGTAATTTCTCATTAGATTTAGCTTCATTCTGTTCCTAAGTGACCACATAATAATAAAACATGATATAGGATTCACTTCAAAAAGATCAGACCCATTAAGTCAGTGGTGGAGACTGCTGAAAGAAATAATTTTAAGTACATTAAACACTCTTAAACATATGACCTTCCCCCCAACCCTGCGCTCATGCACACACACACACACACACACACACACTCACAGCACTTTAGGAAAGCATAATTAAAATGTAGACTATTTTGTGGTGTTACAAGGATTTTTAAAAACTCATCATTCCTTCTGCTACATTAGAATATTGCATACCACAAGTGTTTGACTTTATTCCACAGTAAGTACAAACCACTTATCTCTGCTTATAATGGCAAATCTGAGATGTGATGAAGGCATGCTTCAAATGATGAAGAAAATGTAAATGCTTGTAGTTTATGGGGAAATGGACTCTCTACTAATTGCTTCAAGAATTGAGTGATTTGGTAGACCTCAGGAGAGGCTTCCTCTTCCTAATTTGCATACACTTGGCTCTTGCTACCTGGCTTACTATAAATTCCTTGATGATGCTGTGTGTGTGTGTGTGTGTGTGTGTGTGTGTGTGTGTGTGTGTTTTCTGCAACAACCCCAGAAATTGGGAAGGAAGCAACGACTCTGGGGACCAGAAAGCTTCTCCTCTCTATAGAATCTGCCCGTACTAATACATAACCCTTAGCAAAGCAGGCTTCAAGTTTGATAAATGACCTGCATTTCAAACTGTCCATTGTTGTTTTTCCCCTCAAAAAAACTGTAATTGGATTAATTTTCACGGTGACTCAGGTGAGGCTAGTTAGCTAATACTACATCTCTGTGTCCCCTTGCATAGGTCTTATATTACACAAACAGACTAATTAAAAGGAGATGGGGAATGCAAATATTTTAGTCTTCTTGCTTCTTTTCAAATGGCCATCCCCTGGCAAGCTAAAAAATCTGAAGGAACTTTTGGTCACAAAAAATAAACAAACAAATAAATAAACAAAAACAAACAAAAAGCATTTGATTGGGTTGGACATGATGTGACTTGCATCCAAGTGAAAAATAGGATCTTGCTTAAGGGTGCCGTGAGGGGTCAGCAATAAAGAAGAGAAAAAGAAATAGGACAAAGAGAATGAGAAAACAAAGAAAGAAGGATGAGTGAAATGTGGGAAAGGGTAAGAAGACAAGCAGAAAAGAGAGTGGGAAGAAGATGGGAAAGAAAGACAGAGAAACAGAGCATAGGAGAACATAAGAAAGAAGGAATAATAATAAAGGAAAGATACTAGAAATTATAGAAATGGAAGGGAAAGGGGGAGGGAAATAAAAGAAAGAGTCAGAAAGGAAAAAAGGAAGTGGAATAAAAAGAATGTCATAGAATCAAGTAAAAGGTGGTATTTGCAGCACTTGCTACCAAGGAAGAAGGTTTAAACTGCCTAGATCTTTCTGCGTTTTCCACTTTCAGGCTCTTAACCAAGCCTGGAAGAAGTAAAAGAGCCTTTTCAGGAACAGAATCAAATCTTGAAACAATGCCCCAAAGCAGCAGCTCCTAGACATGCATGGACACAATCATAATGTTAGGATTTTTCATTTATCTAGAATACACAACCATGATTTGATGCTGGACAAAGGGTGAAGCAGTGTGTCAGAGAGAAAATTCATTTCAGAAATTAAAATAAGAGGCACAAGGTTGGTTTTTGCTCCAGAGCATAAAAAAATACCCCTGTTAAATATGAATGTGAAGATGAATAAAATATAAGGTCATAAGCAAATCATCCTGTTTTCTTGAACCTTGATCACATAATGCAAGCTACATTTGTTATAGAAAAGTGAATGAAGATGGAATTCAAGATAAGATATTAATCATAATTAGAATGATGGTGACAGGTCTTCAGTGACAAATTCTTAACAAGTAGTAAGAGTGCTTATTCATAATGAACCTCTTAATTCAGTCAGTTCCTCATTAGAAGGACCCCCTTCTAATAAGTTCAATATAAAGTTGGTATAAGATGGTATTTGTATTTTCTCTCTTTTTATTTCCATTCCAGAGGCATATTATAAGCCAAATGAGATAAATTGTTTAAAACATATAATTACTTGGACATATTCACATAGTAATTCCCTAAGCAATTGTGTTGTTCTAAGTTGTCAGTGTGCATATTAATTTATCATACCCGCTAACCTCTTGTTCATTGATTTGCTACTAGCCATTGGAAAACCCTGTTAAGTAGCACATGCTGCCCTTCTCTGAAAGTTTGATTGTAGCTCAAATAGGGCAAATAGTGTTTTCCAATTAGAATCCTGCTGTTTGTCAGGACTTGACAATGACTAATTACAGTCCTAAATGACTTAATATGTTTGAATGCATGATTATTTATAAATACATTTCGAGGGCTGCATAAAATTATTATTTTGTAATTTAAGTAGGAAAGGCTATTGCCCATGCAAAAAGTTGAAAAAACAAAAACAAAAACCTGTTGCTACCTTATATTTTTGGAGAGAAAAAGGATGGGCACTAGTCTTCATTTAAGCTAAATGAGAAAGACAAAAATTGCCTTTAAGAGGAAGAGAAAATGAATTTTAATATACCAAAATGGCAAGAGAATAGACGTTTAGACTTAAATTTTAGCATCCTCAGCCATTTGAAAGAATCAGTCTTTCCCTGCTTCAAAATTTTCCAGGCCAGGAGTTTTAGAGAGGTCTGCTGCTCCTGAAGTGTAAGTTCCACAATGAATCAATTATTCTTCTGGTTCCCAGATCTCCTGAAATTCAACACTAATATGGCATGTGTTGATTTCACAAAGGTGGCATGGAAGTAGTGATTTGAACAAGCCTAGATAATAAGATGCACACATGCTCTCTATTTTGTTACAAACCATGTAGAATTATAGATTATCAAAATAGAGTAGAAAAAAGGGTATCAACCAAATATAACATTCTTGAGTAACATAGACATAGTTTGAGTTTCTCCTCTTTTATCTGATGATGTAACATACCTAAATGCAATCCTACAGAATCAGTGCCATTTTCTGAACTGCTACAATCAAAATTATAAAGCTGGAAAAGATTTCAGTATACATTGCCATGTATTTAGAACAGGCAGTACCTGAATCATCCTGGGCAAATGATCACATAACATTTTCAGACTCCATGACATCCCCTTGGCTCTAGGAAATTTTGTATAAGACCTTGGCTTTGGAACTGGATGGGACCTTAGAGGTTTAATTGACTCATGTTACAATGAAGTCTAGGGAAAGCATTTAAAGTGGCAGAATTAAGATTTGAACCCAGCTCTCTGGCCTCCAAATCCAGCACTTTTTGCCACTGTACCATACAAAACAAATTAAACGTTTTCTAATCCTCATTATCAGATGATCTTTTATTATATCTAGTTTAAATCTTTAATTTAAAGCTTAATCCTCATTCACCTTTTTCACTACTCAAAGAAAACAGGAAGGTAGTTACTCTTCTTTAAATAATAACCCACATATGCTTAAAATCACATTAGTTATCCTTATCCTGAACTGGTTATTTTCATCTTTGATTGTAGATCCTATTTTAAAATCCCTTATAATCTCTCTGGCCTTCCTCTAGATTTTACTCAAGTAGAAAATGAGTCCCATCTGTCCAATTAATGATGGTGATATTAATAATAACAATAATAATACACATGTAGCACCTTAAAGCTTCCAAATTACTTTCCTTAAAATTACAATGTGAAACAAGTCACACCAGTATTATTATTACCATGTCATAGATGAGAAAACATGCACAGAAAATTAAATCACTTCCTAGGGCCACATAATTTATAAATGCCAGCACTAGAATTCAGGTCCAGGTCTTCTGATTGCAAGTCTTAAATAGAACTTTTAAGATGAAAACCCTGTTGTGAAATTTGGGATTATTTCCATTGTTTTTGCTATTTTGATTTAAGTAGTAGGAAGATTTGCACTATATAAAATAACTAACATTTATTACTGCATTTTAAGTAGATCATACAAATATTATACGCAATTTTCATAAGAAGAAAGCTAATTGACTTATTGATAGTCATGTAATTCCATTCAATAAACATTTATTAAGCTCATATTATATGCATGACACTGCACTAAAATCATGAGAATGCAAATGTAACCATAGGGGTTGGCTACTTTAGGCTTATGTCTGATGAGGTAGAATTTAAAAGTTCCCCAGTTGACAGTTCTGTCCTTGGAAGTACATTCATAAACCATATGAATGGATTATAACTGTGGTCCTAGTTCAAGAGTGAAAAGTCTCCCAAATGGACTCGAGGCTTGGTGCAGTGGGACCCCAGTCCTGCCCAAAGAAAGTTCACTCTCTCTTTCCCATGTGAATCCCAGAGCTAGGAGAGGATCAACCATGGGGACTTATGAGAAAGAATATGAAGTCAATCAGACAAAGTCTTTAATAGAATAAAACAGGGATATGTTCTAGTCCTAAACAATTTAAGTGATGCATGGGGGGAAGAGAGGTAAGGACCACCAATTTTTCTTGCCTGTTTTTCTCTTAGCTCTAGCCACCTGAGTAAGAACTCATGATAAAAATGAGGTAAAAAAAAAAAGCAAAAAACACACAATCTATTACTTCCCATTTATCCCTTTAGTTTTTGCCTCTAATGAAAGTCGTTTACAGGTTTTGTTTGAGGAAAGAAAATGCAGATGTCACTGCAGATGTGGTGCCACCAGACACCACAGACATGGTACTATTCCAAGTGTCAGGGCCCTTATTGTCATATCCTTCATCTCTGCTCCTCAAGTCTTCTCTCTTCTCCTAGTTTCTCTCCTCTCCTTTCTTCAAGAGATTCTCCAAATACTCCTACTGCAGGGGGATAACCTCACCCTCTAGTCCTGATCCTGAATTAGCTCCATTTCTTCCCATGAGAGGTAGAAATACAACTCTAAGGGTATTAGTGCTCAAGCCAAGCCTTACCAGGGCTGTTACATAAAAATGAAGGAGAATCTGTCTTCAAGGAGCTTGTAACCTCATTGAGGAGGGGAGAGAGAGAAGAAGCAAAGGAATATGACATATGCAAAGTTAAATATGATAGAAGCAATCCAAAGAATTAAAAGACAATTTGAGTAGGGTGAGATCATTTTCATCTGGGGCCATCAAGGAAGGCTTCATGGAGGAGGAAGAACTTGAACTAGGCCTTGAAAGAAGAGGATTTCAGTGAGTGGAGTTATTGTTTGTCCTTCGTTTTCAAAGAGGACCAATGATGTCACAGGATGATGTCTTCATTTATATGTGAATTAAACTTAAGTGAGTCAAAGTTGCACAAAGTCATCACCCTCATTCCCTCTTCCAGAGTCACTGAAGTCCACTGAAGACAAGAATCAGGATCCTTGGTGATGGCCCAGGAGGCAGTAAAGAGGAGTAATGGATGGTGCAAGTCCCAGGCATGGGGAAGGGCTCATGGGAATGCACAGAGGCGAGATGATACTGAGGACCAGCTGATAGTCCAGTTTGGCTACAATATCAAGTCCTTGAAAGGAAGAAGTGTGAAATAAGTCAGATCATTTGGAGCTAGGTTATAAAGAACTTTAAATGCCAAACTAAGGAATTTTTATTTAATCTTGTAGGCAGCAGGATGACCCTGAACATTTTAGAACAGATTTCAGACATGTTCACGAAGCTACTATTGAACCTGAACCCAGGTCTTCCGATTCAAAGTTTAGTGCCCATTTTACTATATCGTAATGCTTCACAAAGCCCTGGCATGTATGCATACGCACACAATTACTTGTTACATACACATATGTATACTTTTTTTTTCACAAGGCAATTGGGGTTAAGTGACTTGCCCAGAGTCACATAGCTAGTAAGTATCATGTGTCTGAGGCCAGATTTGACCTCCGGTCCTCCTGACTCCAAGGCCGGTGCTCTATCCACTGGGCCACCTAGCTGCCCCAATACATATTTATACTTACAACCATGCACATGTATACTTACTACATGTATATGTATACATATGCATATAATTGTCATATTATATTGTATACCTATATTATGTTACACATTATATATCTAATATAATGACAAATTATTAATTATATAATTATAAATGTCTGTGCACATTATATAATTATAAATATGTATACACTTATGTAATATGCATGATAGATATGCATATACTTTAAATGCTCTCTTGTTTATTCATGTCATCACAGTCTCTAAAGTTAGAGAGATATGGAGAGGAAATTTGAGTATTCAGAGATCACTTACAAAGCTCTTCACTGCACTGACAAATATTCAATTCAATATATTTTCAAAATGTTCCAAATTAGCCAGAAGGTGGTCCACAGCTTGTCATTTCATTCATCATTACAGCAATCAAAAACAGTGGATTCACCATGTAGACATGGCCTTATTCTAAGTTAGTTCCTCAGAAAGTATTATTAATTCATTCCATTTGGGTGGTATGCAGTGCACCTTGCAGTCCTACCAAAAGCTCAGGTCTTATCCCAGCTCCCTTGAAGTTCTTTCATCTAGCAGCTTATAGAAGTATGTTTCCTCTGTGTGGAAAGGTGTGACTTTCTCCTATGAGGTAGATTCTCTGATTATTCCCATTTTAGAAATGAAGAAACTGAGAACCAGATGGGTCCGTGATCACAAAATAAATTCACAAAGGCAAAATTTGAGCCTAAGCCTCCCCAACTATTCTTTCCAATACACTAATACTTTTACTGTCTAGCTCAGAGGGCTTTTGTGATAATCAAATGAGGAAATGTAAAGTACTTCACACATTGCATAAATTTGAGTTGTTATGAACTATAAAGCACTTTATAAAAGTGAGCCATTGTTAATGTTACGTATTATTTTTATAAAATCCTAGTATCAGAATGTTTTTCCTGGTGTAAGGCCCAATATTTATATTTGATTTGACATGAATTAAATGAGATTGTTTTACAGGTTCTTTTCTTCTCACAGACGGTTAATTCTCAGTTTTCCATTTCACAGATGGTAACTCTTTAAGGCTTCCTTAGGAACCACTCAGATTGAATCTCCCCAACTTTGATATATAGCTCCCAGAAGCAGAGATAGAAATGACAAGCAAGTTGGACTATAGTTTATGAGAAACCCAGAGTTTATAAATGTCTCAGGTACTTCCAATAAATTGGAGGTCACCACAAAGGATGTTAAGATAATAAATCTAGCTTCTAAGTATATTCTCCCTTTACCCAGCAGGGAGCCTCCTGGGATCATTTGTCTCCAGTTCATTATCTTGTCTGCATTATTCAGCAGCTCTGTTCATACTCAATGGGCTTCCAATGGCTTTTAACAGCTGCAGCAGCCTCCAATTTTTACTTAAGTTCTCTTTCTCTGTGTAATAATAATAATACAACAAAAAAAAGTTGGAACTGACTGATGCCTAAGAGCTACCCAAGTAATTAAACCCACGTCAAAATTGAGCACTTGCTTACTTATCACACATTAATTCCAGTAGTACTAAATTTGTGATGTTCTGGGTGCCAAAAGGCAAGGATTGCATTTGAACGCTAATGGAATGAAGCAAATTGTTTAACGAGGTCATAAAAAAAGCAAACCGTATATATGTGTATACGTGCACATGTATATAGACATATGTGTGTGTACGTGTTTGTGTTTTTCAAGGGTATCAGTACTAAACTGTTTCTTATGTAAGATTTCCCCCTTGAAGTAAGATTTCCTTTTGGAATTAGCAAATCATGGGATCATAGAGTTAGAGCTGGGAAAGTTAGAGCTTAAGCAGGGGTGGGGAAACTGCAGCCTCAAGGCTACATGTGGCTGTCTAGGTCCTCAAGTGCAGCCCTTTGACTGAATCCAAACTTCACAGAACAAATTACCTTAACAGAAGGATTGGTTCTGTAAAAGCTGAACTCAAGTCAAAAGGCTATACCCAAGGACCTAAAAGGCCACATTTGGCCTTGAGGCCCTAGGTTCCCCACCCCTGGCTTAGAGTATAACTCTTATTTTGCAAAGGAGGAAACTGAGGCCCAGAAAGGTTAAGTGAGAGTTCCGCTTCTGGGAGCCAAGATGGCAGAATAAGAAGTAAGTCAATCTCACCATCCCTTATTAACCTCTGAAAGCCCAGAAAATATCACCCCAGGAAAAACCCTGGAACAGCTGAACCAGCAGAAAGATGGGGTACAGCAGTCCTGTAGCTCAGGAAGCTTAAGGGATTAACGGGAAAAGCCCCTCTTGCCCTGCAGGAGGGAGAGCAATACAGAATGGGAGGCAACCCAGCAAGCTAGCAGAAAGCCCCACTCACGATACCGGGGGAGATCCTGAACCCCAGGTGGTGGAGCAGGCAAACACCAACACCAGGACTGCCAAGTGCCTCAGTACTGGCCGGAGAACCAGTAGAAACTGGCTTGGAATTCTCTGGCAACCAAGTCTCCCAGTGCCTCAGCAAAACTCTGGGAAGCAAAGCTCCAAGGGGGGAAGCCCCCCGCAGAGAAACATTCTGCAGCAGGGAAACATCCATCTGAAAGGAGCCAACGAAATCGAAAGGCCCAGGTGAGCAGGCAACCTCCAGGGGCCAGACTACCCACCCCTACCCCTAGGGCTCCAGTGTTGCTGATTCCAGCCCAGCACCAGGCAAGCTGCCAGAATTCTATAGCCTCTAACTGCCAGCATCGAAGGCCTCAACACACAAAGCCAGTGACGAGGCCTGGGGGGGCCCAGCACAAGAAGCTTGAGTTCGTACCCCCTGCTCCCAAGCAGGAGAGCTCAGTTTTTTAAAGGCTGGGAAATCAGCAAACACCATGAGCAAAAAGAAACGCACCATAGATTGTTATTATGGGGATAGTGAGGATTAAGGCAGAAATTCTGAAGAGGACAACATTGTCAACAAACCCGCATCTGAAACCTCAGAAAGGTTAAGTGACTTGCTCACGTACTTATATCTATTAAATGTCTCAGGTAAGATTTGCACCCAAGTCTTCCTGACCCCTAACTCTAGCATTCTATTCTATGCTGCCTCTGTCATGCTGATGTATGTATGTATGTATGTATATAATACATAATGTACATATGACATATATCTATATATTCCCCTAAATATGTATGTATAATTATATATAATGTATGATATGTATATACATACATATATATATATATATATATACACACACACACACATACATGTGTATATGTATATGAAAGTGGCTTGCTAATAAGTGACACAGCTAATAAACAGTATTCAAACCTTGGGATCTTCCTAAGCCCGAGTCTATTATCGGAGTTTATTATTCTAACATTTACACACATCCATATTGTAAAACAAAATCTGAGTTTGAAAACCTTCCAGAGCTAAAGAGAATAAATATGTTTTAAAGAACAGGTGACTTACCTGTATAATTGAAAACTGCAAAGCATTAATTCTCTTGTTTGAACTAGGATGCCGTAAATGAAGCAATAGCTTGCTATAGCCAGCAGGTGGTTTAGTTTTCAAATATAATGGAGTCATTTCATGAATCAGGCTAAGAAGATTCTATTGGATGAATCCAAGTCAAAATTGCCACAATTACAGAGGTCAAACAAACATATAAACATGGCATGGTTCTTGGAAAGGATTTTCAATGTAGTGATAAAGCAGTACAAATTTCTTAATGGTCTAAAATAGGTAACCAACCTGGAAGGAATATGCACACAATACTTTCTTGGCATACATGATGGCAAAGACTGCCAAAAACAGATACAAATACTACAGAGCAAAATTAAATCATAGACAAGCTAATGGAAGTACCTCAGGGGCCTATCAAATGCCAATTATTTAATCTAATCAGATGAGATTTAGCTGACAAGTGAAAATTTTTCAATCAAGATTATTGAACTCTCTGATAATAAAATTTGAGTCAACCTCAACATCTTAAAGCATGTAATACAAAAGAATTGAGATGAGCCAAGAGTCCTTAAATGAAGCAAAATCCTCAGTAAAATGTTTCTTGATGGTCTAATACTCACTCAGGGACTGATTTAGTTGCCCTGCCACAGTGTGATCATGTTTGACTTGATATAAATTGAACAGCAAGACGGTTTTCCAATTAATAGTTAAATGTGATGTGAATCACTCACTTTTCAATCAAAGCTCTACTTAACAGTGCACACACACACACACACACACACACACACACACACACACACAAATGCATTCAGAAAGGGAGATCTATGGACCACATAAAGATATTTAAGTTCTATACTGTGTTAGCAAGGGAATGAGGTCAGCAGAGGTTATAGCCCATATCCAAGAAAAGAATGTCCTATCTCAAGCTAAATACAATAACAAGGGACTGTAATTTCCAAGCATTAGATTGGCATATTAAAAATCAAGGGAGCTTTTCATCACGGCTATTTGATCAGATTAAGGACTCGGTGTTCTACAAAACACAGCTCGTTAGCCCACAAAGTCTGAAAGCATCTCTAAAGTTTCATAGAAATGCTAAGTAGTCTCAGACATCTATACAATGCTTAACATCTGGGTGAAAACCAAAAACTCAGTCAGTTATCTGAATCTTTTCTTTTAGAAAAAATACAGATCACTAATTGAATTTGTTGTTTTGGACATATGAAAATAATTGATGGAATCATTCAGATTGCTCTGAACTATTTGTATTATTTGATTCAGACTTGCTTCAGCAGGTTAAAGGTTATAGAAAATCTCATACATAACTTTAAATCTTTCATTCTTCCACTCTCTCAAACACAAAAGGGGGGGGGGGCTGAGCACAATACAGATGCAAAAACAAGAATTTTTCTTCTAAAATCTTTTCCCAAATGAAAAAATTTCCAAAATCTAAGTCATTATCTCAAATACTTTAAAGATTTGTGGCAATTACAAATGCAAATAAAATATTTGAAAATAAGATCAGATTTTCTATTTTCTTCGCATATATTGCCAGAGAATGTTGGCATCCAAGTCAAATTGGCTCTTAACAACTTATCCTTAGGTTTCCAGTCACTGGAATACAAACCTTGTGTTTATGACTGATTTTTAGTTAGTGCCAAATTCTGAGAAAGAGCATCCTTATTAGCTTTCTAATCATCAGCAATATCATTCTGTCATCCCAGGGCTCTACTAGCAAACTTACAAAATCAAAACTGAGAAATTACTCAAAGTCATTACTTGACTGATTTAAAAATAAAAATGAACTTCTCTGCCATTTGCTAACCACAACGGGGTTTGTGATAACAAGAAAAAGACCCAAATGCCTATATATCTAAAAACCTTTAAAATGCTTCAGTTGTGAAGAAGAGATTCCAGAACGAGCTAAAGAATGAAATGTGGTGGACTTTCCAAATGCACACAGGTCTCATGGTTTTTAAAATTAGACTTTTAATTGCATTTCCACAGAAAATGAATAAATTGATAAAACAAAGGCATAATCAAAATAAGTTGGCTAACTGCATAGCAACCATCATTAATAGGTTTCTTTAAGAAAGTAATCTGACTTGATATTTAGAAAGTATTTTGGTTGAACAGCAATATAGCCCTTTCATAGACTTCTGGTCATCTACTTAAAACCTTGAAGGCTAAAAAGAACCACTGATTTTCTGAGTGTTCTAGGAACATATTTCCTATATTTAGGGTAATGAATTGGTCTTTAGCTCAGGATGTAAAAATCTATGGGGCACTGAAAGGATTTGTACTTGTTTAGTAGGCAGAAACAATTGAGCTTCCCACCCAGTTACTAAGAATAATTAATTAAAATAGGAAACTTCAATCAGTGAATCAGTCTAACTATTCTGGCAAACAATTTCTAAATGCGCTAAGAAAGGCACTAAAATGCCCATACTTTTTGACCCACCCAAAGATCTCATTGCTAGGCTTATTTCCCAAAGAGATCAAAGATAGAAAAAAGTTCCCATTAGTACCAAAATCTTCATAGCAGCATTTTTATAGTTGTAAAGAGCTGGAAACAAAGACACAAGAAAAGACACGTAATATAAAGAACCTGATAAACAGTATATACAATGATTACAATAATGTAAATAGTAAGAAAAACAGGCCCAAAAAACCTACTCCTAAAAATAAATGTTTTGTAATTTTAATAACCAAGCTTTTCCTGAAGAAAAAAAGATGAGAAAACATAATTCCTTTTCTTATTTTAAGGTGGGGGGACTATGACTATGGAAAACTGCATATTCCATTAGACTTGGGCTATGTTTGTTAGTGTTGCATGGGTTTACAGAACATGTACAGATATTCTTTGCCTCGTAGGGGTGACTATACGTATGGCTCAGCACTTGGACCCTCTGGAGATTATGGCCTTTTGACTATTTCCAGACATGAAGTGGCTCAGAACTATAAAGATTCATCATTCTGATATTAGGAAGAAAACCTTGATTAGTCCTTTGGTCTTCCAAGGTCACCTCCAAGTTCAGATATGTCTGTGTCAAGATTGGTGATGTTCAGTACATCTACTCATGAAAGGAGAAACCAAGTGGAAAAGGTAGCCAAGGACCTAAGTGTAAGTTCATCTGGTTAAGTTCCCAGCTCTAGTTACCTTGTGGGCAGGATTACCAGAATGCCAAAGCAGAGAAGGTCTAGCATTTCCCCACACTTCTCATTGAAAGTCTTAGCATTTTATGATGTCTCCCAGAGAATCAAAGTAAGACAACTGAAACCTATCCCTTTTTGTTTAACCAATGCAACACCCCAACTAATCCTGGAATATATTAAAAATGAAGACATCTCTCTCCCATTCTCCTTATTCCCTAGGTGTCATATAGCCATGCCTTTGGTGAACTATACCCTCCTATTCCTTCCCTGTTGTTCTACCTCAGTGGCAGGGCTGTAATGTCCCTGGATCTTTTTTCCACTAGTTCATGTATGCTGAGATCTGTCTCTGAGTTTCCCACCTCCATCTGAATTTGTTTTTAAAAGTTGATTTGAGGGTACCTTTCATGTTGCTAACTCCCAAGACATGTTTTGGGCTGCTTGTCCCCAAACTGTTGGTTACTGCTCTGAATCAATCAGTGTGCAGGCAAAGCTACCAATGGAGTCCCAAGGTAAGGAACATCTTCATGAAAAAAAGAGGCCTTTCAAGAATAGAGATAGGCTGAGAGTGAAGGGCTCAGTCAAGAGTGATTAAGAAGGGCAGCTAGATGGTTCAATGGATAGAACACCAGCTGTGGAGTCAGAAGGACCTGAGGTTCATATCCAGCCTCAGACACTTGACGCTTACTAGCTGTGTGACCCTGGGCAGGTCACTTAACCCTGATTGTCGTGACAAAAAAAAAGGGATAAAGAGCTTGAGTAATAAAATGAGTTCCTTGTGTTATGCATTCTCTTTGTCCATTACACAGCAGCGTTTGAGGATGGTGGGTACCATTCTCATCATCTTTACCAGGTACAAGATGTACACAGTAGCATATAACCTCAAAGATAAGTTACCAGAGAATCTTCTTGCTGGGCAGAGGGGTCAGAGGGAGAAGAAGGGCCCAGATGAGGAGTGTGCATCAGTCCAATACTTCAAGGTATAGGCAAGAAGATGCCATCAGGGGCATCAGAGAGTTCAAGTATTGGGGGAGATGAGGAGGGATTAAATTTCACAAAGAATCTGAGACAATTTGTAGCACACAGTTTCTTGCTGGTGCACATAAATGCATCCCCAAAGTTAGACCCACTTTTTGCTTTTCTACAAATGCACTTCACCTGTACAGCTCCTGCTAATTAATTAATTAAACACTCCCTTCAGAGAAAATGGCTCTCTCAAAATAGTGGCAACCAGTGTTGCCATGACATGTGGATTTTTCATTTGTAGTAGCTGAAAGAAAGGTCAGTGAAAGTACTGTGATCATTTAGAATTGGAGCTCAGCTTCACAGCTTTTCCTTGTCTCAGAAACTCTATGTGATAGAATTTCTCTGAGCAAGATGATGCCAGTGTCAAATATGAAGGCAGCATAATTATTATATGAATAATTATAATATTATTTTATTATCAATAAAAAGTTTGGGATTATTTCTTGCTTTTCAAAAAATTGTCTTTAATAAAGTTTCATTTTTACCTTTGTTATAAAGGACCTCAATACTTGGAAATTAATCAGAAGTGCTGGCCACCTCTTTAGCAATGCCAAGAGGCCAGATAGATGTGTCTGTTTCCAAATAAAGCTGGCAAACTTGGCAACTGAAGCAGCTGTAAAAATGGAAATGCAATCACAGGAGGAGTTATCAGCCTTATGAATTGAGGAGTCTTGACACTACTTGACATTCATTCTCAATTACCAAGTTCAGGTTTCTTTCCTTCATTTCACAGAACTACAGAGTACCTCAAGTAAATGAGTGGATTCTAGGCACCCATGATGGTGTAAGTAGCATGCTTCACTTCTTCAAAGGGCTTGGGTCAGCCAGCAAAGCACTAGGCATTAAATTATGTCTGACAGCAGCCACAGGCTATTAGAAATGTAACCCCCCCCTTTTCTTTCAGATGTTTATCTTTGAAGAAAGCACTCACTCATTTATTGCAGTCATAAAGTCTGTTGTAATGATAAAAAATTTTTTAAAAAGGCATTTGACCTATGCCTGCTTGCTGTAGCAGACCAGTGAAAGCTTTAATTGCCTTCTTTCACATGTCTTTCATTTATAACTTACAAGGTAAGGTTTGTGTAGAGCACAAAATTAAGTAGAAATGACAAATAACCACCAGGATGGGATCCTGAGATGTAGCAAATAATTTGTCAGCTACAAAAAAAGTGCTTAACTTCATAAGCATGAATAGGACAATGGTTCTGTTGAGACATGCTGAGTATTTGCTGCAACATGTTTGCACTGACTTCAACAGAAACAAGATATGGAAGTGTCTGAGGCTCCAGTGAAATGAGGCATTTTAGTGGCTCAGTTGGCCAGTCCAAGTGAAATGAGGTCAGTGTGGACATTCTGCACTTAGGTCACCTGCAGGACATCTAGGAATGGCCAAATAAAAAAAGGGTTTTTGTCTTTAATTTTTTTCTTTCCACAGGTAGAGGGACACAAGAAACAAGTGTCACAGAAAAGATGCATGTAATGTGTCTCAATGCCACCCACTCCCTGGGGAAAGGAGGAAAGTTCATTTGGCACCATTAAGATAAGCACTACTAGATTGAATCTTATATTGTAACTGTTATTACCACTTAATCCCACACAGGCATAGGCTTCATCAAGAGTGCTAGAGTAACCAAACCACACACTCTTACCAAGGCAAATACCTACCACACACCACAGGGCTAAAACAGGGGAAGAACGCCCAATGCAAATGCCTTGGAAATGCGGTTGCACCACAACCCCTCCATACTTCCCAGCTTCTCAAACTCCTTTCTGGCACTCACTCCATCATTTCCTGTCAAGTATCATGCGCTCCCCACCAATCACTGCTTGATGATGACTCAAGATGACTCTCAACACCAAGGTTGGTTTCATCCACTCTGGCCTATACCATCAATCTGCCTGCTTCCTGAGTGCCCAGAATCTTTTAGGACTGAAATCAAAGGACTTGTATGAACAATGCACAATGAAGTGAGCAGAACCAGGACAATTTGTATAACAACAACAATTTTGTTACAAAATCCAATTTTGAAAGACTGTAAGACTTCAATTAATGCATTGACCAACCATGATTTCAGAAAACACACGTTGAAGAATGCTATTACTTGATAGAAAGATAATGAACTCAAGATACTGAATGATAGATGCATTTTTGGACATGGTCAATGTGGGTAATTTGTTTTGTTTTGAAAGAAATTATTATTTTCTCTTATATTAATAACAAATTATTAAATTAGGATTAAGGTTTTTTTTCCCTTTATTTCTTCATTCAGAGACTAGCTCCTATAAGGCCATTCTGTCTCTGAAGGACATTGCTAATAGATGAGATTGCCCAAATCCTCTGGCTCCAAGCTGTATGATCTTGGGCAGGGACTCTACCCCGCCCACAGAAGAACTTACTTCTGTTTTGAGTGTAAACAGAATCTAACCTAGGTGAATTCTTGCCCTTAGGAAGGGTTCCCCTCCTTTGGAGTTTAGGTAACCCAGTTTATGAAGGAGAAAACTAGAATGGTCTGGGTAGAGATGGATTCCTTTGTCCAGATTGCTGGAGGTGGCTGAGTCTCATGATCAAGCTGCATTCTCAGTTGGAGGAGCGGAAGACTTTTAGCCCACCTCCTCATTAATATATGTGCCGTTTCATTAATTATTCACCAATCAGGGTTGACTTTCACCTGTCAGGGGCACCTCCTTTTACAAAGGTATTTAAGCATTCAGTGGTCTCCATGATTTTGTCTTTGGTTACCAAGAGAAGCCACTGACCATCAATTTACTGATTATCAGCTAGACTAATTAATAAATTGATTATTAATTACCCAGAAACTGTCTCTCAGGCTTTTCATTCATCTCAGTTTGATGGGTTGGGGTTATTGCTTTCCTTTTTACTAGTGGGAGGAAAGAAAATAAATGCTTGTTCACTGAAAATAAAATAAGAATGTTAAAGGAATCGAAACCCACCAGGCCGCTCCCTAGCTGCTCACACAGCAATGAGAACTTCTAGAACAAACTTTATCGGGCTACAACCACCACCTCCTCTAACACACACACACACACACACACACACACACACACACACACACACACACACCCCTTCCAGCTTCATAACCTCTCCCATGTTTCACCTCTCTCATGCGGATGACAGCATGGTACAATGGGAAAGGTACTAAATTTGCAGTCATCAGATGGGGGAAAGTTTAGTTTTGCTACTAACTACCTATATGACCTGAGGCAACTAATTTCATCTTTCTGCCATCTTGATGTGAAACTAAGGCATTGGACTGAAAGATCTCTAACACATCTTTATGCTCAAAAATGCTATAATTGTAATATTCCTTCACTCTCTCGCACCCATGCCTAGCCAGCCTGGAGAGAAGCACCCTTTTAGAATCATAGAACTGAGATGCAGAAGAGATCTTCGAGCTCTAGTGCAACTCCCTTGTTTTACAGAGGGGGAAACTGAGGCCCAGAGAGAAGAGGTGGCTTACCCAGGGTCAGACAGCTAACTAGTTATTAACAGACCAGGGCATTTGTTACTATACAACACTGCCCTCTCCAGGGTAGGAACTTTGCTACTGAACAAATGCCTTAGTTTAGGTGATAATTAAGCTAAATGCTGTCCTAGAGCACTGGGTAACAATAAATCATGTCCTTTTCTACATCTAAATTAACCAAGAAAAGGCATAAGGATAATTTATTTACAATGTGCACTATAAGGAAGATTTAATCATCTTCTAATGGATCACAGAAAATTTAAGGTAACTTCTTTTTAAATCCCTTATGAGATCATTATCATAATTAAAAGACACCAATTCATTCACCCAGACTGATGAATTCAACAAGTATTTTTGGAGGCACTTCATATGTACAACACACGGTCTTGGGAGCTATAGGAACTAGAGAGTTGAATGAAGCCTAGCCCCGTCCATCGAGGAGTATATAAAATGGTAGCAACTCTTTGCAAGAAATGCCATGCCAAGTGCTACACAGAACAATTTATTTTTATTTATTTTTGCTTTTTGGTGAGTCAATCAGGGTTAAATGACTTGCTCAGGGTCACACAGCTAGTAAACGTCGAGAGTCTGAAGCTAGATTTGAACTCAGGTCCTCCTGATTCTAAGGCTCTAGCCACTGCACCACCTAGCTGCCCCTACACAGAATAATTTAAACTGATGTGAAACCATTCCCTTGGAGCTTAAACAAGAAATCATTCCCTTCTTTTCTGCTTTCCTTCAATGGATGGAAAAGAATTATTCTTATTTCATTTAATCCTTCCAACACATTAATTTCCCCCAAAGTAACGTCAAAATTTCTAAATCTAATGAAATTAGGTGCTTTCTTTCACATGTTGTCATATTCATTCTGTAGCCCTTTATTGCGTATCTACTGTGTGCAAAATTTGGTTGAAACATTTATAGTGTAATTCTTTCTTTTTTTTGTCTCTGATTTATATATTTATATTATATTTATATATATATATAATATTTATATTTTATATCTGACTGATGTATGTAGCATGGGGAGATCAATTAACAGGTATTTCTATTTACTTTTCTTGCTCTTGAGAGATATTTGTACTTTAAAGTTTTGTTGGTTTTTTTAGTTTTGAATATAGTGTTAGGAAGCATTTGCTGAACTTTCTATTAGGCAAGATATAGAAAATTCAAGCATCTAAAATGAAAATATACTCTCTTTACTAAAGAGTAAAATTTCATAGTTAAATTATCAATTTGAGTTGGAAATAAAATAAATAAAAATACAATTTTCATGTACTAAGTTTGTGATTTCATTGGTACAGTGAACTCCAAGTAAATAAACTTCTTCTACCAATGCAAGTCAGCCCCTGCTCTGCAATTTGAAGTATTAGAGAGTTGCTTAGAACATTGAGAACCTAAGGAACTTGCCCAAGGTCACATAGGCAGTAAGTGTCAGAGGTGACAGAGACTTGAATGTAGGTTTTCCTGTCTGTGAGTTGAGCTTTCTATACACTCACTACATTGCCTTTCAAAAATATAACCCATGATTTCTTTTTTTCCCTATAGACATTGGTTTGGTCTTTGATTTCAAATAAAGAACAACTCTCTCTCTCTCTCTCTCTCTCTCTCTCTCTCTCTCTCTCTCTCTCTCTCTCTCTCTCTCTTCTTTCCCCCTTCCTTCCTCTCTATTTTCTAACTATTAAAGTGACTTTTTAAACCACTAAATATACATTGTTTACTAAAACTGGGATACTTATGTTCAAGCTTATTTTTAACAGCATTTGCAAAATTGTGAAGTGTTTTCTGATCTTCATATCCTAAACAGACAACATCAATTCACTCTGGAAAGTTCTTGTCATGGAGTGTATACACTCCTACCCCTCCAAAATGTATACATTATAGTTAAATTTGGTGTAAAGAATGAATGAATGAAAAGAAACATTTATTGTTTATTATATGTCAGGCACCTTGCTAAGTGCTAGGCATACAAACATGAAAAGAAACATAGCCCCTACCCTTAAGGAACTTACCTTTTAATAAGGGAAGACAACACAAAGTATAAGAAAATAATAATGGCCAAGGAGGAGTGTTTTGGCCTCGGAAGTCACGAGATTATTGAGTAGAGGCAAAGGACAATCACATAACTTTTGCAAGGATGTAGTATTGACCTAGGCGCAGTGTGTGTGTGTGTGTGTGTGTTTTATGGTGGGTGGCTTGGGGAGCTAGAGAACCTGATAGGTGACATGCAAAAATTGGCTGATTTAGGTTGATCTATCCCCAAACTGACAGAATCTACTGAAGTGCAGATAACTGATTTGTGGCTTTAAAAATATGCAAAAATGAATGTAAAAATAGTTCAAAATATTAAGTTAATAGAAATCTTATTTATAAAAATCCAGTCAATAACCAAGTCCAGTTTATCTTCCCATCAAAGTATATCTTATATTCATTCTTTATCTTCATTTCTATCATCATCACTCTAAGTCAGACCTGGATTACTGTAATAGTCTTCCAACTGGACTCTGTGACTTGAATTGAAGTGCATACTATAATTTATTCACAATCCTAATGATTCTGGCCTAAAGAAACATAGTAACCTCAAGCTGAGTACCAAATTTATACAACTAAGCAAAAAAGTTAGAAATGAATCATGAAAATCTATTTCTTTTTATTATTATAAAGAATGAATATTAAATGCTCCTGATCTGCTTCAAGGAAAATTTAAGCCAGCATATTCCTTAGGGGGTTCAGAGTTCTGTTCATATTAGACCTGGAGTGGTAATATCCATGCTGTAGAAAGCTAGAGTACTGGGAATTTGGGAAAATGTACTAAGGCATAGACATAATTCTTGTTAGAATCTGGGCTAGAGTGGTGGTGGTCCTGGTTCTCTTATGTTCTCAAAGAAAACCAAAATGGCATCACTAGGTTGGGATCGCTATGTTGTATAGTATGTCTGCCTGTTGCTAATCAGACCAATACAAGCTTGGAAGGCTCTACCACAGGTCAGGTACAAATAGTCCATATGAGCATTTAGAATGGAGATGCCTCTAAATTTGCACATCTCAAATGAATAAGACTGTATCCAAATGATACCAGAAAACTGAACTTTCCTCAATTTAAACACACACACACACACACGCACACACACACACACACACACACACACACACACACACACATACACACACACTTTAAGCTAGGAGACTAATCAGTTATAGATACAACTCAAAGAAGCAAAAACATCCATCTTGCCAAAGCTGAGGTCTGCCAAGTCTTTTTATGCCAACACAATCATTTAGGGTATAATCAGGTGTGACTGGCATTCACACCGCCGTATGCCATCCTCTCTCTATGTTAGAGTGACACTCAGAGAAGAGGTATATTTATATCCTACAAACAGCAGCACATTTGGAAGAAGCAAATATGATGCTGGCCTATTACTTCCCATCTTAAATAGGTAGCTAAGAGGCCAAGAGATTTGCAGTTCACTTTCAGGAGGGAAAAAGAGATGGATTACACAGGTGCTCAACAGAAAGTTCAAGAGAAAGAACAAGAAAATAGTAATACTCATTTATATACAATCACTTGCTAAGTATTATCAATTCTACTTCCACAGATCTCTTGCATCTGACCCCTTTGTCTCCACTCATGCAACCACTACCCTTTTTCAATCACTCAGCACCTCTCATCTGAGACTATGGCAATAGCTTCCTAATTTGTTTCCTTCCTACTAGCTTCTGCTTTTTTAAATCTATACATCTGCTGAATTAATAGTCCCAATATGAAAAGTTGATCTTGTCAAACCCTAACTCAAATCTTCACTGGATCCTCATTGCCTCAAGAATAAAACTTGGTAGGGGCAGCTAGATGGTGCAGTGGATAGAGCACCAGCCCACTGGAGTCAGGAGGACCTGAGTTCAAATGTGGCCTCAGACACATAACACTCACTAGCTGTCTGACCTTGGGCAAGTCACTTAACCCTAGCCCCCCCAAAAAAAGAAAACAGAAAAATAAAACTTGGCTATTCTCATCTATACACATTTGTTGGCTCTCTAGCCCTGCTTTTAAGCCTTCCAACTTGTAAAGCATTGTCAGGCCTGGGGGAGGGCAGCAAATGCAAGAGATGGGAGTGTCACGTATAAGGAACAGCAAAAAGACCAATTCTTCTGGGCATGGAGATGTTACCACACTTCTCGTTCACACACCTCTCTCCAGAAGATTTTCTTTCAGGCTGTTTTGTGGCTTACACGCTATCTCCACCCATCCCCCCAGCCCCTAGCAAAAATTTCATAATTATTCTATTGATGGCCCAAACTTCTACCCAATGTGTAACTCTGTTGCTACACATACTACAAAAATGCAGATCCAGTAGCAAGGTATTTAATTAAATCAGGAAATAACATGAAGAAAAGGAAGTCAAAAGGTAGAATATTCTCTCCCCCAATACAAAAAGTGGTACAAGTCTCTTACGTGCCTAAAGGAGTAATAATCTAATTTCACTCATTCTCTTTAGCTCTCAACTAGGTAAAGTCCTTTTGCAACTCACAAACCAAGACAATGATTTTTTTTAATATGTACTTTCTTTTCTTCTTTAAATCCATCCTGGGAGCTCATTCAGCAGAAGAGAGAATAACTGTATGCTCCTGCTTCAGCTCAGTAGTCATTTTTATGGCCTAGGCAATGAAGGGTTTCAAGATAACATGGTCCCCTTCCCCCCCTTTCTCAAATTTTGTGATTTGATACTCCAATTTGTAACTCCATCATGGGTCACCATTCCTCATTCTCTATCTCTTGCCTTGTAAAGACTCCTCACTCAAAGTCCTTATACCTGTACCATGCTGCAGACTCATTGCATAGTCTTTTGGGAAATGTTCTTTTAACTCCAAGTCTCATGAAAAATGTGTTTCTATGAACATACCCCTCACATCACATGCCAGGCAAACTGTACCACTAGCTGATCTCTGAATTTGACACTCCATCTTCTGACTTCATTCATATTTGTAAGCTGTGCCCTATTATTAATAGAGTTCTTCATCTTCTCTTAGGAAGTTAAGTGGTGCCATAGTGCACAGAGTGCCAGGCCTGGAGTCAGGAAGACTCATCTTCCTGAGTTCAAATCTGGCCTCAGACACATACTAGCTGTGTAACCCAGGCAAGTCACTTAACCTTATTTGTCTCAGTTTCCTCATCTCTAAAATGAGCTGGAGAAGAAAAAGGCAATATCTTAGCTAAGAAAACCCTAATGGGATCCCTAAGAGCTGGACACGAATGAAAAATGGACAACAAAAATGAACAACAAAAAGCTTAGCAAGATAATAATAAAATTATTTTATTTGTGACTCCTTCTGGATTTCTTTTTGTTTAATTTTTTGTTGATGCTTTTTCCATGTCTCTTATGGAGTGATGTTTCTTATGACTTTTGGGCTCATGCCAAAAGCAATTCTGCCAAATCTTTCTTTTTTTTTTTTGTCTCTCCAAAGAAAGCCTATGGACCATTCTATCCTTTTACTACAACTTCTTTTCAATTGTCACGAGAATGTCAATATTGACATTCTCAGTTCTTCCAGCCATATGTCAGTTCATTGGTTATTGGATCATTGTTTAATATAATATAAAAACAGAAAAATCTCAGCTGTTTACTATGAAAAATACAAAGAATAGAAAAATCAGCTTTAGAGAATAAAGTCAGTAGGAAAACAACTTATCATTGAATTTTTACCCTCTGGACAATAATGACTCCACTAAAGTTCTGCTTGGATGCCTTATTGTGGTAGGAGGTTGACCCTAGGTTCTTGAAAGCTATGATAGTGGGCCCTACTAAGTTGCAAGGCCCAGCATTGGGCTATATATTTGATATCCAAGGGGCAAGCCAACTAAATTAAGAGTCTCATCACCAGAAGACAGACACTAAGTGAATATCTTTTCAGCCACAACAACTCACAAAATTATCTGCTAAAGTATGGAAGGTTGTGTTGGGGATATGAAGATAGATATGACGTTGAATTTGCCCTCAAAGAGTTTATAAAATACAAGGGATTTCTGGAAGGGAAAACTGATATGCAGATAGTTATAATACAAGGGATATTGTGATAAGAACAAAGAAGAGATTGAAGCAGGAATATGGTAAAGGGGAGATAGCTTTCAGTTGGAAGAGGGGGAAGGAGAGAGAAGTTAAGGAAGGTTCTTTCAAGGCAGTATGGTACAGGGGAAAGAACAGTGATTGTGGAGTCGAAAAACCTGGGTGCTAATCCCATCTCTTCACCTTCCCATTTTCTTACCTGTGTGAGTTTGGGCAAGTTTTTCACTTCTCTGAATCTCAGTTTCCTCATCTGCAAAATGAAGAAGTTGGACTAAAAGTCCCTTTCAGCTCTAACTCTTTGATCCCATAAAACTGAGTGAGGCACCTGAGTTGGGCCTTCAAGGGAGGGATTTCTTCAGGCAGAGATGGGAGAGAGAGATTAAGAAATTATACTAAATATCTAATAGCAAAGACTTTTGTTTCTGATTTTGCAACTTAATTTGTCACCTCAAGCATATACTTAGCTTGTCTTTGCAATAGTTTCTCCATCTGCAAAATGACAATAATATTGTGAGATTCTATGAGTGTTCATAAAGTCCTTTTAGACTATTCAATACTAGATAATTCAAGGTATCATATGAATAATATAATTACTTAAAAGTACAAATATGTATATATTTTTTCATTGTGTTTACTGTTTGCAGTTGATAAAATGAAATTTAACAGAGATAAATTTATAAATTTCTGCATTTAAGTTTTTAAAAAATCAATTGTACATCTACCGGTTTACATAGCACAACAGTAACTCATTTGAAAAAGGGCCCTGGGATTTGAGTTGCAGAAAGTTACATTGGCCTATGTAGGCCAATGCTATTGAAATGTCTGTAACAAAAAATAAATAAACAAAATTAAATTAAGAAAAACAAAACAAAACAAAACCTGACACAGTCCTAGGCTACATTAACAGAAATATGTCCAGATGTAGGGAGGTAAAGTCCCACTTACTTTGCACTGGTTAGCTACATGAGGAGTATTTATTTGTTTAAATGTGGGTGATACATTTTAAAAGTTAATAGTAGGCAACGTGATGTGACAAAAAAGAAGTACTAGGCGTGAATCTCCACTTTAAGACTTGCTAGCTGCTTGCTTGTGAGCAAATTATTTAACCTCTGAGTCTTAATTTTTCTTCTTTATAAAATGAAGATGATAATATTTGCTCTACCTATCTCACAGGAAAGTACTTTTTAGAGGGCTCTACAAATATGAGTAGAATACATTCGAAAAAGGATAACTAGACTAGAGAGAGCTCTGGAAACCACGTCATATGAAGAATAGGTGAAGAAACTGGCCATGTGTTACCTGGAGAAAAAAAAAACTTGGAGGGGACCCACTACTAGGCTTCAAATATTTGAAGAGCTGTCCTATGGAAGGGACTGGAGTAGACTCATCTTCTCTTGTTCCAGAAATTAGAACCAGGATCAATAGGTAGGATTTGTAACAAGGCAATTTGACGTTTCATATGAGAAAAAACTTCATGGTAGTTTCAACTATAATACTCTTTTCTCTTTTCAATACATTTGGGATTTTGGAATATCAAGTAGTGACATTTATATGTAACTCAGAAAAATGTAGTTGGATACTAATGGTTTTGAATATCTCTTACTCATGAATAAATGAATGAAAAAGCACTTATTAAACACTCACTTGTGCAAAGAGATGTGTCAAGTGCCCATGCCAGGGATACAAATAGAAAGGCAAGCCCCTGCTTTCTTTGTGAGGCAGTCTGGATTAAGTGACTTGTCCAAAGTCACACAGCTAGTAAATTTTAAGTTATCTGAGGTTAGATTTGAACTCACATCCTCCTAACTCCAGAGCTGGTGCTCTATCCACTGCATCATCTATCTTCTTCAAGATCTTACTTTCAAAGAGTTCATATTCTAACACGAGAGATGATACATATATATGAAATTCTAGCTGTAAAAAGGATGAAAAGGTACCACGGCTCTTCAGAGTTCAGTGGCAAAGAAAATGGGACTGCATCTTTATTAATGGTATTTCCACTGACAAAACCTTATCAAAATCTGATGTTGAACCATTTAACTATATCAGGGACTTTAGTAGAAAGAACTTTTTTCCATTCTGTGCTTTAACATATCTGATAGAAGGCTTATGTTTTCTTTCTTCAGTGACATTCACTCCTGCTACAATATATATGTTAATATAGAAAAACCTCTATTAAATACTGGGATTACTATTCTCCAAAGAATAATGATAAAACAAGAAAAAATAGAATTTAATGACATGTAGGCATTTTTCCTATGAACTCTTTCACTGTATAAAATTATATTGTGTTTCTTTGAGTGATTTTTAGAAGATGTAGTCTTTCATGTGGATAGAGAGGGGAAAGTGAGGTTGCTCGTTAAATCTGAATGGGAAATATTGACACTTCTTTTATGTTTTGCAGAGTTTGGGAGTACCTTAGACTCCTCAATGTTATTTCCTAAGGGTAGCTTTCAGCCAAGATTAAATAAGTAATCCTTGTTTTGTGGCAAATATATTGCATTAACCCAGTTCCTACATTAATTATTTCATATAGTCTCCTCCACAGTGAATCTGGTCAAAGTAACAAAACCTGTTACAATGGATTAGCCTTCTTACTTTTCTAGGTGACAAAAAAAAAGAGAGAGAGAGCTGTGTAAATGGAAATGAGCTCTTTTTATTAGGAGAGGCATTCAAAGCAAATGCCTGCATCACAAAGGCTACACAATTGCTCACAAGGTGCGAAGGGCTTTCATAGGCTTCTCAATACTTACTGCCATCTGCTGGTCATACTGAAAACCTCAACCAGGAAGGTGGAACTAAAGAAAGGAAGAATGTTTTCTTAGAAGAGGAGCCTAGAAGACAAGGACATGTGGTAGAGAGTAGAGGAAGGATGGATACAGATAGATATCTGGTCCTTTAGAGTTATGTCAAAGTGGATTATATAGTTGAGTAGGCTAAGAACTGTTTTATGTGTTTACTGTAGGTGGCACATTGGACAGAGAGCCAGCACTGGACTGGACACTGAGTTTAAATTCTCAAATCCAGCCTCAGACACATATTAGCTGTGTGATCCTGGGTAAGTCACTTAACTCTGTTTGCCTCAGTTTCTTCATCTGTGAAATGAGCTAGAGAAGGAAAATGGTAAACCACTCCAGTATCTTTGCTAAACAAACAAAAATAGAAAACAAGTGGAGTCACTGAAGAGTATGACTCAACAACAACAAATTACATAATCAAGGAAATTGCTCTTCTAAGGACTGCGACTTGTACAACAAGGAGCCACACAGTAGGGCAGGACTCTTGTTACTTTGTTGCCTTGGCTAAGATGTTTTCATTGCCCAGATGAGGGGTGGGGACTCTGCGCCTCAAGGCCACATGTAGCCCTCTAGATCCTCAAGTGCAGCCCTTCGAATGAATCCAAACTTCGCAGAACTGGCAGCAGGTTCCCCACCCCTGGCCCAAGCTCTCAAGGCAAACTCCCTACTAGCCTCAATTTGCTACAAAAGAACAGGGGCAGAAGAGAAACAGTGGGTTTGGAGGCAAAGAACTTGAATTTGAATTTCCAGCTCTGCTCCTTAACTGTGTGGTATGGGGTAAATCACTTAACCTCTCTGGGCCTCGTTTTCCTCAAATTTAAAACGAGGGGTTTGGATTAGGTGATCTCTTTCCAGTTCTAGATTCTATGACTCTCACACTAATGTCTGGCTATGATTTGCTGTCTGCCAGTGTGAACCTCCCTCAAAACTATTACTCAGAAAAAGCGGCTCAGTTTATTTTGAACAAGAAATATCCAAAAGAAGTCAGTATGGTCATTCATTCTGCTAGCATGCCATCAGGCACTGTGCTAAGAAAGAATGGCAAAAGTGCTGAGAAAGAAGGGCAAAAGACAGAGTCCATTCCCAAGAAGCTCACAGTCTAATAGGGGAGAAAACATGCAAACAACTCTGTACAAACAGGCTACATGCAGGATAAATTGGAGATAATTACTAAGGCACTAGCATTAGGGGTGATCACCAAAGGCTTCTTTGAGACTTTGGGAGTTTTAGCTGGGACTTGAAGGGAGGTAGGGAAGCCCAGGGGTGGAGATGAGGAGAGAAAGAGTTCTAGGCATGGGGATAGCCAGTGAAAACTCTCAAGAGTAGGAAGATGTAGTGTTGTGTTCAAAGACCAGCAAGGAGGACATTTCCACTGGATCTCGAAGTATAATATTGTAGAATGAGTCCTAAATCTGAAGTCAAAAGATCTTGGAGTGGGTGATAGAGGAGAAAAGACTAGATGATCTCTAAAACTTCTTCTAATTCTAGACGCTAGGGAAAGAACGTACAGCTTTTAAGAGATATTATTGTAATAATTCTCCCTATGTCATATCACAGATCAAAAATTAATTATCCTGTTCCTTCTCACTAGTTTACTGGTTCAATCAATCAATCAACACATGTTTATTAAGTGAATCCCTACTCACAAGGAGTTTAATAAATGCAAATATTGTTCATCCTTTTTTTTGTGAGGCAATCGGGATTAAGTGACTTGCTCATGGTTACACAGCTAGTACATGTCAAGTGTTTGGTCTAAGGCCAAATTTGAACTCAGGTCCTCCTGTGCTCTATCCACTGTGCCACCTAGCTGCCCCATTGTTCATCCTTTTCTAAAGAAGACCAATGAGATCCCATGTGATGTCTTGACTTTCATATGAATTGGATTTAAGTGAGTCAGAGTTGTGCAAAGTTATCAAGACTACTGGCCATGGCCAAGAATGCAGTGGATGACTCCATGTCTTCAATGTCTGACCAGGCCTCCCATTCCATCTTCACATGATTAGGGTAGATATCCCCTAAACTCACCAATAGGTTTGAAGTCTATTAGTTACCCTTACCCAGATTTAGCCCATCTGTAGAGATTTTAATGGGGTGTCTTAGAACTAAAGGTAAGAGCTGGGTGAGAAGTGGATTACCAAAGGAGGATGAGTAACTCTGAAAAGGGTGAATGGTTGGGTGAAGGCTTTGTAACAAATGTTGTGTGTGAGCCCCAATTTCCCAGGGATTTATGTGAGAGATGAGAGAATTTGATCTTTCCTACCCCTAGTTAAAGGAGATATACTTTATATTCTCTGTTCTTGCTACATCCTCACAGTAAATATTCTCATTGATGTAAATTGTTTAAATGATTATTGTTTAGTCATGACCCCATATGGGATTTTCGTGGCAAAGACACCAGAGCGGTTTGTCATTTCCTTGTCTAGTGGATTAAGGCAAACAGGGTTAAATTACTTACCCAGAGACACACAGCTAATAAGTGTCTGAGATCATATTTGAACTCAGTTCTTCCTGACTCCAGGCCCAGAGCTCTACCCACTGAGCCACTTAGCTGCATCCGCTTGAGCCCACAGCTCTAGACTTAATTGGGAAAGAATGAAAGGGAAAGAGTGCTCCCAGGTCATTAGATACACCCTGACCCCCTCAGGGGAGATGTAGTCTTGCTTGGAGACCTGAGGATCCTCAAAGTTTAGAAGACTTATACAAATATATGCAAAGTAACTCAAGAGAAGGTATTCTGGGTGGGAGGACAGTAGCAGTTGGGGTATAATAAAGGCTTCATGCAGAAGATGGTGCTTCCAGGCACATGGGACTGTCAACATAGAGGCACAGAGACAGGACATGGAGTGGTGTGAGTGAGGAACAGAGAGAAAGCTAACTTGGCTGCATGGTAGTGTGCAGGAAGGAAAGTAATGACCATTGAGATTGGAAAGATAGGTTAAGACCAGGATGTGTAGGAACATAAAATCTAAAAAGAGAAGTTTATATCTTATTATACAATGGATGTAATGCTGGACCTGGAGTCAGACAGATGAGTCTTCCTGAGTTCAAATCTGGCATCAGACATTTACTAGCTGTGTGACCCTGGGCAAGTCATTTACCCCTATTTGCCTCAGTTTCCTCATCTGTAAAATGAGCTAGAGAAGAAAATGGTAAATCACTCCAGTTTCTTTGCCAAGAAAACCCCAAATGGGGTCATGAAGAGCAGGATATGACTGAAAAATGAATAAGTAACAACAACATAGAAACACTAGGAAGTCACTAGAAATTATTGAGCAAGGAAGTTTCATGGTGATACCTGGGCTCATGTAGGATGGCCTGGAATGGGAAGAGGTTTGAGACAGGGAGCCAGATTAGGAAGAAGGATGCTGTGATAATATGTTAGTGATGATGAAAGCCTGAACTAAGGCGGCAGCCGTGTGAGTAGAGAAAAGTGATAGATGTTGGGAAGGAAGAGATGGCAAGATTTAGCAACTAATTAGATGTGTGGTATGGAGGGAGAATGAGAAGTCCAGATTAATGTTGGGGTTAAGAACCTGGGAGACTGGAAGGATTATAGTGGCTTCCAAAGAAACAGGGAAATTTAGAACAGGGCTGGGTTTATGGGGAAAGAAAGTTCCATTTGGAACATGCTGAATTAAGGTGTCTTGGGTATCCAGTATGAATTTTCCAATAGACACTTGTTGATGAAGGACTATAACCCAGGAGAGGGACTAGGGTCGGATATGTAGATCTTGGCATCATCTACATAGAAACTCATTGGAGTTCCAAACTATTCTGGTTGCTTGGTGACACTCTTATTTCCTGTTGCTACACATGTAGTGTAATGGAATGAACACTTGACTGAGTCAGAATATGTGAGTCCTGACTCTACTGCTTATTAGCCACATGACAGTCGGTTAGTCACTTAGTGATTAGGTCTCGGTTACATTATCTATGAAATAGAGAGTAATATTTGCACTAGCAATTTCACACGTGTAGTAAGGCTTAATTGAGTACATGAATTTGGTGGCACTTTAGAAACAGAAAAGAAGAAAAAGAGGAGGAGGAAGAAGAAGAGGAAGAAGAAGAAAGATGCTATTGCAAAGGCACATATGGCAGAGGAGGTAGTGAGGAGAAAAATCTGAAGCTTGGTGGCTTGGGACAGAAGGATCTTTAAAACCATTAGATAGAACTCCAGCATTTAAGATCATAATGCCCCTTTTGGGCACGATTACCAGCCACTGACCAGGGTTGAGGCAGGGGGGCAAGGGGTATTCAGAAGCTGAGTCCATGATTTACTTTTAAGTATCATATGTGGTATATGATATTACATTGCATGACTTGAAATTGTAGGACTATTGGTTTTTATGTTGGTGTGGTCCCTTAGGACTTTAGAAGGACCAGGTTACAGTAGGTGTGGATCCAAGCCATTCCATTTACCTTATTTCACTGCATAATCATCACCACCACATAATCGTCTAGCCCTGCTTTTTTTTTGTCCAAAAATTGGTTTATAACTTTTCATTGCATAATCATTGCATGGTATAATCCTGTTCATCATGCCACTTAAAAGGTAAACAGAGAAGCAATGTATTCACCAGTGGCATATGGATACGCATTTATTTCTCGCGCATTACAAGCCCTGAGCCTCAAATTCTCAGAGCAAGCACATTGTCAGTATATTTTGGAAAGCTGACTTTCGTGGTTTGTTTAGAGCACTACAGTATTATCGGTATTGTCACAAGCCAATGAAGAACAGCAGTAGGTGTGAGTGGAGCAGGCGGGCAGGTGAAGCTGCCATCAGTAAGTCACGTGATATGGTAAGACTTGCATCTTCCTGTCCTAGCTAAACTGTGCATTTGTCTGCCAAAGATACATTAACATGGGAAGCATTTCTTTCTGATTACGGATAAATAAAAAAAAAACTATTCTGAGAGCTTCAAGCCAAAAGTGATTATATTTGCTGAACGGCATAGAAATAGAGCTGTGGAAAGAGTTTTCAGTGAGTGAAAAGTTGGTGTGAGACTGGCGGAAACTAAAAGACAAATACTGACACATTTTAAAGCATCACATAATGGCCATACCCCACTTTTTTGCAAAAAAAAATTGGCATAAAATCTGCAACAATTATGCGATGAAATCCAGCAAGTTAGCCTGGTCTCTTAGGCCAGTTCTTGGGTAAAATTCAAAGGCAACAGAGAAGGATGTTTTCTTTGGTCAAAGCTAATATACTAATTAGACAACTCATACATATTGGGCGTTTAGCTACCTAAGAAGCACAGTGTCAAACAGGTCTGAGCTAAAGAAGTTATTGATTAGAATTTGATCAGTAATAAAAGGTGTAACAAAAAAAAATGCAAGCCAATGCCAACCTTGATTTAGATATTCATTTGTATAATCTTACAAGGATTTCAGGGGATAGTGATAGAAAATTCATAAAAAAAAATAACAAGCCATGGAGGGGAAAACAAGTTTACAAAAAATTTGGCAAGATATCCATCTGATGTGGGAAAATTGGAACACTAATGCATTGTTGGTGGAGTTGTGAAATGATCCAACTGTTTTGGAGAACAATTTGGAACAATGCCCAAAGGGCTATCAAACTGTGCATACCCTTTGACCCAGCAATACCACTTCTCAGTCTGTATCCCAAAGAGATCATAAAAAAGGGAAAAGAACTCACATGTGCAAAAATATTTATAGCAGCTCTTTTTGTGGTGTCAAAAAATTGGAAATTGAGAGGATGCCCATCAATTGGGGAATGGCTGAGCAAGTTGTGGTATATGGATGTAATAGAATACTATTGTGCTATAAGAAATGATGAACAAGCTGACTTCAGAAAAGCCTGGAAAGACTTATATGGTCTGATGCTGAGTGAAGTGAGTAGAACCAAGAGAACTTTGTACACAATAACAGCCACACTGTGCAATGACTAATATTGATAAACTTAACCCTTCTCAGCAATACAAGGATCTAAGACATTCCCAGAGGCCTCGCAATGGAAAATGCTATCCGCATCCAAAAAAAAGAACTATGGAAGTTGAATCGCTATCATTTTTTTTCCTCTTCTGTTAAGTTTTGTTTCCTCTTTCTAATGGTTCCTCCTATTGGTTTTTAATTTTTACTTACAACTTCACTAATGTGAAAATATGTTTAATAGGAACGTAAATGTATAGCCTATATGAGATTGTGCGCCGTCTTGGGGAGGGTGGGGGGGAGGAAGGGGGAGAAAAATTTTAAACTCAAAAGCATATGGAAGTGATTGTTGATAAATCAAAATAAATTAATAAAAAAAATTTTAAAAAGATATCCATCTGAGCCAAAACTTCCTGGTAAAACAGTAAGCAGGAAAATAAAGAGACCCCAAAATGCAAAAGATCTATAAATATATATAAAACAAACTCTTTTCTCCATCAGCGTAAATGGAATCATAGCATCTAAATGAAAATGAGAAAAACAGTTGGACTACTAGACCAAGTAGACACAGAGGTCTGTGCTGCAGGTGACCAGATTTTAAAGGTGTTAAGGGATCTATTTTAAAGATAGCTCAGAGAAGATATAAAATGCTGCAGAGGGCAGGGGAAGGGGAGTAACAGACTTTATTTTATTTATTTATTTTTAACACTCATTTTAAAAAATTGAGTTTCAAATTCTTTCCTCCCTCCAGCTTCTCCCCCACTCATTGAGAAGGCAAGCAATATGATATCAATTATACATGTGAAATCAAGCAAACATATTTCCATATTAGCCATGTCACAAGAAAAAAAGAGGCAAGAAAAATAAAGTGAAAAAATTTATACTTCAATTTACACTCAGTTCATCAGTTTTCTCTCTGGAGGTAAGATAGAATTTTTTATAATGAGTCCTCCTAAATTGTCTTGGATCATTGTTTGATCAAAGTAAATAAATCTTTCATCGTTACTGTGTACAATGATCTCCTGGTTCTGCTCACTTCGTTCTGCATCAATTCATATAATCTTCCCAAGTTTTTCTGAGATCACCACCCTCATTTCTTACTATTTCATATAGTACAGTAGTATTCCATTACATTCATATACCACAACTTGTTTAGCCATTTCCCATTGATGGGCATATCTTCAATTTCCAATAACGGATTTTATTATTTACCAAATTTATTATTTATTTATTTATTTAATATTAACCAAATTATTTATTATTAACCGAAAAAACAGTGACTACCAACTCACATATCCGTCACTACAAAATCTATATAAGAAAAGTAATTCAATTCAATAAACATTTAAGTGCCTACCCTGTATCAGGCACTGTGCCAACCACTGAGGATACAAATAAGAAAAAGAAAGGCAGTCCCTCAAGGAGCTTACAATCTAATGGGGGAAGACACCACACAAAAGGAAGCTAAAAAGGGAGGGAGAAACCAAGAGGCATGATGTTTTATGGAGTTAAAAACAAGTAAAGATGCAGATGGAAAATGGAGAATTACCTGGAAAGTTCTGATCTGAGCCCTCAGTAAAAAGACGCTTTGAAAGTTTTTTGCCCCACCCTCCAATCAGAAAGGAGAGGCAACTGAGGAAGTTGAAGAGGTATCAAGTAGCAAAAACTGAGAAAATTAGCATGGGGATGAGATTTCAGGTGACCAGCTTATCCTGGGGAAAGGCATGATGTTCTGCATGATGATGCGGAGTCCAAATGAAGCAGAGCTTTTGATGGAAAATGAAGAGTTATACTAGTTAAGGAAATCCTTGATCAGGTTCAAAGAGAAAAATCAGACTTCTACAAGTTACATTCCATAGTAGACCACATCTTACAGTCACAAAATTATCTGAAAGGTATAGAGAATGCAAGATCTCATTGTATATTTTGTTTGTTGATCACAAAATTCACTGGATTTAGTAGAACAAAATATTTCCTTAAAGCTTTCTCCCAACAAGGTATCTTCTATATTTATGATTCATAAAAGATTCCTGGAAAGATATACAAACAACTTTATTTAATTACTCTCTGATTATTCATATGAAGTAAGGCACAAAATAGGAAGAACTATGCTTTCCCAAAGATGTTTGCCACCATTACAGAGGTCACCCAAAGGTCACCCAACAGGTGGTGTGTGGTAGACATAAGTAGCAGAAAGAATATCATCAGAGAGATTTATGACTGGGAAAAAACTTGGGCCAATAACAAAGCAAGAGCAGGTGATAGCTGATAGATGTCCTATAAGTCATACCATTATCCAGGCAATGTCAAGAGATGTAGAAGAAGACATCCAGCCCTTGTGGATGAATTAAAGGATGGCATTAACAAGAGTTGCACACAATTAGGAGGTTTCCCAAGGAAGTGGAGGGGTTACAATCTGCGTCACTGGAGGGAGTAACTACACTGATGAGATCATGTAAGATCTTATATTGTAGTTAGAGCTAGAAGGATCCTTAGAGGTGATTTAGTTAACTCCCTCCCTTCACAGATAAGGAAACTGAAGCAGACAGTTTAAGTGACTTAACCTGGGTCACACAGCTAATTAAATACCTAAAGAATGATTTGAAACTAATTCTTCCTGATGAAATTCAATTATGTGGAAAAATGTTCTAAGTCTCTAATGATATAAATGCAAATTAAAATGACCAAGATTCTACCATACTATTCAAATGAACCACATACTATTCAAATGAACAAAGATAAAAAATAAAGAAAATGATAGTGCTGGAGTGGGATAACAGCACACTAATAAACTATTGGTGGAGTTATAGACTGATCCAACCATTCTGAAAAAAAGTAATTGTTTTCTTTTTCTACTCAATTCTATTTTGTTGAAGGGCAGAGTCAAGATGGTGGAGAAAAGGCAGGGATTCTCCTGAGCTCTCCACCAAGTCCTTCCAAACAACTTTAAATAATACTTCAAAACAAATTATGGCACAGCAGAACCCACAAAATGACTGAGGTGAAACAATTTTCCGGCCCAAGACAACTCAGAAGGTTGGCAGAAAAGGTCTGTTGCACCAAGGTAAGAGTGGAGCATAGTCCATCACAGGCCATGCTCCAGCAAACCAGCAACAGGCCTTGGGGGCAGCTGAATCAGTGGCAGGAGTGTTGGTTTCCAGACCTCTCAGTCCACAAACACTAAGGGGTTCAGACAGCTGGTGAGAAGGACATTACAGGGGTGCCTTTGCTGGCACTGGAGGCAGGGCTCTGCCGCATTGCCTATATTTGGATCTGAGTTGTAGTCCTGAGTCTCAATCTCAGTCTCAGAGTGAGGAGGAACATTAGCACAGCAGGGCTTGCAGCCTCAAGGGAGCTGGGACTCTCATCACAGTTCCACGGCAGAAAAAGAGTGCCTGTGGTTGCTCACAGACCAAAGAACAAGCCACAAGAGTAGTAAATTCATTTCTCCTTAGATCAAACCACCTTGGAAGCATCAGAAACTTATAGATTCTCTGAAAACAGTTACACAAAAACCTGAAGCTTGGGACAGTGCCCCCCTCCACTCCAAAAGCAGAGCTCCACTTTAGCATAGAGTTAAAAGTCAAGAAATAGACTGAAAAATGAGCAAAGAGCACAAAAGATCCTGACTCTAGAAAGTTACTATGTTTGCTAACAGGGAAGATCAAAACACAAACTCAGAAGAAGACAACAAAGTAAAAAAATCTTACATCCAAAGCCTCAAAGAAAAGTATTAATTTGTCTCAGACCATGGTAGAGCTCAAAAAGAATTTTTAAAATCAAGTAAGAGAAATTGAGGAAAAATTGGGAAAAGAAATGAGACTGATACTAGCAAATCAAGAAAAAAGAGCTAACAGTTTAGAAAAGGAGGCACCAAAAAAAAAAATCACTGGAGAAAATAGCATCTTGAAAAACAGAATAGTCTAGATGGCAAAAGAGGCAAAAAAAAATCCAATGAAGAGAAGAATGATTTGAAAAACAGAATTGGCCAAATGGAAAAGGAGGTAAAAAAGTTCACTGAAAAAAATAATTCCCTAAAAAAATAGAATTGGGCAAGTGGAAGCTAATGTCTCCATGAGACATCAAGCAACAAAAATTAAAATAAAATAAAAATAAAAAGAATGAAAAAAATAGAAGAAAATATGAAATATCTCATAGGGGGGGAAAATGACCTAGAAAATAAATCAAGAAGAGATAATTTAAGAACTATTGGACTTCCTGAAAACCATGATAAAAAAAAAGAGCCTAGACATCATCTCTCATGAAATTATCAAGGAAAACTACCCTTATATTCTAGAACCAGAGGATAAAATAGAAATTGAAAGAATCTACTGACCACCTCTTGAAAGAGATCCCCAAATGAAAACTCCCAGGAATATTATAGCCAAATTCCAGAGCTCCTAGGTAAAGGAGAAAATATTGCAAGGAGCCAGAAATAAACAATTCAAATATCATGGAGCCACGGCCAGGATAACACAAGATTTAGCAGTTTTTACATTAAAACATCAGGGGGGTTGGAACATGATATTCCAGAGGGCAAAAGAGCTAGGATTAAAACCAGGAATCACCTATTCAGCTAAAGTGAGTATAATCCTTCTGGGGAGAAAATGAACATTCAGTGAAACTGAGGACTTTCAAGTATTCCTGATGAAAAGATCAGAGCTGAAGAGAAATTTTGACTTTCAAATATAAGACTCAAGAGAAACATAAAAAGATAAATAGAAAAGTGAAATCACAAGTAATTCAATAAGGTTAAACTGTTTAAATTCCTACATGGGAAAATGATACTCTGTAACTGTTAAAAACTTTCTCATTATCAGGGCAGTTAGAATGAGTATACATAGACAGAGGGATGGATGTCAGTTGAACATGATGGAAGGATTATCTTCAAAAAATTAAGTGGTGAGAAAAAGGGATGCACTGGGAGAAGGGGAAAGGGAGAGGTAGAATGGAGTAAATTATCTGACATAAAAGAGGCGTGAATGAGCTTTTACAGTGGAGGAGAAAATGGAGAGGAGGTGGCAGGCAACACTTGAACCTTACTGTCATTGGAATTGGCTCAAAGAGGGAGTAACATACATACTCAGTTGGGTGTAGAAATCTCTCTTATCCTACAGGAGAGTAGGAAAGAAAGGGGATAAGAGAAGATGGGGAAGGGAGACTGATAGAAAGGAAGGCAGATTGGGAGAGGTAAAAGTCAGAAGCAAAACACTTTTGAGAATGGACAGGGTGAACAGAGAGAAAGAGTAGGATAAGTAGGGGGGGAAATAGAATGGAGGGAAATGCATAGTTGTAATCATAACTAGGAAAAGAATTTACATTAAGTTTCCCTGATAAAGATCTCATTTCTTAAATACATAGAGAACAGAGTCAAATTTATAGAAATAAGAGCCATTCCTCAATTGGTAAGTGGTCAAAGAATATGAACAGGCAGTTTTCAGATGACGTAATCAAACCTACCTATGGTCATATGAAAAAATGCTCTAAATCACTATTGATCAAAGAAATGCACATTAAAACAACTCTGAGGTACAACATCACACCTATCAGATTGGCTAATATGACAGAATAAGAATATAACAAATGTTGGAGGGGATGTGGGAAAATTGAGACACTAAAGCACTTTTGATGAAGTTGTATACTGATTCAACCATAGTGCAGAACAATTTGGAATTGTATCCAAACCATGCATACCCCTTTGGTCAAGCAATACCACTACTAAATCTGTATCCCAAAGAGATAAAAAAACAAAAAGGAAAAAGATGTATAAGTACGAAGATCTTTTAGTGGAGCAAAGAATTGGAAATTCAGGGGATGCCTATTAATTGGGGAATGGCTGAACAAGTTGTGGTATATGATTGTGATGGAATACTATGGTGCTGTAAGAAATGACAAGCAGGATGCTCACAGAAAAAAAAACTGAACTTACATGAAATGATGCAAAATGAAACCAGGAGAACATTGGATACAGTAACAGCAATATTATAAGATGATCAGCTATGAATGACTTAGCTATTCTGAACAATGCAATGATCTAAAACAATTCTGAAGGACTTACAATGAAAAATGCTATCCATCTCCACAGAAAGAACTGATGGAGTCTGAATGCAGATTGAAGCATACTTTTTTCTTTATTTTCTTTAATTTTTCTTGAGTTCTTTTTGTCTTTATGTTTTCTTTCACAACATGGCTAACATAGGAATATGTTTTGAATGATTGCACATGTATAACCTATATCAAATTGCTTGCCTTCTCAATGATGGAGAAAGAGGAGGGAGGAAGAGAATTTGGAACTCAAGATTTTAAAATGAATATTAAAAATTGTTTGTACATGTAATTGGGGGAAATAAAACATTAAATTTAGATTAAAAATAAACTAGAAAATAAAAATATTTCAGTTCCAGATTCTCTCCTTCTGCCAAACCCCTCCCCCATTGAGAAGACAAGAAATACAAACCTTGTTACATATATAAAGTCATGCAAAAGATATTTCCATATTGGTTATATTATGGGGGGGGAGACAAGAAAAAGGAAGAAAGGGGAAAAATACACTTCAATATACACTCTAAGTCCATCAGTTCTCTGTCTGAAAGTTGGTAGTATTTTTCATCATGAGTCTTTTGGAAATGTGGTGGGTCATTGTTTTCATCAGAGTTATTAAGTCTGTCACAGTTGATTAGCTTTACAATATTGATATTGCTGTATAAATTGTTCTCTTGTTTCTGCTCACTTCACTTTGCATCAGTTCATATAAGTCTTCCCAGGTTTTTCTGAAACCATCCCCTTCATCATTTCCTTCAGCATAATAATATTCCACCATATTCATATACCAGAACTTGTTTAGCCATTCCCCAATCGATAGGTATCCTCTCAGTTCCCAATTCTTTGCCACCACAAAAAGAGCAGCTACAAATATTTTTGCACATATTGGCCCTTTTTCTTTCATCTCTTCGGGATACCAGAAAACAATTTTAATCTATACTCTCAAAGTCACTAAATTATGAATACCTATTGACCACTGTGATGCCGCTACTCAACTTATCATCGAGTGCAAAAAATACAGACCTGGGGACAAAGTAAATATTCATCACTAGAGAAATAGCTGGACAAATTATGGCACAGTATGTGAACATAATGGGATATTATACCATAAGGAATTATGAAAGGGACAGGTTCAGAGTGCAGACTGTACAAACCTGTGCAGACTTACATGAACTGATGGAGAGTAAAGTGAGTAAACTAGAATAATTTATACAGTAATAACAGTACTATATAGAAAAACAACTTTGAAAGACTCAAGAACTCTGATTAAAACAATGACCAACCATAACTCTAGAGAGATGATATTAAAGTATCCTATATGCCTCCTAGCAGAGAAGTAATGAACTTGAGCTGCAGAATGAGACATACATTGTTGGACATGGCCAAAAATGGATGTTTTATTTGGATTTGTTTCATTTGACTACACTTATTAGTTGCAAGATTTTTGTTTTTCTCTTGTTTCCATGGAAGGAGAGAATTCAGAGGGGAGATAGTAATAGTATTGCTTCTGGAAAAAGAGGAAAAGGAAATAGAGTTACTGAAGAATTTTTTAAATGCAAAGAGAAAAAAAAGAAATTCAGTGGGAAACACAGACAAGTAGTATAGCTTCTAAAATAACATTTATTGTACACAACCACACATATTTAAGACAAGCTATACATAATTGAGATTTGTAGTGTCATAATATTTTTCTCTTTTTTAGATATGGAAATGTTCAAGAAGAAATTAATTTCAGAGAAAAAATTTACACTTACCCATAATCATTTGAATTTTCTATTGTAATTTTAGTATGACAACAATCTATTATATTTGGAAAATGTGTCTGAATTCATATGCAAGGCTACATAAAAGCTATATGTTCCTCTGATGTTTTGATAGAGACTTCATTTGTGAATATATGTACACATATATGTACATATATATGATGTATATGAAATAAATGCCCAAACTTTTGGGTATTGAAAAACTATAGTGTATGAAGTCTCATTGCTATACTATGAAATAGAAAATATGCATACTATATTATGATCAGCCTATTAGAGTGCAAAAGACTCAAGACATTAAAAGGTTTCCTAAATCTCTTGGTCTCTTCAATTTTTTACCCCAAATATATTTAATATGAAAATATTTTAAAAGAAAAATTAATAACTTCCTATAGTTTGAATATATTTATTTCTTTGTTTTCTTAATTGGATTTACCACTTTGGAAATTAAGTTGTGATTCTGATGTTGGGAATAATACATTTAAAGACATGAACAACATGGAGCTTATTTTTGAAACTGTCTCACTTGTCAAAAAGATCAAAGAAGATTTAGGAAGATGGAATTACAGCACACTCTCCTGGTTTATCTATGTATCATTTTCCTTAGAATGAATGTGTTTCCTAAGTTTTTCCGTCTTGAGTTATCTAATTGATATTCTAAACATGTTGGAGGTGGGGGAAGATAAAGAATATGACCAATTAAAAAAGAGAACAATTAGAAGTCTCTTCTTATCTGTGATTGTTACTATTGCACAGTTATGAAGAGGGGGAAAAAAACCCATCCTTTTTTATTGGTGTTAGATTTTAAAGGAATCCAGGACAGTCAGTTACTAATGGCAGAGATACTGAAAACTTCCTAATTCAATACAACAAACACTTCTCAAGGGTCTATAATGCATGATGCTAGGAACTAGGGATATAAAGACAAATGAAATTGCTTTCAAAGAGTTTGCATTCTGACTGGCCGGATGAAGTGTATACATACAAACACCTTGTAGTAAGTAAATAATACCAATAGTAAATACCAAAAGTAATTTCAAGAGGAAAAAAATTTTAATGACTGGGCATCTGGGAAGGTATTGGATAAAAGCTGAAATATGAGCTGTGTTTTGAAGGAAGCTAGTGCCATTTTTCAACAGATCTAATTCTTAGGAAATTATAGTTTTCCCCGTCAATTTTAAACTTTCCTCTGTTTAACGTCTACCCAATAGTCCTACTTCTGCCTTCTTTGGTCTAACAGAACAAATCTAATTGCTCTTCCATGTTATACAGCCTTTCAAGTACTAGTAGATAGCTATCAAGCCCCATCCCCTGAAGCTTCTCTTCTTTAGGCTAAACATCACCAGTTATTTCAACTGATCTTTATGTGGAGCAGTCATTTATGGCATCTCTCCTCTGATACTTGGTGTTGGCCTTCATTGCCTCATGCCTGTGCTATTGAAATAGCCTGCTGGTTGGAGGTTGGTCTCCCTGCCTCAAGTCTCTCCCCACTTTAGTGCCTATTTCACTCAGTTGTCAAGTTGATCTTTCTAGAGCAGAGGTCTGATTATGTAATAAATTATGTCATAATGCTTTCTCCTCACCACCCCCCTTCAATAAACTCCATTGACTTTCTATCACCTCCAGGATCAAATATGAAATTCTCTGGCTTTTAAAACACTTCATAAACTAGCCCCCTCTACCTTTCCAGTTTGCTTACACCCTGGTCACCCCCACAGTACTTTTTGATCCAGTGATGGTGGTCCCCTTGTTCTTAGCACAAAATTCTGCCTCTCCTGATTTTGGGGCATTTTTACTAACTGTCCCCAGTTTATGGAAATCTCTCCCTCCCTATCTCTGCTTCCAGGCTTCCTTAAAGTCTCAGCTTCTGTAAGAAGCCTTTCTCAAAAAAAAAAGTTATAAAGAAGCCTTTCTCAATCACATTCAATCCCACTGTTGATTATCTCCTATGTATCCTGTCTCTGTCTTGTTTATATGGAGTTGTTGTCATGCTGTCTCCTTGATTGGTCTGTGAGCTGCTTGAGAGCAGAGACCACTCTTTGCCTTTCTTTGTGTCTCTAGCACTGAACACGTTGCCTGGCATATGTTGTTGTTCAGTCATTTTTCAGTCCTGTGTGACTCTTTGTGACCTTATTTGGGGTTTTCTGGGCAAAGATACTGGAGTGGTTTACCATTTCCTTTTCCAACTGTTTATACAGATGTGGGGCATCTGGGCCATCTCCAGTTGTCTTGACTTTTGTCTTGCCACTAGACTTTGATAAGGAGGAGAGAGTAAGGCTAAGGATGATTTTGTACTGCTTTACCTCACTTAAATCCAATTCATAAGTAAGTCAAGATATCACTCTCGTGTTGTCATTGGTCCTCTTTGAGAATGAAGGACCACCACCAACAGCAACAATAACAAAGGGTTCTGAATAAGGTCTGTACACAGAACCTTCAGAGCAGCTGTTGTGAGTTAAACCTTTGTCACACATATTTCCTACACATGTGCTTCACTATTATTATGGTCTAAGCTCAAGCTTATTCCTCCCATGGATGCTGCGTGTTTTTGTGGGAAGGAATGAACCAGGTTTTTAGGAGAACGTTTTGTGGTAACTGTCTTTACGATGTTATCTGAGCAAATACTTTTGGTAAAAACTAATTGAGGCTATTAGATGACTATCCCCGGGGACTACTGCATTTGGCACTCAGGACTTACAGCAGAAGAAACACAGCCTCTGAGAGTTATCTCTAGAACCCTGAGAATAGCAGTAGCTGCCCTCTGGGGACCCAGCTGGTCAATTGGAGAAGAAGGTGGAGAATGTTGCCATTTATTTTTCTTTCTTTCCTTATTTCTCTCTTTTGTTTTCTTTCTTTCTCTTAATCTCCTTTCTTCCTCTTCTTCTACCTTCCCCTTGCCAACACAAGGTTCCTCTTTCCACTTAGGGTACAATATCCTTATATGTGTGTGCTCTGTCTATAGGAATATAATTTCTAGTCACTTATATTTTGTAAGATATTTTGGGGCTTGGGAGCTAGAACTTTTAAAAACTATATTTACTTATTTTTTAAAAATTTATTTGTTATTTTAAAAGCTGGGATGATTTACCCTTTTGTCCTGTACAATTTTTTTTAATGATTTCTTAAAATATAGCTCTGCAAAAACAGGCTTTCAAAAAAGCCCATTGTGTTTCAAATGGAGCTAAACCCAGATTACTCTGGCTTTCACTGAATGGCAAATAATAGCCCTCAGCCCAAGCCTCTGTGGCTCATTGTCTAGATTTTGTTAATTTGAGTGTAAATAGCAATTGTTTTCTGTTCTGGCCAGAAACCTTGAGGGTCTTCCCCCTCTTAGATTGATATGTTTGTGATGGTAAATTGGGCCATCTTCTGTCTCAATTCTTACCTAGTTCTTAGTCATTGAATGGATGTTGCCTCAGACAAACAAAGACCTGGGAAAGACCTTAATTTACAAAGGCCAAGGTTACCTACTGCATCTGCGTCCATCTCGACTTTTGTCTTACCTCTGGACTTTGATGACTCTGGAGGAGAGAGTGAGGCTTTGCACAGCTCTGCCTTCACTTCAATCCAATTTACATTCAAGTCAAAACATCACCCTTGTGATGTCATTGGTCCCTTTCAAGAACAAAGGATGAGAGCAGCTAGGTGGCTCAGTGGATAGATGACCGGCCCTGGAATCAGGAGTACCTAAGTTCAAATCCGTCCTCAGACACATAACATGCACTAGCTGGGCAAGTCACTTAACCCCCATTACCTATAAAATAAAAAAAAGAACAAAGGATGAACTACAACAGATGATGAAACTAAGGCAAATGGGGTTAGGTGACTTGCCCAGGATCACACAGTTAATAAACGTCTGAGGCCAGATTTGAACTCAGGAAGAGAAGTCTTCCTGATTTCAGGTGGGTACTGTATCCACTGTGCCACCTAGCTACCTGACAATATCATAAGTACTTACAGCAGAATGCTGTAAATGCAATATTGTTGAGTGACTGACTAAAGGTCAACTTGGAAAGTGATCTTTCCACTGGAGTGCCCTAGGGATCATTGCTTGTTGCTATGCTAACTGACATTTTTACTGGTGACTTGGATAAAGATATCGATAGCTTGCTTATAAAATTTGCAAAAGACACAAATGTAGGAAATAACACTTTGGCTGACAATTAGAATCCAAAAATATCTCAATAGGCTAGAACATTGGATAGAAACTAATAAAGAAAAATTTAATAGGGATAAATCTTACACCTGTGTTCAAAAAATAAAACTCACAAATACAAGATAGGAAGAAATGTGGTTAGACAGTGGTTTTTCTGAAAAGTATCTGGGGATTTTAATGGACTTCAAGCTCAATATTCATCAACTGTATGATATAGCAATAGGGGAAAAAAAAAGACTCAGATTGCAATAAGAGAGTAATGTCCAGGACCAGGCCATTCAGTCAACAAACATTTATTAAGCACTTACTGTGCACCAGGTCATGTGCCAAGTGCTAGAAACATAAATATAAGAGAAAGACACCTTCTGACCTCAAGGATCTTATATTCTAACAGAGAAAGACAACACATAAAGGAAGCGGAAAGGGAGAGGGGACTGAAAGGAGAGGTGCGGCAAAGAGACAAAGGTACTAAGTATGGGAGCATGATAGAGAAAATCCAGAGTGCATCCTAAAGAGAAATAAGACACGACTGTGCTCCTTAAATGGAGGTTTTGGGAGGAATCATTCAATCAGAAGGAATAGCTGAATGGGTGGATGGGTATTTCCCATGTTCGAATTTCAAGGCTGAGTGAGCTTCAGGATAAAAAGTTGGGGCATGGTAGAAGAAACCTGGGAGTGCATCCTGAAGGTGAATAACTAGAGAAGTATTAGTCCCATTGTACTCTGCCCTGGCCAGAATCATAAACAATACTAAATCAGTGTCTCTGTGAAATGTGCTACCGGGACAGATCAAAGCACTGTCTATTCATATGCTAATAAAGTCGATGACTGCTAGGCTTGGATTCTCCAAAACTTCAAAGGATATCTCAGAATCTCAGAACATCTTACATAGAACTTTCTTCTTAACCAGCACCTTCCAGGATTTTGTATATGGTGACTTTCTAATAATAGAAGGAAAGCACCCAATGCATTTGAAAAGCAGCACTCCTTGGCCCCCTGCTGGCTATAGTCTGCATCTTCCTCCCTTAATTTCTTATCAATGATGTTTAATCATGCACTCAAGATGGACAAACACAGATGATGATAATTTAGCAAGCGGCAACTCAGTATGCACCCCTGCAATCTACTTGCAGCACTAGAAATTCTGGTTACCCTACGCAACAGCTATGCAAGTGACCCCAGACTTGATACGTGGGTTGAATGCAAACCTCAACCTTTGCTTCTGAACAAAGGGTACATAGATTTAGTAACCAGAAGATATTTTAGCTTTGCATTACTCAGCGCAATCTAGAAATCCATCCTTTAATATGAATATTTTTCTAGTAATGTTATATAGCTAGAATCATGGCATGCCACAATAATCTATGGAATCAAAAGTGCTAGTGGTCCACAATAGAGCCATATATTATAGAAACTATAGGTTGCAGTATTTTGTCTACAATGAATTATATACAATAAGTAGTGTTAAAGATATAAGCCACAACATTTATGACTGAAAAAGGGGATGAACTGGTCCTTGCAAGTAATAACATATAATAGCTCAAATACTGTACTGATACCCATAGAATCTTAAAATATGAAGATGAAGGTCTCATGGGGCTTATGGGAAGACATAAACAGGAGTTAGATAGGATAAAAAGGCGTATCTAGGTTGCATTTTACACCACTGGAAGGAATACCTACGTAAAAAAAAATTGCAGGTCCACTGGAGTATTGCTAAATGTAGGTAATATAAAATAAAATAATTTTAAAATGGACTTTTAAATTGGGCAAGTCACTTAACCTCTGTAGGCCTCAGTTTCCTCATCCATAAAATTAGGGGGTTGGACTAGATGTCCTTTGAGTTCCCCTCTAGCTCTATATCTATGATTCTATGAACCAGCAATTTTGGTGCCCCATAGAGGATTTGCTTTCCCTTGTACAGTAAAATTTCACTCATTTGGACAAAAGAAGGACAGAGGAAGGAGGCAATCTAAATTATGGAATATGTTTTTAAAAGGAATTATTCCAAGGGGCAGCTAGGTGGCGCAGTGGATAGAGCACCGGCCCTGGATTCAGGAGGACCTGAGTTGAAATCCGACCTCAGACACATAACACTTACTACCTGTGTGACCCTGGGCAAGTCACTTAACCCCATTGCCTAGCCAAAAAAAAAAAAAGGAATTATTCCATTATTTTCATTTAGACTCTTCAAATGGGCCTGTGATCTAATCAATTCGGAATCCCTCTGATTCAGATTGCTGCCAATACATGCCTGCCCATCCCATGCAACTCTTGACCACATGCTCCCAAAAATTTGCCACAGGATGTCCAAACAACATACTGGAGGTCTTCTTTGATTTCTCCTAGCATTGAGAGGTATCCTTGCCATGTGACAAGTCCATTATTTCTTCCTATCATTGTTAGTATCTTTTACTAACATTCTTTGGAGTTCCTCATTGGTTATATGTTGTTGCCAATATGTACCATAGGCTTCTCCACTTTCCTCTGTGTCATGTTTTTAAAGTCTTTTGAGACTGTTACATTCCAAGTCTTGCTGCAACATAGAAGTAATGATAATATCATTAGATTTTTAGGACCAAAAAGCTGGGCCTTTGCTTTCATGGGTCATGGGCTCATAAAATAGCTTTGCCATTTCCCAAAGGCAATCCCTTCTACTCCCTTCCTGTTCAACTGTGGGCCCACCTTATTGTCCATTTGTGTTTTCTGCCCTTGATGTATTTACTGAAGGGCAAGCTCTATAGATTAGCTGTTCATCTAAATCCATGTCATATTTCACATTTGTCAAATTACTCTAATGATTTGTTGCCTTTAGAAAATATGGTTCAATAAATAGGTGAGATTAATATTAATCTTTGTATGTCAAGTTCTGAAATGCTTTGAGGTTTTAAACAGTACTTTCCCTTTCCCCCAAAATAAAGAAGTTACAAGATTGTCCTTTATTTACACATTACAATCATTTTGGGATATATACTGACTCAATTCCAGAATTGGAATTAAACCCTTCCTTGTAACCAAGTAAAACACTTAAGCAAATACCAGCAGCACCAGCAGCAGCAGCATCTACCTGACAACAGTGTCTGAAGCGCAGCATAATAGAAAGAGAGATGGCCTGGAAGACCTGGCTTCAAGTCCCACCTCTGACACATTCTAGCCATGGTGCTCAGCAAATCTTTTAGTCTTTCAGTGCTCTCAGGCGAATCTCCAATACTCCAAATTGCGGACAAGATACTGATCTCATTGGTGGTAGAGGAATTCTTGCCAGATGGGCTAAACCAGGTTGAAGGTAACCAAAAGGCCTCAAACCAATAGGTGAGTTTAGGGTGTCTACCCTAAGCACATGAAGACTTCCCTCAGTGGGAATAGGCAAATGGGAACAATTAGTTCCAATGCCAGAAAGGTGGTCGAAGCCGGCACTGTGGCATTCTTAGAACTTGATCAGACACTGAAGACGCCAAGGTCATCCACTGCATCCGGGGCCACGGCCAGTCATCTTGATTTTTGTCTCGACCCTGTACTTGGATGACTCAGGAAGCCAGAGTGAGGCTGATGATGACGTTGTGCAGCTCTGCCTCACTTAAATCCAGTTCTCATGCAAGTCAAGACTCATATCATTATAGGCTCTCTTTGAAAATGAAGGACAAACCACAACAGAGGAATTTCCTCACCAGGAACTGTAGAACTATGAAATCATAAGTCTGGTCAGTAACACGACAGAGCTCACATAAGAAAGTACATGTTAAGTTCTGCCCTCCTATCTCCTACCTCTATGGGGCATGTTTCATTATGTTTTCTTCTGGACTATTTTAGATTTTTTCCCCCTAATTGCTCCAAATTTATCTTCCTTTCTGTGATCTTTTCATTTACATTGTTGTACTCATTTTGTATATTTTTCTTTTAATTGTATTTATTTCACTCTATTGATTCATATAAATTTTCCTATGGTTCTCTAAATTCCTTATATTTCTTATTTCTTATAAAGTTTTGTTTAAATAATTGATTTTTACATTCTATGAAAAAAGGGTTTGAGAAAAGTTAAACTTTAACCCAGATCCCTAATTAGATTATTGCTATTCTGAATCAGTGTAGTCCTAATCAATGAGGTTCTACTGTAAAATACAACAAATTGAAATGTCTTTTTCATTTGTAGCCATAGGACTATCAAATAAATGTCTTTGCTTTGATAAAGGTTTCACCTTTGCCTTCATTTTATGTGCACAGTGTTTACATAACCTTTAGTTTGATGACAAAATTTCTATTTGCTGATGCAATCTATGCTTGTGTCAGATTACATGTTTTGGTAACTAATTAATCAGGCAGCTAGGTGGCACAGTGGATAGAGCACTGGCCCTGGAGTCAGGAGTACCTGAGTTCAAATCCGACCTCAGACACATAACCACTTACTAGCTGTGTGACCCTGGGCAAGTCACTTAACCCCATTGCCTAGCCCCCCCCCAAAAAGAAAAAAAAGTGTAAAAAATTAATTAAGGGAAAAGTCAAATCCCATATATCACAAACAGTGCCAATGAAATATGTCTGAACCACTCAGAATCTTATCACAGACCAGCATGTAATAATGATTTCTCAAAATTAGCATTAGAATTCATTCCTGTTTATTTGAGTGCCCCATTTAAAAGATAATTTTTAGAAAATGCAAGTACTATTCAATACAGAAAACTGTGGCCAACTAACCACCCCCCTTTCACTCTCATCTTGGAAGACATTGATTCATATACTGTTGATGTTTGTTTTCAATTTTTTGTGGGAAGGATCTCTGCTTTCACTGGGGAGGTTGAAAATTCCCTCTGCTTATGAAGAACCACAACTGTCTATAATTGGTAGTTTCTGAGCATTACCGGGGAGCACGGAGAGACTAAATTTTCTGTCCATGTCAGAGGATAGACTTGAAGTGAAGTCTCTGATTTCACAGGCAGACCTTTATCCACTACATTGTCAGTCAATAAGCATTTATTAAGCACCTACTATGTGCCAGGCCTTAAGTCTGGTCTGTAACATGACAGTGCCCACATAGAAAAGTGCATGTTAGGTTTTGCCCCTCTCCCCATCTCCTGCCTTTAGGGGGCATGTTTTATTATGTTTTCTTCTGGAGTATTGCTTTTTTTTTCCCCCAATTGCTCCAAATTTGTCTTCCTTTTAGTTATCTTTATATTTACGTTGTACTCATTTTGCACATTTTTCTTTTGGTTGTACTTATTTCACTGCTGAGGATACAAAGAAAAGCAAAAGATAGTCTCTGCCCTCAAGCAGTTCACAATTTAGTGGGGAAGACAACAAGCAAACACATGGGTAAACAAGTTTTCATTCCCCAAAGCCATAATCCACATTCCGGGTACTGAGTTCCCTAACCGCTATTTCCCTTGTAATGCAAGTATCTGGCTCCCCAGTGTCTATTTCCTTCAGGAACGCTGGCATCCACTCTCACAGCTCGGTTCCCTTTAGGGATTCAGGAAGTAATCTTCTCATTCCTAGTTCCCTTCAGGACCTGTGTGACCAACCCCAACCTCTTCAAATACTCAGGTGTCTGCCCCTTTGCCCATGCCCCTTTAGAAACACAGGCATCTGATATTCCATTACTGACCCTTTTCGGGGACATCTGTGCCTGGCCTTTCACTATTGATCTTCTCTGAGGACCCCAAGATCTTCTCCCTTTAAGGAGTTAGACATCCAGCACCTCAATGTTTGTTTCCTTTAAAGGACTCAGGTTTCCAAATCAAACTACCTAATTCCTTTAAAAGAGATTCTTAGTCTGGGGTCTGTGAACTTGTTTTTTATAATTATATTTCAACATAATTGGTTTCATTTGTAAAATCCTATGTATTATGCACATTAAAAATATTATTCCAAGGAGGAGTACATAGGTTTCACCAGACTGCCAAAAAGGTGTCACCAGACACAAAAATGTTAAGAACCTCTGTTTTAGGGGTCCCAGCCACCCACAACCCAGTTTTTCCTCTTCCTTATCAGCACCAACGCATCATCTCACCCAGATTTGCGTCCAATGCTAGCATCACATCATGGGTCACTTCCGTTGGGTATCCGCACTGCCCTGGACTCCATGGTACTTTGCCTCCACAACTCCTCCCCCTCTCCCAAATAAGACAAATAGCACTTCAGGGAGCAGCTGTACCAGAACACAAAAGTAAGTTACATTCATCAGCAGTGAGGTTGGATTTGGAGGCAAAAGATGAAGATTTAAATCTTGACTCTGCCACCCACTCACTTTCTTCCTCTGCAGCCTTGATTGAGTCGCTTAAAAACTGCAGATTTCAGTTCCCTCAACTGTAAAGTGAGGACATTGGACTATATGACCTCTAAGATTCCTTTCAGTTCTAAATCCACAATTCTGTGATCTAATTTTTTTAATTAAAAATTATGGCAGTAAGAGAACCCATACTTCAATTAACATCTAAACAAGACAAACTCTTCTTTTTGAGTAGATACAATACTGTAATTTTACAGTCATTTTGATGTTCTAATTTAAACTTTAGCTTATGAGTTATTTTGTTTTTCTCTTAGAAAATTTGTAAAACTTGATTTGCAAAATCTTTGTCTTTCAAAACAAAATTCTAACATAGATGCTTAGAATTCAATTTTTTTTGTACAATGTCTTTAAAAACTACCACTAGATGGTGCTTTTTTCATTACCTCTAAACTCACTAAAGTTCATTTATTCTGCCTCTCTGAGTAAATTTTGAGTTGGTTCAAGCAAAATAGCGCATTTGGCTCAGGCTGTCCCTGGATATCGCCTACAGCTGATGTAGTCTAAAGAAGGCATAAATATGATCATTAATTTACAGTGACTACTTTTTGCTAATAGATGGGAAAATACCAGGCTAACTTTACAGCCTGTTTTGGAGCTGGTCATTTCCATACAAACTCTTTTAGAGATAATAATTTACACAGTTTATACATAAAGAAAATTTAGAAAATATCACAATGAACTATAACATCATTCAAATATTCCACATTTTCAGAAAGGTATTCAAGCTATTTCTACCCTGGGAGTGATGAGCTTATAAAAATGTCAGAGAATTTTATATTTAAAAAATGTGGATGAAATCCTTTGGCAACACATCAACTAAGTAGCATTTGTTAACTGCCTAGGCATAGTGATGGAGGTGGGGGATACTAAACACAAAACCAAGATAGCCCCTGTTCTGTAGAAAGAAGCCTGTATTCTACTGGGATCTGTTACACACAGAACCACATAATGATCCTTCATTGACAGATGAAGATGATGAAAACGTGATATATTTTAACATAGAAAGTTGGAAAAGAAAGCTGTTTTCTAGCTGGTTTCTAAAACTATTTATAAGCTATCTTATTGCCAGGCAATTCATTGTTTAAATAAAGAATACAAAAGCATAACCTGTAATTAGAGGGAGTGTAAAATGGGACATTTGGATGTGGGTGGTGGTTGCTTGCTTATTTATGGATCAATAACATGCTTTCAGAGGGTGGTTTTACTGTTTGTAGTATTCATGGTCATCAGGAAGAACAATATGGCTGAGAAGATTTTCAATAATTCAGAAATACAAAAATCTAATGAAAACTAATTGAGCGATTTAAGCATGGTTTGATTCTGAATCTTTATTTGAATTAAAGGGAGAAAACGTTTTCTAAGTGAAAACTTCCTACTGGTTACTGTTGGACTTGGTAAACTCAAGTAATTCAACAGCTATTATTATTATTATCCCTGTTCTAGTTGTGATTTCACTTGTCCCTGGCATCAAAGGTCAAGATTTCTAGCATGGGCACACCTTCTAGAAGGCTGGCAAGAAAGGCCTATCTAAATGGGTATGGCTCTGGAGTCTCTGGGTAATACCTACCATTGATAAACCTAGATTCATGGACCAGGAGAAAATGAGACAGCAAATAGGTTCAGGACAGTAAGGTTACAATGGAGAAGAAAGAAGGTGAGAAGCAGGAGTTCTAGGCAAGCTAGGAACTTTGGCCTCAGCCTGCAAACACTGGAGGTGCTGATCCCTTCACTCCCCTGCATTCTGCCAGCCTTTTCTGACATGCCCTTCAGGGATCATGTCCTACACATTTAATGAGGGGTTCATTAAAAAGAAAAGCTTTAAAAAATGGCAAATGATATCCAATACAAAAGCACGAGACCTAGTTCCTTATAAATCCATATTTTTTTAAAAAAAATGTCCCCATGGTTTGCTCCTTTGCTATTCTGTGCTAAGATCAAACTGGGAGGACTGGTGTTTCTGGGACCATAACAGAAAAATCCAGAGAATGGTCCTGAAGGCATGTTCACCCAGTGGCTACACCTAGGAAGGTCAGGGAAACTTCTGTAATATACTGAATCAATCAATCCACCAACAAGTATTTATTGTTATATGTCAAGCTCCATGTTAGGTTATGGAACTACATAGGAAAATAAATAAATAAACAATTCCCTGCCCTCAAGGATCTCACATTCTAATGGGGGTGACAGCAGGTACATAATTAGGTAATATAGAGTAGTTGGAAGGCAACCTCAGAGGGGGAAGCACTAGCAGCTGGATGGAAGGGAAAGACCTCCTGCTGAAGGTGTGATTGGAGCTTGGGTCTTCAAGGATGCTAGGTAGTTTGGGGAAAAAGAAGTGGGGAAAGGAAACATTACTGGCACAAGGACTGAAGTCCTACAATTGCCATCTTGCTGTAAAATACTGATAACATCCTCTGCCCCTGTAGTGTATAGAGATGGGAAGTTTATATTAAACAAATGAACTTCTTATTTTTTCTCTTGTAGTTTAGGAGCAGAAGGGTAAGCAAAGATATGGAGCCTCACCCCTAAGGGTGGGTATTGAGATTTACTGTAGTTTCTGTTTCTATGGCTCTACAGTTGAGCTCACCAGGCTTTTTAAAATTAAACCATTTTTCTTTCAAAACCTTAAAAGAGTTAAATGATTTGCTAATAACATGCTGGATTTAAGAGGGAAGAAAGAGGAGTTTCCAGTAGAATGGGTTGTGAGGGTGAGGAGAGAGCCATGTATGACTGACTAACAACCCTAGGACTCTGGAGTAACGGAGTTGTTAGCACGCTGAGCCTAGATACATGTAGGACTGTCCTACATGTGGGTGGGTGCTTCTGTTACAGGCAAAAGGCAAAGGCTTCATTCAGAAGCTTTCTTCGACATAGGCATTTCCCTTGAGTCTGAAAGCTCTTATGTCATAAAATTAAGCAGCAAAGAATTAGAAAGGAGCTGAGAGTCATCTAGTACCACTTGTCCTAAGCAGAGCTTCTCCTCTAAAACATCACAATCAAAGAGATATTCAGGCTCCACTTGAAGACCACCATTAGTGGGGACATGTAGCTCTTGCGGCAGTCCACTCATACACTTATGGTTAGCTCTGGTGTTGTATCATTGGTCAGTTTTCCTGAGTGTCTGCATTGCCCTGAGTTCTATGTTACTTACTCACACGGATCCAGGGAAAATAAGTCAGTTGGCACTTTGGGAACCACTGCTTTACACAAATGTGAATCACACTCCCTCATTGATGAACTGACAGCAATCTGGATCCCCTTCTTTCTATAACTCATGTGGCCCTGCTGCCATGCTCTACTTCCTTTAACTGTGGTTTTATAGGAATCAGATCTTTTTTCCTGTCCAGATCCATGTACCCATGTCATTGATATAAACAGCCTATGAAGAGACCCACAGAAAACAGTCACAAAAATGGGAACCAAGGAAATCCCCAACACACTGGCTCACTGTCACAGACACCTACCAACTGTCCTGAGCATGCATGCTGTACCTTGCTCTTCAGCTGCAGAATGGCCTTGGCCAGTTTCACAACCTGAGTGGCTTTATGGCAATGAAACCTGAGATTAACACCCCCATGGTTAATCACTACCCTATTTGCAGAAGGATTCCTAACTGTTGCTCCTCCCTAGCCCAGGCTACATCTAGGCCTAGTGCACCTCTCACTCCCTGATTCATCTAGGGTACATCAGGGGCTTAATGATTCATGTCCTTGCCTGCTGCTGAGATCACCTACTTTTAGTCCTTTCCCCCACGTCCTCCCTCCCCTTTGATGGACTAGATAGATCTTCTTTGAATGCTTTGGACAAAAATGGGGCATCAGAGCTGGCATGTGCATATTCTCCCCTTCTCAAGTCCAAAACTCAGGTCTATTGCTCACCTGATGAGCTAATGAATGTCGCCTCTTCCTCTAACAATCCAAGATCTCATTCGCCTCATACTTCTCTTTGTGTTACTTAATGGACACCCATGGCTCCTATTACTGTGGAAATTCTTGCTGACATACAGATTTGAAATATATAAAAGACAGTAGATCCATCAAACTAGGTGACTAGTTTGAGCCATTGCCCACAATAAATGTTCCTCAGATGCAAGTAATTCTGCTATCATGAGACAGATACACTAATAAAAACCACCCAGTGTGCAAAATCGTACAGTAATACCCACAGAGCTCATAGGGAAAATGGAGTGAGAGGTACAACAGTCAAACTTGGTCCCAGGGAAGCCAGGGACTTGCTATGACATGAAGAAACCCCATTGTGAGGTCTGGGTCACTAATCATGCCAGGTCACTAATCATTGACTATAATTAAAATTGGGATTGGCACAGCCTCTCCTGTGAGGTACCATGGCCCACCCCTCAACAGTGCCAGACCCATTTCCAAGGATGTCGTGGGCCTCAGGTCCAGCTTTTCCTCGGCTAAGTCACTCAGGGGTGATGGGAGTCAAAGTCACTGTTTTAGGTGAAGGTAAGTTGGGAGTCTCCTTGACTTCCCTTCACTTCTGTGTCTGCCTCTCCAGGCCCCCATTTCCCTCCTCCAATGTCATACCACACCCCACCTCAGTAGCTCTCACTGCATCCTAGGGGACTCTCAAGTGGAACCAGGGATTTCTTCTTTCCACAGGCCCCGTTATATGCTGGCATCTCCCTTCCCCAAATTGGTCTGTAGAGGTTGACCTCCAATGCATATTTTGCCACCGCAACCTGTGTGACCTTGATGACCAAATAATACATAAACAAAATTCTAGTGCTCAAACTATTCCCTAATACATCAATCCTGTTAAAAACAAATTTGCATTTTCAAAATAAGTGTTGCAATGGAACTGATCGTACTGCTTGTCCAATGTCACAGGTATACTATAATAATAAATGCTTATATACCAGTTATATCTTGTTTCCTATTTCAGGAAAGGAAGCCTCAGATCCTTCATTTATCTCCTTGTCATCTCCTCTACTCTGGAGCTTGTAAGACCAGGTCTGAAGGAGTTTCTTTTACCTATCCAAATCAGGCATCTTTATTCTTTAGCACTTTCATTAAGCAGAGGTGAGATGTTTAGCCTAAGACAAGTGTGACTGATGAATGATCCATAAGGCTGAGTTTAATGCAGTGTAGAATTCATAGCCCTGCTTCAGGCATAGAGAGAAACTGAAAAAAAAATTGTTTCATATTTTGCCTTGTCTATTTGCTTATTGACTAAACTCTTCTCCAAAACTTGGCCATGAGTTGAAGCCCCAGTTCTGAGAAGATTTGTGCCAAAAGTCTGTGTAATATTACCTTCAAAACTGCCAGACCATCTGTAAAATGGATGTCAGTTTGAGGATCAAGGGACACTGTCTTGAAAAGTGGTTGACCACCAGAAATATGCTAGAATATCCCAGGGATAGTAGTAGAGCAGTTAAGAAATACATCTACATATGGTGCCATGGTCATAGCATGGCTATGAATACTTATCACATAGCTGAATTGACAGGCATTCATCTCAACACTAATCAGTTCCCCTTGATATCTGTACTGCCCTAAAATCCAAGCTACTCACTTTGCAAATCCAGACATCAAATTAATGGCATTTCTGTGGTCTATTTTGCAAAGGAATATAACAAATATGATTTTTTATAAAACTAGTTTTTCTCCTTTCCTCCCCCACCCCTGGCCTCCTTTTGATACAAAACATCACACAAGGCCACAAAGAACTTAAAAACAAACAAGAAAGGTGATTTAGGGTGAATGTACACCATCATGATCTTGATTCCCTCATCTTTAAAACGAATCAACTGGACTAAGTGATCTCTAAGTCGGTCAATAACATTTATTAAGCACTTTTTATGTGCCAGGCATTGTACTAAGAGCTGAGGCTACAAAGAAAGGCAAAAAACCAGTCTCTGCTCTTCAGGAGCTCATCTAATGGGGAAGACAAGATGCAAACAACAACATGCATATAAGATACATACCGTGTAAATGGAAGATAATCTCAGAGGTAAAGGGGAAGTGGAGATGTGAGAGGGGAGGGACCAGAAGGCCTCTTGTAGAAGATAGAATTTAAGCTGACTCTTTAAAAAAAGAAAAGGCAGGGAAGGCAGGGAAGCCATGAGGCAGAGGTGAAGAGGGAAAGCATTTTGGTCATGGAGACAGCCAGTGAAAAGGCATGAGTTGGAAGATGGAGCATCATGTGGAAGGAACAACAGGAAGACCATTGTCACTGGATCTGAGTATATATGGAGGAGAGTAAAGTGTAAGAAGACCGTACAGGTAGGAAAGGCCAGGTGATGAGGGGCTTTAGAAAAACAGAGGATTTCATATTTGATTCTGGAAGCTAATCTCCAAGGTCAATATCTAGCTTCAGCATTCCATAAATCTATTCATCTTTGCAAATCTACTTTCCTCTGTTCTACCCCATGAACCCTGCACTCCAGCCAAAATAGCCATGACATTCTCCAATTACATTTTATGCCTTTCCTGTTTTCCTTGCCTACTTACCTTTGTTTATGCCATTCTCTTTGGAATGTCCTCCCCTTTTCCATTTGTACCTGTCAGAATCTTACCCAGAGGTTAAGGAAGGTCAAGCTCAAACATCACTTTTGCTACGTAATCTTTTATTATTAATGCTTCCAGAGCTGTCCTTTCTTCCTTGGAATTCTTTTAGTACTTTATTCACATCAGAGGGTATTTTTTTCTATAATATCTTGTAGTGTAGTCACATATGTATGTACATATATATACATACATATATTTAATTTTCTCTAATTATATAGAAAGCTTAAGGTCAGGAACCATGTCTCATATATCTTTCTGCCTGTGATGACACATAGCAGAGGACCTTACACAAGGCATTCAAAAAACAGTTATTATTAGGTTGCACAGTGCCTAATCCATCTACCTCCAGTGATCTCCTAGTGAAACAAAAACTCAGAGCCAAGTTCAGCTGCCTGTGAGATAGAGTGTACTAGATAAAATCTAGTAGAGACTTCCAACACTACTTGCTTTTTAGTGGGACACTACATGCCCAGTGCATGTTGGTTGGGGAGATGAGGTCCAAGGGAATGGATTAATAATTAGGTCAAAACCCTCTATGCACACACCATGATAGTCATGAAGAGGAAGCTGTTCTACTGCAAGCCCTGTGGTTTCTGAGGCCCTCAGCCTCTATATGCACCTACTTTCACTTTCACCTATTGGACTGCACTTGAAGTATACGCCATTTCTCTAGTTATTACATTTACCTGGACTCATCGTCCTTCTCAGGCCACTTCTCCTTAAGCCTCACCGGAAATCCACATTCCTCTCTACCAGTACTTCTCTCCCACAGCCTTGTTCACCATTTTCAAGCCTATCTCCAAACCACTTATACTAGGACTATGCCTGTTTCCTGATGCTACTAAATCACACTTAAGGAATTGCAACTACTTGCTCCTGCTTGAAACCTCCCCATAATAACAGCAGCAGGAGAGAAAATCGTCTTGTGGAAAAGGCAACACTTGGTGTGTTTTCCCTTCTCTGTCCTATAGTGACACAATTTTCTGACATTTTACTCCTTTCAATTTCAGTATCATTTTGTTCTCACAATAGCCCTAAGAGGTAGGTGCTATTATGATCCCCATTTTATAGGCAAGGAAACTGGGGCAAATAGAAATTCAGTGACTTGTTCAGGGTCACATAGCTTGTGCCTGAGGTCAGATTTGACTCCAGGTCCAGCCCTTAAGTGTGTTCACGTGATAAGGAGGGCTGGATTTAAGGGCCATATAAAGATTTACGACCTCCAGAAAGGACTTCTTCATGCCTAAAGGTCTCAGGGAGGAATATCATTTTGTCTTTCCCTTGACTCACCCTGGCCACTAAAAATTTTCTCTACCTAGTCACTTTAGACTTGAGCTCTTGTGGTGGTGGCATTATAGAAAGGTTCTTGGACCCTCCTACGACTGAATTTGGGGAGTGTTACTGCCCAGATCTCACATTAGGGTGCTGGTAATACTGCCTCCACCAGTGGGTTAAATATCTTGGGTCACTACATCAGCAACAAAGGCTTCTGTAGTTCTGTTTGGGGATACTATGGGGATCTAAGTCCTCTACCTGATGTTTCTTAGTAGTTTCCATTTTTCCTAACTACAAGCTCCCTTCCCATTCTGAACCTGAGGCTGGTGATAATGGCAGACTTAGTGACCCGGGGCTTCACACTGAAAGTATAGGCTGTGATGTGTTCTCTCCTGCCAGTTCTTAGAATCTTACCTGTATTAGATAGCATCTAGGTTCATGACTTTAGGACTTTGTAGCTTTTCCACTGAATAGATTCCTACTTTCTAATGCTTTGGATCTATGCTCACCCTCTCTTCCAATGTTCTAGTCTATTTTTCAGAGGGACAAAGCATCTACCAGACCCAACAGGTTATTTGGGAAAGGCACCCTGCTAAATGGTCTTGGAGTCCTTTACTCAGGCCCTTAAAGATTTCCTAAGAATTCCTCCTCCTAGGCCAAAGTTTCTCAGTTGGTGAAATTATTTCATGACAATAAAACCCCTGCTGTTCCCTGTCTACTGCTTAGCAAAGAAGCTGTAGCATCCCTTATTCTGTTAAGGCACCTGAACATTCAGATTAAAAAAGATAATAGTTATTCAGTAATGGTTATTTCCCTTCCATTAAGGGCATTGCCCAGTGAAGCGAAGCACTTCTCTGCTTCCAGTCTGGAAGGCTACCCGTGCCTTACTGGTTATAGTCTAAAGATTTTGTGGTACTGTGCCAGAAAATCAAGGGACCTCCCTTCAAGTTTACACCAGTTTATTAATTAATGTATTGGGTCTAGTCATTCATTCAACTACTTTCAAATCCACCTGTCATATCATGTACTACCTAGGATAATGTAAGAGATTTTGTCCAATACTTAACTGAAATCAAGGTATACTACATCTATATCGTTTCCCTGACCTATTTACCCTGTCGAGAGATTAGTTTGGTAGGATCTGTTCTTGATGAAGATATGCTGTCCTTTAATAATCACTGCTTCCCTTTCTAAATGCTTACAAATCATCCCTTTAATAACTATATTCTGGAATTTTGCCAGGAATAAAAGTAAAATCCAATGGCCCATACTTGCTCCACTCTTTTCCTTTCATTCAGTATACAATAATATTTGCTTTCCCCCCAGGTAATTCTGCAGCAGTTTTCCCTGTATGACTCATAGGTATCTTAAACTTACAACACACAAAAGGGAACTATTCGTTTCTTCCTAACTTTATTTTTCTTCTAGACTTCCCCATTTCTATTAAGGACACCACCATCCTTCCAATTGTCCAAGTTTATAACCTAGAACCATCCCTGCATCTTCTATTCTCTCATATTCCACCCCCTTCACCATATAGAATTAATGGCTAATTGTTTTATCAATTATAGTTTCAAAATATCTCTCAACCATCCCCGTCTCTCTACTTACACAGCTCTGTTATTCAGTCATGTCCAACTGTTTGTGACCCCATTTGTTTTCTTGGCAAAGATATTGGAGTGGTTTGCCTATTCCTTCTCTAGCTCATTACATAGATGAGGAAACTGAGGCAAACAGGGTTAAGTGACTTGCCCAGGATCACATAGCTAATAAATGTCTGAGGTCACATTTGAACTCAGGTCTTCCTGACTTAGCTTAGCATTCCATCCACTGTGCCACCCAGCTACACACTCACACAGTGCAGGCCCTCATCTGTCACGTGGACTGCTGTGTTACAATAGGCAGCTTGGTGGTGTAGTGAATAGAGTGCGAGGTCTGGAATCAGAAAGACTCATCTTCCTGAGTTCAATTCTAGTCTCAGACACTTACTAGCTGTGTGACTCTGGGCAAGTCACTTAACCCAGATTGCCTCAGTTTCCTCCTCTGCAAAATGAACTGGAGAAGGAAATGGCAAATCACTCCAATATCTTTGCCAAGAAAAATCCGAATTGGATCACAAAAAGTTGGATATGACTGAATCAACTGAACAACAACCTAACTGATCTACATAGAGTCTCTCCTGGCTCAAATCTATCCTCCACAAGTGTGCCAAGTTGATACTCCTAAAACACAAATCTGCCCATTTGTCTCCTCACTCAAAAATCTTTAATGGTAGCATTATATGGACCTTAAGATAAAATGTAAATCTTTCTGCCATTTAAGGACCTCCACACTCTGACTCATCCACCTTCTTCATCTTAGTTTATGTTACTCAGATTCACACACTTTCTGTTTTAGGCAAACTGCTCTGCAAGCTATTCTTGTACAAGACAGTCCATCTGCTTCCCCCATGCCTTTGCACAGACTACCCCCCAAGTCTGGAAATGCACTCTTTTGTTGCTTCTCCCTCTTAGAAGCCCCAAATTTCTTCAAAATACAGCTCAGGTTACATCTTCTACACAAGGTGTTTTCTGATTTCCCAATTGTCAATGCTCTCTCTCTTTTGAAGTTACTCTGTATTATGCTTTGCATATGTTGTAATTTATATTTGCTCATCCAATTCTATGCTGTGTCCCTTCCTCACTCCCTTTTGTACCCTAACTCCACCCCCAACCTTGATGTGAGCTCCTTACAAGTATGGTTTTTTTCCTCCTAAAACTTAGCAAAGTTCCCTAGCAGTCACTTCACAAATTTAATAGAATAGAACAGAATTTAATTTTCCAGTCTCCTAGTCTTTGCTTGAAACCCTCTAGTGATGGTGATTCTACTACCTTCTAGGGCAGGCCATTCCATATTACTTTAGGCAAATTGTTGGAAAAAAATTTGTTTTAAATTCTGCCTTTCTGCAACTTGCACCTACAGCTCCTGGTTCTGCTTTATACAGCCAAGTTTAACTAATCCAACCCTTCTTCCACATGATACCTCCTCAGATACTTGAAGACAGCTATCATGTCTCTAGCTAAGCCTTCTCTTCTCCAGACTAAACATCCCTAGTTCCTCTAATAGATTCTCATGTGTCCTGGTCTTCACTTTCCTCACCATCCCAGTTACCTTCTTCTGTTCCTAAATTTTAGTTTTGGTTTGGTTTCGCTTCATTTTGGGATCCAGACCTGTGATTTCATCAGAACAAGTAATTTCAGGGAAATAAATACCCTTTCCTAAGGCAGACTAGCAACTGTCCAGCAACTCAGCAATTTTAGCAAGCAGGGTGGGATACTCAAAGTTTCAGTGGTTTGCCTTTTGTTACATAGTCACCCTATGTCAGAGGAAGGGTTTGAATGCAGCCCTTCCTGACTCCAAGATATGGTCTTTATCCACCATCCCATGCTGCCTCTCTAGAACATGGAACCCTAAAATAAACACAGTACTCCAAATGTTGTCTGACTGGGACTGTCCCTTTCCTTCTTCTGGAAACTATATCTCTTAATACAGCTTTAGCCTACAGTAGTTTTTTGGAGGTTACTATTACACACTATTGACTCAGTTTCACAGCTGATATCAGAGAAGTTCTGCATCAGTTTAATCTGAGTTGTAGCTATGAGAGGTAAGGGGCATGTCACGCTAAAAGCAAAGGTTTGTGAGCAAATTCAGAGTCCGAGAGCCAGAGCAGCATCAGCAAATGAGGTCAACGACAAGCAGTCCCTTGGAGCCTAAGAGGCAGAATCTAGAGGCTAGGGCTAAATAAAGCAAGAGTCAGTAACAATGAAGTATTAGGCATTTCATAGGAACAAACAGTATTTGTGTTTCATCACAGGGCTGACACACTGAGTTGCATTCAATGAGCTAAGCACACTGGGTTCTTTTAAGTTGGAGTGTGTAGGACTAGTACTGACCCTCCCACCCCCTTGTTTTTCCCAATGTTCAGCTGTAGACAGTAGTTACAGTTTGGCTTCTCCTGAATGGGAGACAGCTGTATCAGGACACCAGCTGAAACAAACTTATAAATGCAAATTATTTAGGTTGATCAAAATAACATACACATATAAACTCGTATGAATAATGAACAAAATATATGGTGCAGCAACTCATAATTGATTTGTAATTACATAATTAATAATAAGTTGTTTGCAATATTTGACAAAGGGATAGAATGCCATTCTGTCAGGCATTCTGACGCTCTCTGTAACACCTCATGCAGCTCACCATTTTATACTCACTAAACTACAGCTGTACTTCTAATAAAAGAGATTAGTTTATTTATTTATTTATTTGTTTCTTTATTTATTAATATAAATTTATTTATTTTTAGTTTTCAATATTCACTTCCACAAGTTTATGAGTTCCAAATTTCTCACCCCTCCCCCCACCCCAAGATGGCATGCATTCTGAATACCCCTTCCCCTGGTCTGCCTTCTCTTCTATCTCTACCTCCTCCCTTCTCTTATCCCCTTCCCCTTCTATTTTCCTGCAGAGCAGGATAGACTTCTGTACCCCATTTCCTGTATTTCTTATTTCTCAGTTGCATGTGAAAACATTTTTTTTAAAACATGTGTTTTTAAAACTTTGAGTTCCAAATTTTCTGCCTTCCTCCCTCCCCACCCACCCTCATTGAAAAGGCAAGCAACTCAATATAGGCTGTACATGTGCAGTTATGCAAAACACTTCCTTAGTAGACATGTTGTGAAAAACTAAACTCTATTTCCCTTAATCCTATCCTGCCCTCCCATTTATTCTATTCTTTCTTTTGACCCTGTCCCTCCTCAGAAGTATTTGCTTCTGATTACCCTCTTTCCCAATCTGCCCTCCTCTCTATCACCCCCTGCTCTCTTGTCCCCTTCTCCCCCTATTTTCCTGTAGGGTAACACAGATTTACATACCCAATTGAATGTGTATGTTATTCTAAGAGATTAGTTTCTTGAAAGCAAAATTAACTTTGTGAACTAATTCTATCTGCCTCCCTTCTTTTGGGGGAACAAACCCCCAACTAGCCAGATTTTACTCCCTTAGCCATACTGTAAAAACCAACCCAAAACCACAATGAAGTAGGGCAGGAAGCAGAAGGGATAGGGAGGAGAAAGGAAGCTCTTACTCAAACTTTAGCAAAAGCCAAAGTTCATCAGATTTGGGAAACAGGGGCCAGTGATTTGATAGAAGTAATCTAATGATTAGCTGAAAAGTTATGTGATTATAATAAAATACTCAACTGTTAATAAAGTTAAAAGATGACTCAATCATTTTTATAGTCAAGATATATGTACCTATTACATACAGGTCACAAAGTGCAAATGCATAAGCTTCCTTTGATATGTGTTGTGAGAAAAAAGTCCCTAACACCTACCAACAGTGCCTTCCTGAGTACATGCTACATTGGTCGAAGTATGTAGATTCCTCTTTACAATTTCTTTTTAATTTTTAAAAGGTTAAAGAGAGGAAAGACGGACTGCTTTTAAATATTTGTTTTCAAGGAATTAAGAGCCCTTTCCCTTCAAATAGCAAGACTTTTGTAAGTGATCTGTTCTGACTAAGAAGCAAGTATTTGCTATTTTTTGCTAGACCTGCTTAATAAGCTTGTAATCCATGCTGTTAATATGCATCTCATATGGATGTCTGTCTTTTGCAATTTTCTATATAATTAATTACATAATACACTTGGTTGCTTTTTATTCTTTCATTTATACCTGGACTCCAGTGCTCTACAGGAACTAGGCAAGTTTTCACGAGAAATGACTGGTAAAGAACATCTCTGACTCATTCCTATTAAATTAACATCTGTAGGGCTCAAGACTGCAGTAAAAGAGTTGCTCAGTCTGAGTTTCCATAATAGTACCAGTGGATAAGCAAACCAAAGTATAGACCTATTTATTACTGTAATGTTTCATTACTCTGAACTCCAAAGAACAGCAATTTCTCATCACTTAAGTAGAATTTTCAGTGAAATTTATATTCGTTTAGTAACCACTGCAATAAAGTAGTGTAAACATCATTGGCAGGAGAAATATTTAAAATAGCTAAGAAAATAAACTATGTCTAAATGCTCAAAGGTATTTATTTATACCAATTAATATTTTAATAACAAATTATTTTCATTAAGGTAAATCCCCCTTTAGATTCTTTTTAAGGCAGCACAGTGTAGTGGAAAGCAAGCTGGATTTGGAATCAAGTCGTGTCAATAAACATTTTTCAGTACCTACTCTACTGAAGTTTTTAAGGCATTGTGCTAAGTACCGGGAATATAAAGGCCAACCCCCCCCCCAAAAAAAAACCCAACACAGTCCAGCTCTCTAGAAGCTTGCATTCTAATGGGGAAGAAAACGTACAAACAAATTATATACAGAAAAAAATGGAAATTATCTTAGAGAGAAGGCTCCAAGATTAAAGAGGACTGAGAAAGACTTCTTACAGAAGGTAGAACTTTAGCTGAGACTTACAGGAAGCCAGGAGGTAAATAGGGGGAGGGAGAGAATTTCAGGCATAAGAGACAGTCATTGAAATGCATGAAGTGGATTACAGATTAAAGACTGTAACCCTGCTGAACTCTATCAATATTCCCCTCCAAACAACTTTAAAATTAAATTAAATTAAATTAAATTTTGGAGTGGCACAGCCAATAAAAAATCAGAACGAATCATTTTTTCTGGTCTAAGAAAACTTAGGAAGTCTGCAGAAGTCTGTAACACTTGACTGGAGGCCTGTCCAGAGTGCTGAGGCATAGCCACAGCTACAGCAGCAGCAGCAGCTTCAAGACCTTTCAGTCCAAAGATGTTCTGAGTCACAGTTCCAGGGTAGAGAGGACTACTTGTGGCCAGTCACAAAGGAGCAGGGGCCCTGGTCGCAGTTCCAGGGCCAAGAGGAATGCTAATGCTTGTTGTTGCAAGGGAGCACGGACCCTTCCTGGATAAAGACAAGAGTGCAGACCAAGAGAACAGGGACCACATTTTGCTCAAGATATCACCACCTTGGAAGCACCAAAAACTTGTAGACCCCCAGAACTAGTTCTGAAAGCACCAGCATGAAAGAGCCTGTATCTTAGGACAGTGCCTTCCCACCCCAAGGTAAGCAGAGCCCAAATTTAAACATAAAGTTAAAATCAAGAAATAATCTGGGAAAATAAGAAAACAACAACAACAAAAAAGAACTTGACCATAAAAAGCTACTACAGTATCAGGGAAGACCAAAACATAAATTCAGAAGACAACAATTGAAAACAGATATAACCAAAGCTTCAAAGAAAAATTCTAATTGGACCCAGGCCCAACAAGAATTCCTGGAAGAGTTAAAGGAAGAGAAGAAAATAATGCTTTAAAAATTAGAATTGGGCAAGTGGGAGCTAATGTCTCTATGAGACATTAACAAACAATAAAACAAAATCAAAAGAATGAAAAAAGAAGACGATGAAGAAGAAGAAGATATGGAATATATCAGAGGAAAAATAACTGACCTAAAAATAGATCAAGGAGAGATAATTTAAGAATTTATTGGACTACCAAAGTGCCATGGGCAAAAAAAGAGCCTAGACATCATATTTCAAGAAATTATCAAGGAAAATTGCTCCAATGTCTTAGATCCAGAGGATAAAATAAAAATTGAATGAATCTACTGATCACCTCCTGAAGGAGATCCTAAAATGAAAACTCCTGGGAATATAGTAGTCAAATTCTAGAGCTCTCAGGTCAAGGAAAAAATATTGCAAGTAGCCAAAAGGAAAAAAAAATACAAATAAAATTTGAAAAAAATTTTGGGGAGGGGTGGAACCAACATGGTAGAATAAAAGCAGGGACTCTCTTGAGCTCTCCCCCAAACCCCTCCAAATACCTGTAAAAAAATAACTCTGAACAAATTCCAAAGCAGCAGAAGCCACAAAAAGACAGAGTGAAACAAATTTCCAGCCCAAGACAACCTGGATAGTAGATGGGAAAGGTCTATTGCACTGGGCTGGGAGAGGAGCACAGTCTAGTGTGGGCCATGCCAGCATAGAATGGGCCCCAGCAGGCCCAGAGCAGGACTCAGGGGACTAAAGCTAGGCATCTATGATAATTTCCAGACTTCTCAACTCACAAACACAAAGACAACTTATAAGGTCCATAGGAAAGGTCTGTCAGACCTGGGTGAGAGAGGAGCACAGACCAGCACAGGCTGCACCCACATAGCCACCAAACAGCAGCAGTGGTGGAGGCTGCTTCCTGAGATCTCAGCCCATAGATGTAAGGGGATCCAGCAATTGATTAGAAGTAAATTACAAGGATGTCTTTGCTGGCATTTAGGCAGGACTTTGTTGCTTTGCCCATACTGGGATCTTGGTCACAGACCTGGGTGGCAGTCCTGGGGTGAGAAGGAGCACTAGCATAGCAGAGCTTGTGGCAGCAGTGGAGAAAGAACCCTCCTCATAGCTCCAGGGCAGAAAAGAGTGCTTGTGATCACTCACAGACCAGAGCACAGGCCAGGGGAGGAGTAAACCCCTCTCCTTAAATCAAACCACCTTGAAGAACTGAAAATTTACAGGTCCCTAGAAATATCTCTGAAAACAGCTACACAAAACCCCTGAAGCTTGGGACAGTACACCCTCCACACTGGGAGCAGAGTCCTGCTCTTTTAACAAAGAGTTAAAAAGCCAAGTAATTGGTTGGGAACGTGACCAAACAGCAGAAAAAAACTCAGAATATAGAATCTTACTTTGGTGACAAAGAGATCAAAACATACAACCAGAAGGAGACAACAAAGTTAAAACTCCTACATCCAAAGACTCCAAGAAAAATATGAATCAGTCCCAGGCCATGGAAGAGTTAAAAAAGGATTTTGAGAAGCAAGTAAGAGAAGTAGAGAAAAAAATGGGAAAAGAAATGAGAGTGATGCAAGATAATCACGACAAACGAGTTAATGGCTTGCTAAAGGGGACCCCCAAAAAATGCTGGAAAAAAAAACGCCTTAAAAAATAGATTAGACCAAGTGGCAAAAGAGGTCCAAAAAGCCAATGAGGAGAATGCCTTAAAAAACAGAATTGGCCAAATGGAAAAGGAGGTTCAAAAGCTCACTGAAAGGGGAAGCTAAGTGGCGCAGTGGATAGAGTACTGGCCCTGGAGTCAGGAGAACCTGAGTTCAAATCTAGCCTCAGACACATAACCGTCACTAGCTGTGTGACCCTGGGCAAGTCACTTAACCTTATTGCCTAGCCAAAAGAAAAAAAAAAGCTCACTGAAGAAAATGATTACTGAAAAATTAGAATGGAGCAAATGGAAGCTAATGACTTCATAAGAAATCAAGAAACAATAAAACAAAACCAAAAGAATGAAAAAAATAGAAGACAATGTGAAATATCTCTTTGGAAAAATAATTGACCTGGAAAATAGATCCAGGAGAGATAATTTTAAAAATATTGGACTATCTGAAAGCCATGATCAAAAAAAGAGCCTAGACATCATCTTTCAAGAAATTATCAAGGAAAACTACCTGATATTCTACAAAAAGAAATAGAAATTGAAAGAATCCATTGATCTCCTCCTGAAAGAGATCCCAAAAGGAAAACTCCCAGGAATATTATAGCCAAATTCCAGAATTATTAGGTCAAGGAGAAAATATTGTAAGCAGCCAGAAAGAAACAATTCAAGTGTTGCGGAACCACAATCAGGATAACACAAGATCTAACAGCTTCTATATTGAGGGACCAGGAGGCTTGGAATATGATATTTCAGAGGTCAAAGGAGATAGGATTAAAACCAAGAATCACCTACCCAGCAAAACCGAGTGTAATCAATGAGGGGGGGAAATTGATATTCAATGACACAGAGGAATTTAATGCATTCTTGAGAAGCCAGAGCTAAGTAGAAAAATTGACTTTCAAATACAAGACTCAAGAGAAGCATGAAAAGGTAAAAAGGAAAGAGAAATCATAAGGGACTTATTAAAATTGAACTGTTTACATTCCTACATGGAAAGACGATATTTGTAACTTATGAGACCTTTCTCATTATTAGGGTAGTGAGAAGGAATATATATAGATATAGATCAGATAGATAGATAGATAGATAGATAGATAGATAGATAGATAGATAGATAGAGGGCACAGCATGAGTTGAATATGAAGAGATAACATCTAAAAAATAAAATTAAGGGGTGAGAGAGGAATGTACAGGTAGAAAGAGAAAGGGAGAGGTAGAACAGATTAAATTAACTCACATTAAAGAGGCAAGAAAAAGCTTTTACAATGGAGGAGAAGAGGGGGGAGATAAGAGGGAATACATGAACCTTACTCTCATCAGATTTGGATTAAGGATTTGGATTAATCATCAGATTAAGGAGGGAATAACATATACTCAATTGGGTATGGAAATCTGTCTTACTCTATAGGAAAGTAGGGGGGAAGGGGATAAAAATGGAAATTGACAGAAGGGAGGGCAGATTTGGGGAGGGGTAATCAGAAGCAAACACTTTTGAGGAGGGACAGGGTCAAAGGAGGGAGAGAATAGAATAAATGGAAGCAGGATAAGATGGAGAGAAATATAGTTAGCCTTTCACAACATGATTATTATGGAAGTGTTTTGCAGATCTACACATGTAAAACCTATATTGAACTGCTTGCCTTCTCAATGAGAGCGGGTGGGGAGGGAGAAAGGGAGAGAATTTGGAACTCAAAGTTTTAAAAACAAATGTTAAAAATTGCTTTTGCATGCAAGTGGGAAATAAGATACACAAGTAATGAGGTATAACAATCTATCTTACCCTACAGGAAAATAGAAGGGGAAGGGGAAAAGAGAAGGAGGGTGGTGATAGAAGGGAGGGCAGATTGGGCAAAGGGGTAATCAGAATGCACACCATCATGGGGTAGGGGAAGGAGAGAGATGGGGAGCAAATTTGGAACTCAAAATCCTGTGGAAGTGAATGTTGAAAACTAAAAATAAATATATAAAAATTCAAAATAAAAGAAAAGAAAAGCAAAAAGAAAAAGAAATTGGAAAAAAAATCCACAGTCAGGATCACACAAGATTTAGCAGCTTCCATGTTAAAGTTTTGGAGGGCTTGGAATATGATATTCTGGAAGGCAAAAGAGGTAGGGATTACAAGAATGATCTAAGCAGTAAAACTGAGTATAATTCTTCAGGGGAACAAATAGATATTTAATGAAGTAGAGGAATTTTGAGCATTCCTGATGAAAAGACCAAAGCTGAATAGAAAGTGTGACTATCAGATACAAGACTCAAGAGAAGTATAAAAAAGTAAACATGAAAGAGAAGTCATAAAGGATTTAATAAGGTTAAACTGTTTACATTCCTAAATAGAAAGATGATTCATGTAACTCCTAAGAACTTCAGCATTATTAGGGCAGTTCAAAAGCATCTACATAGAGGGCAGGGGAATAAGTAGATTATGTGAGAATGATCTAAAAAAAATGAAGGGGTGAGAAAGAGGTATGCACTGGGAGAAGGGGAAAGGAAGAGGCAGAATGGAGAAATTTGTCTCACGTAAAAGAGGGGTATAAGAAAGACCTTTTATATTGGAAGAAGGAAATGGGGTGGTGATGCTAGTGGCAGACAATGCTTGAGCCTCACTGTCATTGGAATTGGTTCAAAGAGGGAAGAATACTCACACACACACACACACACACACACACACACACTCAGTTGTGTATAGAAACCTATTTTGTTCAATAGAGAAATAGGAGAGGGAAGGGATAAGATAAGAAAGGGAGGGCAGATTAAAGAAGGCTGTGGTTAGAAGCAAAATAGACTTTTGAGAAGAGACAGCATAAAAAGAGAGCAACAAGAATAAACAGAAGAATATGGGATGAAGGGAAATATACAGTTAGTAATCATAATTGTGAAAGTGAATAGAATGAGCGTACCTATAAAATGGAAGCAGATAACACAATGGATTAGAAACCAGATATGTTGTTTATAATAGACACACTTGAAACAGAAAAACACATACACAGAGTCAAAAACAAAAAGGGCTGGAGCACAATTTTATATGCTTCAGTGGAAACAAAAAAGGCTGGAGTAGGAATCATGATCTCAGACAAAGCAAAAGCAAAAATAAAAGAGATAATAAGGAAAACTACATTTTGATAAGAGGTAACAGATAATGAAGTAATATAAAAAATTTTTACAGCCAGTTTCTCTGACAAAGTCCTTATTTCTCAAATATACAGAGAATTGAGTCAAACTTATAAAAATAAGAGCCATTACCCAATTGATAAATGGTCAAGGGATATGAACAGGTAATTTTCAGAAGAAGAAATCAAAGTCATGAATAGTCATATGATATAATGCTCTAAACCACTATTGATTGGAGAAATGCAAATCAAAGCAACTCTGAGGTACCACTTCACAACTATCAGAAATAACAAATGCTGAAAGGGATGAGGGAAAATAGGTACACTAATGAATTGCTGGTGGAGTAGTGAACTGGTCTAATCATTCTGGGGAGCAATTTGGAACTATGCCCAAAGGGCTATCAAACCATACACATCCTGCCCAGCAATACCACTTCTAAGTCTGTATCCCAAAGAGATCATAAAAATGGGAAAAGGACGCACATGTACAAAAATATTTATAGCAGCTCCTTTCATGATGGCCAAGAATTGGAAATTGAGAGTATGCCCATCAACTGAGGAACAGCTGAACAAGTTGCAGTGCATGAATGTAGTGGAATACTATTGTTCCATAAGACATGATGAGCAGGCAGACTTCAGAAAAACCTGGAAAGACTTACATGAACTGATGCTGAGTGAAGTGAGCAGAACCAGGAGAACATCGTACACAGTAACAGCAATATTGGGCGATGACCAACTTTGCTAGACTTAGTTCTTCTCAGCAATGCAAGGATCTAAGACAGTTCCAAAAGATTCATGATGGAAAATGCTATCCATACCCAGAAAAAGAACTATGGGGTCTAAATGCAGATCAAAGCATACTATTTTCTCTCTCTCTCCTTTTTTTTGTTTCTTCGTCTCATGATTTTTCTCTTTGGTTCTAATTCTTCTTTACAACATGACTAATGTAGAAATATGTTTAATATGATCATACACATACAGCCTATATCAGATTGCATGCCATCTTGGGGAGGGGGGAGGAGAAGGAGGGGGAGAAAATTTAGAACTCAAAATCATATAGAAGTGAATATTGAATACTAAAAACAAACAAATATTTTTTTTTAGAAACTGCACAAACCCTTTGACCCAGCAATACCACTACTAGGTCTGTTTCCTAAAGAGATCAAAGGGAAAAAAAAAGGACCTATACGTACAAACATATTAATGTCAGCTCTTTTTGTGATAGCAAAGAATTGGAAATCAAAGGAATGTTCATCAATTAGAGAATGGTTGAACAAGTTTTGGCATATTATTGTGATGGAATGCTATTGTGATATAAGAAATAGTTTCAGAAAAATATGACAAGACCTATATGAACTTATGCAAAATAAAGTGAGAACCAGGATATCGTTGTGTGCAATAATAACAATGTTTTAATGATGATCAACTGTGAAAGACTTGGCTACTCTGATCAATACAATGATCCAAGACAATTTCAAAGGACTCATGATGAAAAAAATGCTATCCACCTCCAGAGAGAGAACTGGTGAACTCTAAGTGCAATTTTAAGTACAATTTTCTCATGTTCTTTATCATTATTATTATTGCAATAGAGCTAATACGGAAATATGTTTTGCATGATTTCATATATATAATTGATATCATACTGCTTGCCTTCTCAGCATGTAGGGGTAGGAGGGATGGAGAGAATTTGGTTACTCAAAGTTTAAAGAGAATGTTAAAAATAAATAAATAAATTTTAAAATGTATGGAGTCCACAGATGGAATGTCAGGCTGGATCACAGAAAAAGTGGTGGAGAGTCAGGTGTGAGAAGAATGGAAAGAGAAAGGGGCCAGGTTATGAAGGGTTTTAAAAGCCGAACAGAAGATTTTATATTCGATCCTGGAGGTTATAGGAGACCACTGGAGTTGATTGACTAGCGAGATGATATGATCAGACCTGTGATTTAGAAAGATCAATTTTGTGGGGCGGAGGTGAGATGGCAGAGTAAAATCAGTGACTTGCTTGAGCTCTCCCCAAAACCAAACCCCTCCAAATACCTGTAAAAAAAATGGCTCTAAACAAATTCTAGAGCAGCAGAACCCACAAAAATACAGAGTAAAACAAATTTCCAGCCCAAGACAACCTGGATGGTTGATTGGAAAGGTGTATTGCACTGGGTTGCTAGAGGAATACAGTTCAGCATAGGCGCTCAGGCAAAGACTAAGCCTTAGTGAACCTGGAATAGGCCGCAGGGGACTGAATCATGGGCAGCTGTGGTGGTTTCCAGACTTCTCAACCCACAAATGCCAAAGACAACTTAGAAGGTCAGTAGGAAAGGTCTGTGACCTCAGAGAGTGAGAAGCTCAGGCCCAACCTCAGTCCCAGTGCAGCCCCAAGGTGGCAGCTGCTTCCAGAGCTCTTAGCCCACAGATGGAGGGGAAATCCAATGGCTGATCAGAGGGGGATTGCAGGGATCTCTTTGCTAGTGTTGAGGCAGGAATCTCTTGCTTTGCCTGTGCTTGGATCTGAGTCATAGTTATGGGTAGCGGTCCTAGGGCAAGGAGGAGTGCTGGCATGGTGGAACCATGGAGTGGTGGTAGGAGAGAATCCTCCTCACAGTTCCAAGGCAGAAAAGAGTGCTTGTGGTCACTCATAGATCAGAGCCCCAGACAGGAAAGGAGTAAACACCTCCCCCTTGATCATACCACCTTGGAAAATTTACATGTCCCTGGAAATATCTCTGAAAACAGCTACACAAAAACCCCTGAAGCTTGGGACAGTACACCCTTCACACTGGAAGCAGAGTCCTACTCTTTTAACAAAGAGTTAAAAAGTCAAGTTGGGAACATGACCAAACAGCAGAAAAAACCTCAGAAATAGAATTTTACTTTAGTGACAAAGAGATCAAAACATACAACCAGAAGAAGACAACAAAGTTAAAGCTCCTACATCCAAAGCCTCCAAGAAAAATATGAATCAGTCCCAGGCCATGGAAGAGCTAAAAAAGGATTTTGAGAAGCAAGTAAGAGAAGTAGAGGAAAAAATGGGAAAAGAAATGAGAGTGATGCAAGATAATCATGAAATACAAGTCAACAGCTTGCTAAAGGAGACCCAAAAAAATACTGAAGAAAATAACACCTTAAAAAATAGCCTAACCCAAAGAGCAAAAGGGGTCCAAAAAGCCAATGAGGAGAAGGATGCCTTAAAAAGCAGAATTGGCCAAATGGAAAAGGAAGTCCAAAAGCTTACTGAAGAAAATACTTCCTTAAAAATTAGAATGGACGGATCTGGCTTAAGGAGAGAATAACATACACACTCAATTGGGTATGGAAATCTATCTTACCCTACAGAAAATAGGGGTAAAAGGGAACAAGAGAGCAGGAGAATGATAGAAGGGAAGGCAGATTGGTGGAGGGGGTGATCAGAAGCAAACACTTCTAAAGAGAGACAGGTTCAAAAGAGAGAATAGAATAAATGGAGGGCAGGATAGATGAAGGGAAATATACTTAGTTTTTATACAACATGACTACTATGGAAGTGTTTTGCTTTGCATGACTACACATGCATAACCTGTATCAAGTTGCTTGCCTTCTCAATGAGGGTGGGTGGGGAGGGAGGAAGGGAGAAAATTTGGAGCCCAAAATTTTGAAAACAAAAGTTAAAAAAAAATTTGTTTTCACAAGCAACTTGGAAATAAGATATACAGGAAATGGGGTATAGAAATCTATCCTGCTCTACAGAAAAATTGAAGGGCAGGGGGATAAGTGGGGGGGAGAGATAGAAGGGAGGGCAGATTTGGGGTGTTCAGAATGCATGCCATTTTGGGGTGGGGGGAGGGATGAGATGGGGAGAAAATTTGGAACTCAAAATCTTGTGGAAGTGAATGTTGAAAACTAAAAATAAATAAATTAATAAAAATATAAAAATATTGATTTCATAGCTGAGTAGAGGATGAAGTAGAGGAGAGGCTTAAGGTAGGGAGACCAAAGTGCAGAGGGGGATACCCTTATCAATTGTAACTTAGATAAAGATCCAGTAAAAGAGACTGAGGAGAGGTCAGACAGCAGTGTCATGAAGCCTAGAGAGAAAAGAATATTAAGGAGAAGAGAATGCTAGACAATGTTTAAAGCTGAAGAGAGGCGTCAGGAAATATCTGCCTCTGACACTAGCTGTGTGACCATGAACCCATCACTTAACACTCTAAGCTTCCATTTCTTAGAAAGTAGGACACCTGTAGAGACTATCTCAGAGAATTGTTTCAAGGATCCAATGAGACAATATAAAGCATTTGGCAAACCTTAAAGTGTTAAATAAATGTCAGCTATTTTTAAGCCTACTTGATTTATGAGAGAGGTAGTGGAGAAAAAAAGAGAAAAAAAGAGGAAGTGAGGTGGTGGAGGAGGTGCTCTGAATAATGCTTGCTCTTATCCAACTATTAGAACTAGGGCCTATGCTGTCAATTAAGCACTCATTCAACCTCCCGTGTGTGCCACCCAACACAAGAGGGTACCCAGCTCCTTGTGCCTCTCTTGGGGCTGTCTCAGAGTCACTTTAGCTTTGCCGCACTGTAAGTACTGTCACTTTTCTCTTCTTAGTGTAGGAGTTTGTGTGAATTATATAAAACTCATCCCTCATTCTACTTTGGGATCATTCCTCCTCTTTATCCAGGGATGTGCTGATTAATGTTTAAAAACCAGCTCTCTGAAAGAATGTATTCAAGATACACTTTGAAATTTAATGTGCATTATTAACATTTTCTTCAAAGCTTCCTTAAATTTAGACAATCAAAAAAATAATAAATTAGGCTCCTATTTGCCTGTTTCCTAGGGGTAAACACCCACAATGAAATTTTAACACCCAGTTCTCACTAACTGGTTAGAGCTGTCTCCAGAACAGCTGATTCATCACAACACAGCCTACTGCATTTTATTTAGGGTCAGTTACCAAGGCATATTTGTATATAGTTCTAGTTCTTTATTCAGACTATTATCATCATCATTTATTTAGTTATTTATTTGTTTGTTTGTTTATTTATTTATTTATTTATAGCTAGGCGATGGGGTTAAGTGACCTGCCCAGGGTCACACAGCTAGTAAGTGTTATGTGTCTGAAGCTGGATTTGAACTCAGGTCCTCCTGAGGCCAGGGCCAGTGCTCTATCCACTGCGACATCTGCCTGCCCCAATTCAGACTATTATTAATGAATATAAGTAAGTTAGCATCAACCCAAACAACTTGCACATTTTCCAGTATATATTCCTCCTTAGACCCTACATCAACTCTCAGAGGAAGGCTGGCCAAAACACCCAAAGTCCAATTCCTCCTCACTACTCATGGGAGGGAGGTGTTAAGAGTTAGTTCAGGAGGTTTTTTTTTTCACATAGTAAAACCTCCTGTTAATTCTATGTAGCAACCCTGGTCTCTCCCAAAAGAAGCACTAAAATTTTGACCTTTGATGATTCCAGGTAATCATAGTTTCTACTTGGCTTGACTGGAATCAAGTTTCTCTGCTGCACTGCATTGCCCTGGTCCCACCCATGTTATGCTTGGAATCTGAAACCCTACTGAGCTATGGTTTGCTTATGCAAATGCATGAAGAATGTTGTCTGACAGTCCTAAATCTGGAGTCCACAATAGCAAGAGAGCTGCCACAGACTGGGCACTTTGAGGTCTCTCCTCTTTCACCTTCAGATGTCTAGGTTTTCTTGCCTCTGACATCACAACCTTTCTATCTGCTGTCCCTTCAAGTGTAATGAATCTCAGGATGTAAACTATTCAGATGAAACTATGATAATGTTAGTATGCTAGTCTGAGCTAAAATACCTACCCATTAAAGTGGTAAAAGTTAATTTCCTTACAAATTATTCAATAATCCAAACTTCTGAATAACTCAATGAGATTTCTTCAAATTACTCTAAAATGATTTATTCATAGATAGAGAAAGAGTTCATCACCAAAAGATAAATATGATCAAAGAAGAAAAAATGAACAGTTTTGATTATATAGAATTTAAAAGTGTTTATACAAAACTAATGCAGATAAAAGAAGGAAAACAGGTAATTAGGATGAAATCTTTGTAGAATTTTTCTGACAAGTCTTATTTCTTTTATTATTATTATTATTTGGCTAGGCAATGGGGTTAAGTGACTTGCCCAAGGTCACACAGCTGGTAAGTGTTATGTGTCTGAGGCTGCATTGGAACTTGGCTCCTCCTGAATCCAGGGCCGGTGCTCTATCCACTGCACCACCTAGCTGCCCTCAACAAGTTTTATGTCTAAGATGATAAGAAACTGATTCAAATTTGTAAGACTAAGAACCATTTCCCAATAAACGGTCAAAAGATACGAACAGTTTTCAAAGAAAGTAATCCAAGCTATCAATAATCATTTGAAAAAAAATGCTCCAAATCACCAATTAGAAAAATGAAAATGAAAGAAACTGAAGTTTTACCTTATACTTATCAGATTGACAAGATGACAAAAGAGGAAAATAATAAATATTGACAGGGTTGCAGGAAAATAGGCACGCCAATGCATTGTTGTTGGATCTATGAATTGGTCTAGAGTCTGGACTAGAGTGTAGACAATACAGAAAGCAATTTGGAACTGTGCCCCACCAAAATTATCTAAATGATTTAACCTAAAAATACCACTGTCAAGACTATACTCCAAAGAGACCCAAAAAAAGGAAAAGGACCTACATGTACAAAAATATTTAGAGTGGCTCTTTTCATAGCAGTTAAAAACTGGAAACTAAGGAGGTACTTGAAGAGGGAACAGACAAATTATAGCATATGAATGTAATGGAATATTATTGTGTTAAAAGTAGTGATGAAACAGATGATTTCAGAGGAAATTATAAAGACCTCTATGAATTGAAGCAAAGTGAAGTGAGCAGAATTAGGAGAATAATTTATACAATGAAACAATATTATAAAGAAAAACAATTTCAAAAGACTTTAGAACTTTGATCAATGTGAAGATAAACCCCATTTCCTGAGGATGGAAGATGAAGCATGCTACCCATGGATTTGAAATGCAGAATAAGATTCATTTTTGGATATGGTCAATGTGGAAATTTGTTTTGATTTATATTTGTTATGAAGGCTTTCTTTTTCTGGGAGTAGAGGGAGGTGGAGTGGGAAAGCGAGATTATAAATGTTTGTATAAACAAATCAATCAATCAACATTTATTAAATGCCTACAATGGACCAGGCAGTATGCAAAATGCTGGGGATACAAAAAGAGGCAAAAGACAGTTCCTGCCCTTGTGGAGCTTGCAATCTAATGAGGAAGATAATGTAGAAACAAATATATCGAAAGCAAGATATATACAGGATAAATAGAAGATAATTAACAGAGGGAAGGCACTAGAATTAAGAGGGATTGGGAAAGACTTCCTATAGAAGGTGGGATTTTGGCTGGGACTTTAAGACCTTTTAAGAAACTGGGATGAGAGTAGCAGAGGAAGGGGAGCATTTCAGACATGGGGGGAGAGCCAGAGAAAATGCCCAGAGCCAAGAGATAGAATGTCTTGCTCTTGGAACAGCCAGGAGGCCAGCCTCACTGGATCAAGGAGTTCATGTCAGGGTATAAGGTATAAGAAGACTGAAAAAGTAGGAGGGGACCAGGTTACGAAGGGCTGAATACCAAATAGAGGGTTTTGTATTTGATTCTAGAGATAATAGAAAGCCACTGAAATATATTAAGTAGAAGAGTGTTATGATTAGACCTCCACTTTAGGAAAATCACTTTAGTGGCTGAATGGAAGATGGTTTGGAATGGGGAGACACAAAGCAGGCAAACCTATTAGCAGGCATATTTGTATATAGTTTTTTATTCAGACTATTATCAACAAATATAAGTAAGTTAATATTAGTCCAGGCATGAGATGATGAGGGCCTGCTAGAGTAGTGACAGTGTCAGAAGAGAGAAGGGGGCATATTCTAGAGATGTTGCAAAAGTGAAATCAACAGGCCTTGGCAATAGATTGGATATGGGGATGAGAGATAGTGAGGAATCCAGGATGACTCCTAGCTTGTGAGCCTGTGAGACTGGGCAGATGCTATTGTCCTCTACAATAGTAGAGAAGGTAGGAAGATGAAAGGATTTAGGGGGAAAGATAAGTTCCATTTTAGACATATTGAGTTTGACTTAATGGAGTTTTGTTGTGTTTTTAATTTCCTAGTATGAACATTTACTCCTATTTTCTTTAAGGATCCAAATCCTCATATCTAGTCCTAGTCTCCAACAATTTTTTTTTAAATTTTCTAATTCAGACTTTATATTTGTTATAAATATAAACTTAGGCTCTTCTCCTGGATCCTGACTGAAGATAAGGATGAAGTAGAGATTTTTCCTGAGATCATCTTAGGCTCTCCCTGCAGCCATTCCTGGGGACTCCAATCTCGGATTCACCATTGGTGAGTGAATGCATTTTGAGTTGGGAAAGATAAACATACCTCTTAGAGGTAGCACAGTATGGTGAAAAGAAACTATGGTGTGAGGCCAGAAACCTGACTTCAGATCTTGGTGATCTTAGACAATCCTTTATCCTCCCTGGGTTTCAGCCTCTTGATCTCTAAATTGAAGAAATTTAACTGGGTGATACCAAGGGTCTCTTCAGAGTCCTAAATTCTCCGTTCCTCTTCTCCTTAATTTACTATTCTAAGTTGATTAAAATGATTCAGGCTGAAGCAAACTGTCCTCTGACTCACAGAAGGAACATAAAAGATGCAGGACTGAGTCCAAATCAGGAAGCAGAACCAGTTAGACCTTTACTTCATTGGAATCATAAATGTTTCTAGCTTAGATCAACAATTATGAAGAATTTATAGGTATATAATGCTCTCTAAAGTTAAAGAGTGCTAGAAAACTCAGCAGAATTTGTTTAAGGGGGGGTGTTTGGAAGGAAGTAGGTCGAATTAAATAGGATAAACATCTCAGTGTATGGTCTGCCGTCAAGAACAGTGGGAAGGCTTAGTTGGCATGGATTTGAGGCTTACTCTACTGAAAGCAATGACAAATATAAAATATATAACTTTTATGCTTCACCACTTGCAGTTTAAAAGCTTGATTCTAAAACAATTTAAGAGTTATAATATGAAGCCTCACTTTAATTTTATACCCTATTTCCTTTTGAGCATGCTTCCCTACCTGAGAATTATAATTAGGATGGTCTGTACCTTTGGAGTTGTTGTACTACTTATGTTTGTACTTGGGTGGAGTTAGAGGTAGTTGCAGTGAAGTTGTTGCAATTCTCCACAACACAAGATAATGTTCTATTCTAGGCCATGACTGACTCAAGATGGTTTTTCAATATTTGAACAAAATGAATACGTGTAGACCATTCAATAATTAACCCCCCCCAAAAAAAGAGAGAGAAGTTACTTAATAATATGGAAAGAATACCCAGTGAAGACACATCACTGGTTCAGAAAGACTTAGCCTTATCCACTTTCACTTAGAAATTAATCTGGTCAGAAGGGTGTGTTGAGTTACCTACGTACCAAGGTAGATAGATGATAGAAACATCTATCAAGTCTGAGAGGTACTGACTTCTCGTGGGTTGGCCTTTTTATACCCCAGATGAGCAGGTAGCCATGTCAGTGGTTGGAGCCATAGTCCTCTGAACCACTGAAGTTATCAGAGACAGCTTCCCTGCATATTAGGACAAAACTAGGCAAGCCTATGTAACAAAGTATAGAATTTGTGATGAGGGAGTAATGAATTGTATTCCTGGCTGTATCACTTCCTGGCTAAGCGACTTTGGATAGATCACTTACAATCTCTGAGCCTCATTTTTCTCTTTTCTAAAATATATTTGATAATTTTTACCATGCCTTCTTCCTCTACCTAGCAGCATTGTTGTGACAATCAGATAAGGCAATATGAGAATATGGCTTGAAAACTGTCAAAAAGATATTCAAATATAAGGAAGATGTTGATATCTATACGAACACTGCCTCCCACATCTTCCTCACTTTTCTCTTTTGAGGCCTGCCTAACTAGATGTATGGGGGAAATTTGGGTAATCTGTTTGGTCTGCTCTGGACAACTATGAGTCATAGTAACAACATCCTTTATGGACCTCAGCACTCAATTAAGAGTTTTAAGCAGCACTTAGGGAATAGTCAAGTTCTGATTATACTTCTCCAATTTCTCATTGCTCTTGTAGTTATAGCACTTATTCTGCAAGGTTCAATGAAACCTTAATGAAGGGGGTATGCAGGTCTAGAAACCAACAGTGTTAATATGTATTGCATCATTGTTTTAATCAAGTTGTTTAAGCCTTATAAAGAGTTATCATAAAACAGGAGTGATTTTTTAAACCAATTTTGAGCAGCAATAGGAAGTAAGTTTATGAACATACTTATATTGGACAATACATATCTCAAGGATTGGTAACAATAGTCTTTCTGCCATCTGTGGAGTTACCATTTTCCAACCTGTCTTGTAACCAGAATTTTCTTCCTTTGGTCTCTTTAGCACATAAATGTTATTTTTTATTAGAAAGTATACTTTTAAAAACAATTACACGGAATTTTTTCAGATTGTCAACACTTTCCTAACATTTCATCAGAAAAAGTAATGATGCTTTCATTTCAGATTTTTGCTTTTAAAATCAAATTATTGCACAGTAGTTGGTACAAGATTTTTTGAAGTAACTTGGCAAGCTTACTATATGATTTCATAACTAAGGTGTTTAAGTAGAGTGGGGATTCTGGGAAATCCTTTACCTAGAAAAATCTAGGTGCAACAATTTCCAGACCAGAGAAGGTCATGGTAATCTGTTTTGTCTGTTTAGAAGAAACAGAGCTGGATTTAGAATCAGAGGACCTGGGTTCAAATTCCAGCTCTGTCACTTGCCAGCTGTGTGAGCCTGGGCAGATCATTTCCGCTTGCTGGGTCTGCTTCATTATTTGGAGACAATGGACTAGGTGGCCTCTAAGGTCCCCTCCAGCTCTAAGTCCGTGATCCTGCGAACTTTGATTCAAATGCTTTCTCATGGTTAATCACCTGTATGTTGTCGTGCTTGTTCCGTCGGTTTCGTTGTGTCCAGCTCCTTGTGATCCTGTTTGGAGTTTTCTTGGCAAAGATACTGGAGCAGTTTGCCATTTCCTTCTCCAGCTCATTTTACAAATGAGAAAACTAAGGCAAACAGGGTTAAATGACTTACCTAGAGTCACACAACATAGTGTCTAAGGCTGAATTTGAACTCAGGTCTTCCTGATTCCAGGCCACGCCCTCTATCCACTGCACCACCTGGTCATCCACAATATAGCACTATTCATAACTGCTAACGTATATACTTGGACTCAGGAAGACCTGGATTCAAATCCTACCTCAGATACCAGCTGTGACACTATTGGAAAGTAACTTAACCTTTGTGAACCTCTTTTTCCTCATCTATAAAATAGGGATAATAATGCTTGTAGTGCCTGTCTTATAGGATTGCTGCAAGGCTCAAATTAGATAGTATCTATAAAGCACCCCACTCCTTACCATTCCTGCTACATTGCCATGGAAACTTAGTCTGCAGGAAGTGACAATTTTAGTAAATGGTTTTTATTGGGAGATCCCAAATGTTCATGATGTTGAATTTGAGTAAGAGTCCTTAAAAGAGAAAATGCTACATGAAATGTGAAATAAGGAAGAAGTTGCAGCAGTGCACTGGAGAGGATAGGAGTCAGACCAGGCCAAGACTGTAGCTTGGACTATCTGAGCAGGGTATTGAATAAATGTCAGATTGCCTTCACTGACAGACCTGAAGGGAGTTCTGGGAGCCCAAGGCACAACTGGAGGGAAGCTGAGTTGTATAGAATATGGATGGATACTCTCTGCCTGTTTCTATTTGAACATGTGGGAGATTTGGGGGACTGCTGAGCTGAAAGAATTGACGACGCAGTTGATGTACAAAAAGGGGTGACCTGACTCTTCACCTCTCTCTTCTTAATCTGATTATAAAGACTAAGGTCTGTTTTGAGCTATGTCCCAGAATTCAAGTGGGGAAAACAACAATTGCCTTGTCTCCCATTTGGCCACCATGTAGCCGTAAGCACATAGCTGTTTTTGTCTCTTTTATGCTTGTTTTACAATCTTAGATGAACAAATGTTTCATAATGAATGTGTCCAGGACTGGCAACAACCTAGTGAGTTCTAAAGATCCAAAGGAGGTCTATAAGTGTGGTGAGTGTAGTGTTCCCAGAGCAGTAGTGGTTGATAGCAGGGAAAATTCCTGCACTGGAAAGGATGGCCACTAGCAAAAGAATTGGTCTATGTCACCAGGAGATAAGTGTTAAGAGTGAGTGGACAAGGCAGTGCCAAGGTAAAACATGAAATGTGTGCTTAAAAGTCTTACAAAACTGTTTAATGTTGAGGCTTAAATATTAGACTCTAAACCAATTGCAATCATAATTATAAGTTACTGAATGCTGTTAACGCGCATTATGATTCTCTATGTTTAGCATTCCTTTTTGGAAATAGGAATAAATTACCTTTCCAATGCCCCATTGATATTATAATTTGAGAATTTTTGTCACTTCCCTCCTTTTGAGGAATCCTAGATTTATAAGCCAAAACTTCTTCTATAATTGGTATCATCCCCTTGGGTCTGTTAGCATTCCAAGATGTGTGAGAAAAGGAAGACTTCCTCCCTCTCACTAAACGCATACTTTCCAGAATGGAACACAATTCAAGTGCATGGCTAAGTGTTGGATAGGAAGGAGTAAATGCCCCAGCTCTTGCGGCCTCAGATGGATATTCATCTCAGTGTTAAATCTGACAAAATCAGGTGCTATTGAAAGCAAATCATGGACAGGGTGGATGAGTGACACACACACACACACACACACACACACACACACAGAGAAGGAGATGTGAGATTGGATGTCATGAGAAAGGTGATAATTGAAAACATGGGAGCTGATAAGATTACCAAAAGAAGTAATATTGAAGGAGAAAAAAAGAGGGCCCACGACAAACCACTGGGGACCTATAATGTTAATGGGCATCATGAAAATCCAACAAAGGAGACTGAGAAGTAGCAGTCAGTAGAAGAAGAACTGAGAGTAATGGCACAAAAACCTAGAGAGAAGAGAGTGATTGACAGTGTCAGAGGCTGCAGAGAGGTTGAGAAAGATGAGGATTTGGCAACTAAGTGACCACTGGAAACTTTAGAGAGAATGGTTTCTGCTGAACAATTCGATTAGATGCTATACTGCAGAGAATTAAAAAGAGAATGAGAGGAAAGGAAGTGGAAGAAAGATTGTTGACAGCCTTCTCAAAGAGTAGGTATGAAAGGGAGGAGAGATATTAGCCAGCAGGAATGGCCAGATCAAGTAAAGGATTTGCCTTTTTTTTTTAATGATGGAGAATTAAGCATATTTGTAGGCAGCAGAGAAGTAACCAATAGGTGAAGAGACTGAAAATTATTGAGAGTGAGCCACCTCTTCATGTGAAACAGGGTTCGTGAAGGGGGAGATGGCAGTGAAAGGCATCTGAGTTATGTGAGATGTGAAGGAGAGAGGAAGGAGCTCTCAGTAAATGGTTTTAATTTCTTCAGTAGAATATGAGACAAAGTTCTCAGCTGAAAAAGTGAAAGGTGAAGGAATCATGGGAGTTTTTGAGGAGGGATGAAAAGAGTTAGGGAAGTAGAGGTAGTGAGTAGAACAGTAAATTGATTAGGGAGATGTAAAAAGATAGCCTTGCCTTAAGTGCCCAGGTGAGAAAATGTAACATAAATTTATAGTGGACCTTGTCAGCATGGTTTCGTGATTTCTACCAGCTTCACTCGACAGCATGTGAATATGAGCAAAGGCAGTGTATGGTAAGAGTGATCCACAGCTGAGGTTTGGCAGGGCAAGTCAGTGATAGAATAAAGGGACATAGGACTCAAGACAATAATGCAGAGGTGAAGGGATCAAAAGTGAGAAAGAAGGAGAGTATATCGAGTGCAGGGTGATGACCTAAGAAAGATCTGAAGGATGGAGGAATTAGAGGTCACAGTGAAAACAAAGTACAGTTTTAGGGATTGCAAGTAAAGGGAAACCAAGAATGAAAAAAGTTTATGATCAGATCAAGGAAGTAAGGTTAGGTAGATCCAAGCAAGTCTTTCCCCCCTGTATGCGGATGCCTAGAGTGCTTTAGCACTGCTTTATACAAAGAGAATAATGTTCACCAGAAATCAACTGCATTTGTCAACAAAAGATTTAGTGACAGACTTGCTACCTCTCACATAAACTGTAATTCTTGATTGTCAAGTGGGCTGTCTTTAAAAAGTTCAAAGGCTATGGAGCAAAATTCCAAGTGTGGAATGACAACAATCAACTAAATGACATGTTTTGACCAATGCCAAGTTAGGTGTTACTTGCCAGACATGGTAATAGCAGAAGCTAACTTTAAATTCAGCTCTGTACTATTTATTGAACTATAAATTCAATGACTTTGCCTTAAATTGAGGAGAATACTAGCTGAGGCAGGGAGAGGACTAAACTCAAAGGCAGTGCTTTTCCTACCTAGAATTTCAGTAGGGATTCTGAGAGTACAGAGATAATTTACCGAACTTTAAAATGGTGATAGCCAGCCCGGGCCTTCAACAAGTTAAGGTTTGGGAATGCAATTTTATAGCTATGATGAAGAAACTAATCAGTCCATACTATCAACCAACTCTGGTATGGGAGCAGAAGAATCGGTAGGTCACAAAGAACTAGATTCATCTGATCTCTCACAAAATTAATTTATATTATATACAAAACTGGATAGGTAGTTAGTTATATGCATGGCCAGATGGCAATATTAGTGTTTGCTCATATAATGTTTCCCTTATAAGTAATTTCATATCTTTGTTGAGGCATATAGTAATTTTATCTTGCAGTCTTAATTTTGTTTTTTAAAATTACATGTAAAAACAATTTGTAACTTTCTTTTTAAAAAAATTTGAGTTTGAAATTCTCTCCCTCCCTTACTTCCTTCTCTCCTCCCTGAGATGGCAAGTAATTAGATATCGATTATAGGTGTGCAGTCATGCAAAACATATTTCTATATTAGCCATGCTGCAAAAGAAAACACAGACCGAACCACCTCCCCTCCCCCCCAAAAAAAACCAAACCAAGAAAAACAAAGAAAGTTTTAAAAAAGTATGCTTCAATCTTTCAATTCTTTTTCGGGAAGTGGAGAGCATTTTTCAAAATAAGCCCTTTGGAATTGTCTTGGATCATTGGATTGCTGAGAATAGTGAAGTCATTCACAGTTGATCATTATATAATATTGCTGTTACTAGGTTCAATGTTCTCTTGGTTCTGTTCACTTCACTTTGCATCAGCTCATGTAAGTGTTTCCAGGTTTTTCTGAAGGTAGACTGCTCATCATTTCTTACAGCACAATAGCATTCCATCACAATCATATACCACAACTTGTTTATCGATTCCCCAGTTGATGGGCATACCTTCAATTTCCAAGTCTTTGCCACTAGAAAAAGAGCTGCTATAAACATTTTTTTGTTCAAATGGTTTCTTTTTTCTTTTTTTTTCGATCTCTTTGGGATACAGACCTAGTAGTTGGGTCAAAGGGTATGCATGACTTTATAGACATTTGGGCATAGTTCCAAATTGCTCTACAAAATGGTTGGATCAGTTCACAACTCCACCAAAAGTATATTAGTGTCCCAATTTTTCTATACCCCCTCTAACATCTGTCATTTCTCATTTCTATAATATTAGCCAATTTGATATATGTGAGGTGGTACCTCACAGTTGTTTCAATTTGCATTTCTCTAATTAGTAGAGATTTAGAGTCTTTTTTCATCACTTTAGATAGCTTTCATTTCATATCATTTCACCATTTATCAACTGAGCAATGACTCATGTTCTTAGAAATTTGATTCAGTTCTCTATATATTTAAGGCCTTTATGAAACTTGCTATAAAAATGTTCTCCCAGTTTTCTGCTTTCCTTCTAATCTTGGTTGCATTGGTTTTGTTTCTGCAAAACCTTTTTGATTTAATGTAACTAAAATTGTGAATTTTATATCCTATAATGCCCTCTATCTCTTGTTTGGTCATAAATTCTTCCCTTATCTGTAGATCTGGCAGGTAAACTATTTTATACTCCCCTATTCTAATCCCTTCAATTTTTTTCTTAATGCTATAGCTGTTATTTTTAGCACAATATTGAATAATGGTGATAGTGGGCAAACTTGCTTCACCTTTGACTTTATTGGGCAGGCTTCAAATTAATCCCTATTTCAGACAATGCTTGCTGATGGTTTTACATGGATACTACTTATCATTTTAAGGAAAGCTCCATTTATTCCTATGTGTTCTAGTGTTTTTACTAGGAATGAATGTTGCATTTTGTCAAAAACTTTTTCTGCATCTATAATCATATGATTTTTGTTGGTTTTGTTATTGATATGATCAATTATGGTGATAGTTTTCTTACTATTAAACCAGCCCTGCATTCTTGGCATAAAGCATATAGTAATTTCTGAAGGCCCTAAGTTATGTATCTGTCTTACTATTTTCCTGTTATGTTTACTTCTTATGTGCTGTGATTGTATTTTGTAGTGATTGTTTTGAGTCGTTTTCAGTCATATCTGCTTGTGACCCCATTTGGGGTTTTCTTGGCAAAGATACTGGAATAGTTTGCCTTTTCCATCCCCAGCTCATTTTACAAATGATGGAACTAAGGCAAATGGTTAAGTGACTTGCCCAAGGTCATATAGCTAGTAAGTGTCTGAAGCTGGATTTGAACTCAGGAAGACAAGACTTCTTGACTCCACTGGACCACCTGGCTAGCCTTTGTGATTTTATTGTATGTAACACAATAGTCTTTGTTATCTGTGCATGGTTTTGTTGTTTATTTACATATACTCTAAGGTCTTTGCATGTTTGTTATTAAATAGGCCTAATGATACTGCTGTTGCTAACTTTATATTTTTTTCACTGTTTATAATTGTTTTTGTACTATGAATATACATGTACTATCAGAAAGCCTATGGACTAAGTCAAGACATTTAATTTCTGAAGTAGCCTGTCAAACAATGCTGTGTATTCTGCTATATCTATTACATACATTGTTGATGTATATTTGCTGTGAATTGTAAGGTAGAATGATTACTTGTATTGCTGGTATAAGCACACTTGTAATTTTAAGTGTTGATATTTCTTCTGATGCTTATGACTAGCTTATTTGTAGATTTCAAGTTTACCTCATCTGATTTTACAAGGGGCTGGAAAATCTCTGGCCTTGGGGATGAATGTTGGTGGTTTTACCGTGGAGACTCAGAATGCAGGAATCTACTATTGCGGTTAATCAGACATATTTATCTATGGTTCCCAAATGCATATGACATTGAACTTGATCAAACTTACACAGAAGGAGAGTGGCTATGTAGAGCAAGATAGACAAGGAAGAAGGCGTGGCAGCCATCCTGGAGAGGTTGGAAGTCCAGCTATGGCTGGAAATGCCTTCTAGATTGTCTAAGCAGGGAACTGAATAAGTAGCTAGTGGCCATCATCCTCACTAACAGATGAATGACCCTAAGGCATGACAAGAGCTAAATGTGAGGTAATATGCCAGTGCAAGTCACATTTTGTAAAGTGGGTGAGTTACATACATAGTAGGTCATAACACCTTTCCACACACACAGTAGGTCCCCAACACCTTTCTTTCCCTTTTCTATTCCCGACAGGTGAAAGTTGCTGTGTTAGTTGTACAAGCATTTACTTTCTGTTTCTCCTCCATCTCAGGCAAGAGTAAAAGGGAGAGAAGCCTATTTTGTTTCCAGTCAGTGACATTCCCAGTTGAGGTTGCTTTTCAATTGAACTGTTCCACAATTATTATAACTTCATTGCTTTATAAATTTGTTGTGATATAAAAACTGGTAGCCACCAACCCAAATTAGTGTGGTTAATGATGACAGTGGACCCAGATTGAGAAAAAAGTGGGAAGCTAGAGCCCATTAGCTCTAGAATCAACTCAGTACTCCACATTTTTCTGGCTTAGCAAAGGTATTTTTATTGTTTGTGTACATAAATTCCACCTCTGACACATATGTGTGACTGGCAAGAGGCTCCTAGCCTCTCTAGGGTGGCTGCCATGCCTTTTCCCTTGTCTAACTGCTCCTCAAAGCTACTCTTCTTTTGTGCAAGTTTGATCAAGTTAAATATCATATGCATTGGGAATATGCATGGGTAAATCCGATTAGCTCCAGTAGTCATTTCCTGGGCAAATCACTTACTTAACCTGTTAGGGTTATGGACAACTCTCTAAGACTTTATGTTGTAGAAATTATATAGACCTGCATTGGCAGAAGGAATTTCCTCATCTGTAAAGTTCCATTCACCAATGAAGGCACAGGTCCAGTTGCTATGCCCTATCTCAATCCTTGTGTATAGAAGGGGAGAATTAGAACATGGGCACATAGGCAGATTTCACAGACATGTTGCTCTCATCAGGCAGGGCATGGCTGGACAATTTATAATCTTCCACTCAGGTTAAGAAGACAGAGGGTAAATTGGTGGTGGTACAGAGCTGAAAGTCAAATGAGAGGGTTGTACAGTTGGGAGAGGGAAATAGATGGATGAAGAAATCATTATTCTGGCACAAGGAATAGTTCTAATGGAATATGTTAGTAACAAGTATTTCAAGCTGAGCAAGTTAATTTTCATTGTCCTGCTTAGATATGGCATTTTTTTTCCCTAATGAGAATACATTTCCCTATAGGTTTTTCAGGTTAGGAAGACAGTTTCCTCACAGAGTTTACAGTACTGTCTAAGAAGTACAACTTCTAAGTACTATCTAAGAAAAAATGCTAAACCTAGAGCCTTAAGTCCCTAAGTTTGTCTGGGAGTTAAAAGGACCAGAGATATTTTTGCCCCTTATTGAAAACCTCCAATTTATCTTTTATGTAGCTTGCTTTGTATACATTTGCTTGTATGTTGTCTTCCCTATTAGATTGTAAGGTCCTTGCCTCTTTTAAAATTTTTAGTGCTTAGCACAATGCCTGGTACATGTTGAGGTTTAGGGAACCATATATTGAGGTTTAGAGGTTTAGGAGTGATTAATTGTATTGCCCCAAAATAGGAGAGTTCTGGTCCTGCTGGAATGAATTCAACTCAAGTTGTCTTTCAGCCAAAGACAAGGTATATTAAAGATCTGCTGTATTGCCCATACTCTTAAGGAATCTGAACATTTGTGATGCTTAATTGAACTAGAGTAAATCTTGGCCATTGGCTAGATTTTAAGAATCTGAGGAGGGGCAGCTAGGTGTCTAGAGCACGGACCCTGAAGTCAGGAGGACCTGAGTTCAAATTCGACATCAGACCAAACACTTGACACTTACTAGCTGTGTGACCCTGGGCAAGTCACTCAACCCCAATTGCTTAAAAAACAAAAAATTAGAAAATAAAAATTAAAAAAAGGGGCAGCTAGGTGGTGCAGTGGATAAGAGCTCTGGCCCTGGAGTCAGGAGGATATGTGAGTTCAAATCCAGTCTCAGACACATGACACTTACTAGCTGTGTGACCCTGGGCAAGTCACTTAAACCAGATTGCCTCACCAAAAAAAAAAGAATCTGAGGAACTGGCTAGACTCTTAAAGAATCTGAGCACCTTAATGGAGGTCAGATGGACCTTATATACTGAAAGACTGTGAGAGGGATCTAGGAGTGGCCAAGTAGTTTTGGGTGACTAGAGGAGGGGTATGGGAGAAGGGGTAGCTTGATGAGAGCGGCCAGTTGGCTGGGGTAACTGCTGGATGGGAGTGACTGGGAGTTGGAGGATGGGGTCTAGATACCATCTAGGGTGGGAAGTAGCCAGTGGCCATCAGGAGTTAACAGACAGTGGAGGGCTGGGGTAGACTAAGGGTAACAGAAAATTGGGAGATTGGGTGTAGCCACAATGAAAGGCCAGTTGAAATGATTACTGGGAGGATGCCTCAGGCAAACACTAGAGACTTCCTTGGTCTGGTGGGAGTTCAAGGAGAGTCCAAGGTGGAGTTTTCATGGGCGTGTAGATAAATGGGACCCAAACTCTTTTTGGGATAAAGGGCAAGGGTCTCAGCCTGGGCCTGTACCCTATCAGTAGACAGTAGGTACTTTAAAAATGTTTAGTGATTAGCCTGTTGGAATCTGAGTTTAATTAATTTATGAAGGCTCATAGGAGAGAGCTGGAAGGGACCTCAGAACTCCTTTAGTTCAACTCTCGAAGTTTACAGATGAAGAAACTGACTTGCCCAAGGTCACATAGATAGTTGAATAGAGAGCTGGATTTGGAAATCTCCAACCTCTAACTCCGAGTTGCCAAGAAAAAAAAAAGAAAAAAAGGTCAGATGACTTCTAAGGTCACTTATTTCTAGGTCCGTGATCCTAGCATATTAAAAAATAACCTGTTTATGATAAAAAATTTTTATCTTTTTTTTCCCCTTTAGGCAATTGGGGTTAAGTGACTTGCCCAGGGTCACACAGCTAGTAAGTGTCAAGTGTTTGGTCTGAGGGCGGATTTGAAGTCAGGTCCTTGAGACTTCCACTATGCCACCTAGCTGCCCTGTTTATGATAAAATTCTGGTTAGCTGGTGCTCCTAACTCCACATCCACTTCTAAATAGGATTACAGGTTATGTCAGTCATTTATTGGCAAACATTTATTAAGCGCCCATTATGTTCCAGGCACAGGATACAAAAAAATGGAAAAAATAATAATGATTGATAAATAAATAAAAGAAAATAATAATGTTAAATAAAGTACGAGTTCTCGAGGAGCTCCCAGGCAGCCATTGACCGCCCCAGCCCCCACAGCTTCTTCCCCGAGGTCAGCCTGTTGATAACACTGGGGGGCCCGGGGGAACAACGCGCTTCTCTCCCGGCCGTTGCGGCTTCCGGGAGGGGGAGGGGCGCCCCGCTGGGATGTAACCGTCGCCTCCTGCGATCGCCCAAGCGCCTGCACCGGGGTCACCCTTTACCCGTCAATCCAAGCCTGAAGGACCGGCCCTGGAGGAGGATAGGAGGGAGTGAAAAGAGGAGTCGAAACTTTACAAGACTACGCACCGCGCCACCCCCACCCCGCCAAGAACTGGCTTCTGAGCACGTGCTCCGTTGCCCAGACAACCAGGAGGCGGGGAGGAATGGAAGACTTCGCTGGGGGTGGCACCGCCCAGCTCGAGGTCTAGTAGAGTTCCCGAAGCTTCCCTGGCCCTTTAGCGCACGCGCATGCACCAGGTTTACTTGGACCCTCTCCTCTCTCAGCACCTCCCTCCCTCCCTCCCGTGCGCCCGCGCACGCGTATTCTAGCTGCCGCTTTCGGTCTTTCCCCTCTGAGTCAGCTGCGGCCGCTGTCAGCCAGCCCCTTTCGCGGCCCCTCCCATGGTCCGGCCGGGACGTTGTGTCCTGCGGGCGGTGGCGCCACTGCCCGAGTTGGAGCCGAAGCCGCGAGAGGTTCCTTTCGGGGCTGACAGGTGGACCGGCGCCGGGGAGGGGAGGGAGAGAAGACCTGGCAGCGGGGGCTACTTCTCCCCCGGCTGTGGAAGATGGTGTTCGAGTCGGTGGTCGTGGACGTGTTGAATCGGTTTTTGGGGGATTATGTGGTGAACCTGGACACTTCCCAGCTAACGCTGGGCATCTGGGGAGGTAACGAGACCTCCTGCCCGCCGCCCACTGCTCACTCCCTGCAGACGCCGCGGCGTGCACCGGCCTCCCCCGCCCGTGGGCCCCGGGCCGGGCGGGGCTGCCCGCCGGAGCACGCCGGCTCCCCAGTGTATCTCCCGGCTCACGCTCACACGGGCACACCCACGCACACGTGGACACGCCTTCCGTCCCTGCCCTTTTCTTTTTGGCCTGCTTTGCTACGCCCTGCAACCCCCATCCTTTGCTGGGGTCCTCTCCACTTCTTCAGGGGTCTGGATTGCAGCGCGCTGTCCCCAGTCCTGGTGACACCTCCGCTGTCCCCTAGATGATCAGGTTACATAAAGTTGGGGGTGTAGGTGACAGTTCCATCTTGCCTGTGAATTTTTATTTTAATTTTTTAAGGGGGGGAAGGTATAGAAAACTTCACCTCTCTGGACTTTAACAAGACCTAAGGAAATGGGGTGACTTGAAATAAATGCCCCTTTTCCTTTTATCCCAGCCGCTTTAGTTTTCTTTTTTTGGGAAGGGGATGATTGTGAAGCCAGAAAAAGGGCTCTGTGTTTGTTTTCTTGGTTATTTTCCCCCATCTGTTATAATGGAGGCTACGAGAGACAAGTTAGTGCCTCACGTTGCTTGACACGTGAATCTGAGACTACAGACATAAAATTTCTTTCGCCTTAACCTAGTTTCACTTAGTGGGAAGAACAGCATTCACCTTTATTTGCGTTACTTGCTACTCCACAAATTTTAGCCTGTGCGTTGCTGATAACAGTTATTCTGCCACTGGCGTCTATTCTTCATTGCTTTGGGGTTTTGTGTTTACGAATTACACAACTTTTACAGATTGGTTTAGCATGTTAAGAGCAGACAAAATTCACGGGAAAATAAGTTTAGCTGATTATATAGTGAAATAACGGAATCTTGTTTTATGCCAGTTTACGCTAATGCTTTTAGTTTGTTTTAGAGACTTATTTTTAGTGCTTTGTGCACCTCAACTTGTCACTAGTTTTGTGCACATTAAGTTAGGCAGACAAGTGTATAAGTCATTTTACTGACTTCAACTGGTTAATGGTGACATTTGAAATTAAGATTAGTTTTTCAAATAAATATGTCAAAGCTAGTCACTTTTTAAAGGTGACTTTACCTTTTTCTAAAGGTGATTTACCTTTTTTGTTTTTGAGACTTCCTACCAGGACTAGCTTTTACTGTGTGAGGTTTTTTTCCCTGATAAGCTTAAGGTTTTTGGAGTGATATAGCTTGAGGTGTAGTCTCAATTATTTTTATTTATTTTTCACTTTACAGTAGTATTAACACTGTGATTGGTTGCCCAGGAGCTTTAAGTAAGTTTTAACTCAGCCAACTTCTAACTAATAATGGTGATATTTGATAAATTGTTTAATTTCTTTGTCATTCCAGTATCTCCATTTTACAAATGGAGACAAAAAGGACATAATAAACCAGTCCTTTCCTACTTTGAAAAGCTGCCATAAGAATAAATGAGAAATGTTTTGTTTACTGGTGGAAGTTTGCAAATACATTCAAGGTAGTAGTGTTAATATTATATATAGTTCATTTTCACCAGGTGTTGTGAAGAGTGCCTACACAATTTACAAATAATCCTGTGTTTCAGAAGAAAGTTGGTATGTTGAATGCGTGCTGAGAGACCTAGGGCATTTCGCTTGACCTCTTCTGAAGCCCCAGTTTCCTTATCTGTAAAATGGAAGGATTGCACAAAATGATCCCTTATGGAGTAGCTAGGTGTGGAGGTGGATAGAGAATGGCCCTGAAGTCAGGAGGACCTGAGTTCAAATTTGGCCTCAGACCAGATGCGTGACACTTGCTAGCTGTGTGACCCTGGGCAAGTCGTTTAACCCCAATTACCTAAAAAAAAAAAATGATCCCTCAGGTATTCTTCAGTTCTAATAGTACATAAATATGAAATAAAATTCTTTAACATAGCTTTTTGACTTGCTGGACAATATACATCAGAGTTTCAAGTAAAAAAAACAATTTTAGCGTAGAAAATTTTGTGCATTTGTAGAATGTTTTCATTAACACTTCTACCTAGTATTTCAGAAATAGAGACTGTGGAGTGAAAATCGGTGAGATCATATATTTCATCTTTTGCACATCATTGTCAGAATGCTGATTTAAATGACTCAGGTTTTGATCAGTTATTTGCCTGAAAACTGTGTAGTAATGAAACCAATTTCATCATTAGCGCATTTCTGATATTGAATCTGATATGATACCTCTTGCTTTTTCTGCACATAGTAAGCTTGAAAGGGTTGTATTCCAAAATCTAGTTTGTAAGATTTGTTTGCAGCTTTCACAGAGAAACAATATTATAATTATATTCAGCTTTCCAACGTAGGCCACAAAAACCTATTTAGTTTGAGCTCTGAGTCCTAGGAGCAGTTAGGGAGAGGAGCTTAGCTCATAGGGAGGAAGATAATGTATGATGTTGCCAGGTAATATTTTAATGTAAGTGAAATTTATTTTTTTTTAAAACATGAGTCAGTGTTGCTCAATGGATAGAGAACTAGACTCAGAGTTAAGAAGACCTGGGTTCTTATACTGCCACAGGCTGTGTGACCCTGGACAAATGCTCTGGGCTGCTCTGAGTCTATAAATTGCAGCTAAGGTGACAGCTTGCATCATCCTGGAGTTGCCTTTATGAATGAAATCACAGTTTTATCCTTATCCTTCTTTCCATGTCTTCAGTATACCTGTAATCTTCAGTGTACTGTGGTACTCTGCTAAAGTCTTCAATGTCTCCTAAAGTGTCTCCTGCTACAATACAATCTACTTCCCCATTAAAACTTTATCTCAGTGAGAGTAGATTTCGGTACAGTGAATGTTCAAAGGAATATAAGTGGACTAATTCATGGTTATTTTGAATGACAGCCCCTTTACCTTCCCAGAGCTACTAGAGATTTTTAAAAAAAATAAATTTTTATTATCTTTTGTTTTTACATCACCTATCTTTTTCATTTTATTACTTCTTCCTCATCTTCTCTGAGAACTGTTATTTATAGCAAAGAATAAAGAAAGGAAAAAAACCACCTGATTAGCAAAGCTAAATACATTGACCAAGATCGTCATTATATGTAATCTTCCACATCTGTAGTTCCCTCCAAGATGCAGAGAGAGATTACCTCTCTTCTTTAGGGCCAAGCTTGGTCATTATAATTTTGCAACAGTTTTAGTTGTTTTATTTTTGGGTTTTTTTTCTGTTTGCATCATTATAGTCACTGTATGTATTGTTTTCCTGGTTCTTTGCAACAGTTCATATGTCTTCCCATGCCTCCCTGTATTCATGTTTATTTTTCACATTACAGGAATAGTTTATTGTACTACAATCTGTTTAACCATTCACCAGTCTTTGTTATTCAGTTGTTTCAGTCATATCTGACTCTTTGTGACTCCATTTAGGTTTTCTTGGCAAAGATACTGACGTGGTTTGCCATTTCCTTCTCCAGCTCATTTTACAGATGAGGAAACTCAGGCTCACAGGGTGAAGTGACTTCCCCAAGGTTACCCAACTAGTAAGTGTCTGAAGCCACATTCGAACTCATGAAGATGAGTCTTCCTGATTCCAAGCCCAGTGCTCTACCCACTGAGCCACCTAGCTCCATTTCCCCAGTCAATAGGCATTAATTTGTTTCCACTCTTTGCTACTGCACAGTGTTGCCAAATGTGTTGATGTATGTTGAACCTTTCTTTTTATCATTGAGCTACTTGGGGTATATACTAAGCCATGGCAATCTCTGGCAGAATTCCAAGTTGTTTTTCACAGTGGTTTGACCAATAATTCACAGCTCCACCAATTATACGTTTGTGTGCTTTTCTTTGCACAACTCCTCGACTCTTCCCATTTTTTGTCATCTTTGCTAATTTGTCCGATTGAGGTGAAACCGCTTAGTGTTGTTTAGATTTGGAGTTTTCTTATCTCTTATTAGTGATTTAGAACTTTCTTCCATATGGTTGTTAATAGTTTGCAGTTCTGTTTTTTTCTTCAATAATTCATTTAATGAAATCTGTAGATTACAGCTTTTGAATAATCCATACAGAAAACATTTATTGCAGACTTGCTATGTACATAGAGCCCCTTATAGGAAATAAAATGCAATGTGGTAGAGCTGGCCTTCACCAACTGTCCTCTGATAGCCATCTAGTGACATTGACTCATCAGCTGAACCCTTTGGGGCTTGCAGTTTACTTAGCGATAGAAACTATAGCATTATCTCGTTGTCTGTACATTTTTGCCTGACTTTTTTATTTCTTAAAGCTATGCAGTTCTTCTTTGGAGAACTATTTGTGTATATCTTTGATCTTTTATCCAATAGAAAAAGTTTTTTGACTATATAAATATTTGTTTCTTATGTATCTTTTATATCAGACCCTTACCTGAAAATATTTGGTGTGAAATTTTTTTCCCCTAATTGACTGCTTCCCTTCTGATTGTGTCTGTGTGAGTGCAAAAGCTTTTCAATTTCATGTAATTAAAATGATCCCATATTTCAGGGATTCTTAACCTTTTTTTTATGTCACCTTTTGGCACTCTGAAGCCTATGAACCCTTTCTCGGAATAATGTTTTTAATGCATAAAGTTTTATAAGTGTGTGTATGTGATTACAAAGAAAACCAATTATATTGAAATAGTTATCAAAATATTTAAAAAGATTCATGGACTCTAGGTTAAAAATGCTTGTTTTATTTGGTTATGACATCTCTACTTAATAGAATTTTCAATATTTTGCTTCTTCAGAGACCTTCATATAATTCTGTTGGCATTATAGTATCATGATCTTTTGTTTCCTAAATAAGTTTTATTTTTGCATTTTACTTTTCCATCACAGCTGTTTCCAGATATCGTAGATTCACATGTTTCTAACAAAGAAAAATACTTAAACAAAAACGAATACAGTGACTGTGTCTGATAGTATATGCAAGTCTGCACTTGTCAGTACTGCATCTCCTCTACTCCAAGTGGACTGGTGCTTCCCCATCTCTGTGTTAGGGCCGAGACTCTGGGCATAACATTAAAAAGTATGCATTTATTGCTTGTATTTACTATAATCCTTAGTGTCTTTTCTGCCCCTATTTATACATATCTTATGTTGTATTTGTGCAGTTGGATTCCTTCTCAGATTTCCTAATTGTTACACCATTTTATCAAAAGTTATTTAAATTGATTCTGTCTTCCATACCCTTTGGTCAAGTTAGCATCTTCTCTTCAGTATTTCCTAAGTCTTTGACTAAAATTTATTAATGTTTGCAAGTTGTGAAAAATAGTATGACTTTAGTGGCAATCTTTTAAAAGAACATAACCAGCACATTTATTAATTGAGCCTTTATCTTGAGGAAGGCGTTGTGCTAGGCATAATGAAGAATATCAAACTATATAGAAACAGTACCTGACCCCAAGAGACTTGTAATCTAATTGCTCAGAATATAGAAGAGGGAGAGGTTAGTAGGTTGGATTAGTCTTGAGAAAAGTTTTATTTTGGAGGTGAGATTTGAGCTGGACCTTAAAGGATAGCAAGGGGAGGGGCATTCCAGACTGTGGGGGTGATTCCTCATAAAGAATACATTCTATCAAGATTATCTGTGACAGTCCTCATTTTCCTTTTTAAGTATCAAAGCACTTAAATTGTGCCCACTCTTTATCCATTAAAATATAGTTGTATTTTTTGAAAAATCAAGATTAGTGAAGTTAGCATTTCTTCCTTTAAGACCTTTGGATGACACACTTTGCAAAATCTAATTGTGCATTTCTCAGTGACTTTTAGAAAATTGTGGGAGGGATGGTTTCTTTCCTGTAATTTGGCTTCATGGTTCTGTTTTGTAGATATTGTCTTACATGATCATTTATTGGGGATCCATTTGACTAAGCATGATCTGAAACTTGATGCGATATTGTAGTTGAAAAATTTATTTAATATCCTTTACAACCTCTAGCACTCAGTAAATACTTGTGGATTTCAAAAGTGGGGTTGGATTTAAGCAGTGCCATTTATTAGTTTTAAGGAATTGCTTCGGTTTCTGAGAGACTGATGACGTGCCCAGAGATAGAAGAGTTTCTGACAGCCATTGCCTGGAGTATAATATTTTGAGGTATTATAAGTTTTGATTAGCTTTCACTTAGGAAGATACTTCCTTTAAAATATGATTAAAATGGTTGTTTGTACTATCCTATAGCAAGACATATGAACTAACTTATCTTTGATTCTTATAGTATGGGAAATAGTTGATAGAGTTAACGTTGTCATATGCAGAACAACTTGTAGAGGGCATGCAAAGGTTTAAATAAGATATATGTAATAATAGCGGTGAGAGGCATTGTTCAGAATATAAGCACTATAGTTAGGTGCTGCCCAGAGTTTTTGAATGATTAGAGAGTGTACTTTTTATGTGTCAGTGAGATATGGCAGAGAGTTTTCAGTTATGCTTATAATTTTATTAGATCTTAATGTGCTAATGGTGAGCCTTTTACATATTGTAATAAGAATGCTGGTTCTGTATCAGCTATTGGAAGTAGATGTTAATGGAGTATATTAATGGAATTAATGGAGTAAACATTTAAATTTTATATCTTAAACTGAAGTCTTATAATGAAGAGTTTTAGAGATGTAAAGATGTAATGAAAGTATTAGGATAGGGTTTTTATATTGAATTCAAAAGACATTTTTTACTAAAGTATTGACAAGGTAAATAAGGTTGAATAAATAACTTGTATTATAGGATATGCTTTTATTCTAAATTTACTGCATCTAAAGGCAATAAGAAACAATTTCATGAGATGCTTGGTGTGATCTTGTCTTTCAGTGTTTATGATAAACAATTACAAAAAGAAGATAATGGTAGTTTATGTGCCAGAATCTGATGCGGAGGTAGACAGATTCTATGAAGAACTTGATTAGTCTCTTCTAATTAAGTTTCACATGCACTTAAAACCCATCAGTAATTTTTTTTTACATTACTTGAGTCTTACAGTATTTATGATATTCCATGCCCATAATACCTATCCTCTGCAAAGAAATAAGGGAGGTGCAGTTTCTTATCTCTTCTTCAGGGTCCAGATTCTTGGTCATTATAATTACACAGAATTCAGTTTTTTCATCTTTCTATTTGTATTGTTGTATGCATTATGGATATTGTTTTTCTTGTTTTGCCTGCTTTATTCTGCATTAGCTTACTTAATTTTTCTGTTTCTCTAACTTCTTTATGCTTACCATACCTTATAGTGCAATAATACTCCATTTTATTAATGTGATGCTACTTGGTTAGTTAATAAATGGATATCTACTTTGTTTCTAATTTTTTGCTACCACAAAAAGTTCTGGTATAAATATTTTGGTAGATATGAGGCCTTTTTGAGGTGATAGCAGAGGTTCTTTAAGTCACTTAAAAACAACATAATTCCAAGTTGCTTTCCAGAATGATTACATGAGTTCAGTCATCCAGCAAAGCATTAATGTGCTACTCCAGTAGTGACTATTCCCATCTTTTGTCATCTTTGTCAACTCTCTGGGTGTGAGATGAAACCTCATAGTGGTTTTGATTTGTATTTTTCTTATTTTTAGTGGTTAAGAATAGTCTTTCATGTGGTTGTTTGTAGATTGCAAATGCTTTTTGGGAAACTGTTTATATCATTTTGAACACTTGTCCAGTGGGGAATGATTATGGGTCTTAAATATTGATTCATCTTCATTCCTTATCTTGAACATCAGACCTTTATGAGACATATTCGATTGGAATTTTTTGTTCCTTTTTAACCACTTGTTATCCTTGCTGAGTTGGGTAGCTGAAAAGCTTATCAATTCCATGTAATTAAATTTATCCACTTGATCTTTTTTGATTACCCCTATTGTTTTGTTAAGGATTCTTACCCCCAGCCATAGCTAAAGACAGCTAATCTGCTTCTCTTCTGATTCTCTTTAGTAGTGTGAATTATATTTGTCATATTTTCATTTTTTATCTTACTCTGATTTATGGCATAAAATGTTTGTTGGGCCATCTGCTTTTCAGTTTTTCCAGTAATTCTTCTCAAGGAATTCTTTCCCAAGTAATTTTCATTCTTAGGTTTATTGAACACTGAGTTATCAAGAGCTTAAATTTGTTTCTGATTCTTATTTGGTTTGTTCTGTTTTATTACAACTTTATACAAGACAGTTTTTGCTTTATGTAAACTTGCATTATGCAAAGAATTCTGAAATAAATCTGCATTCTGGCCCCCCACCCCCACCCCTCATGTTAACTTTACTGTACAGCACTGTGCTGTCTCTTTGCTCCAGCTCCTTGATTGGGTGTTCTGCATCATCTCCCCATCCACCAAAAAAAACCCTAAAACAAAAGCCAGCAAGTGAAAGACCCCACTGCCTTCACAGGATCAAGGGCTTGGCTTGAGACCTCCTGCCCACCCACCTTGTGTCTGTCTTCTGTCTGTCCTCATTCCTTCGTGTTTTCTATCCTCTCCTGTCGGTGTCTTATTTCCATTCTCCACATATCTACCCCCATCTGCCACTTCCTTTGGTTCTGGCTAGGTCCCTTGCCTCCTGGCTGGCACTGATCGCGTGGGTGTTCCTCTTCCTGCTCTTGCTTCGCTGTCCCTGGTGCCCATGTGTCCTGGAACCGTGTGCTAGTCCTCTCCCTTCTCAAGTTTAAGACCTCCTTCCTTCCTCCCTCCCTCTCTCTCTCTCTCTCTCTCTCTCTCTCCCTCCCTCCCTCCCCCCCTCCTTCCTCCCTCCCCCCCTTCCCCTCCCTTCCATCTCCATGTTGTGGGCAAATTCACATTTCATAAAAATTGCTATATGTAGAGGTCTTTGGCAGAGTTAATTTCCATAAAGTGATAACTGTCTGTAACGTAGTTTGAAATCTGGAAACGCCATCCCCGTTTATTCCTACTCTGCCCCCCACCCCCATTATTTCCACTGTTTTCCTAAATTTTATTTGATCTAGTTTTGTGAAGTTCTACTTGGTAGGTTGGTTTATCTGTAAATTAATTGAAGTAGTATCATAATTTTAAAGATTACAGCACAGCTCATCCATTAGCAGTAAATATCCTTCTAGATATTTATTCTTTAGAGAATGTTTTATAAAGGTGTTTATATGTCTTGATTGTGCCTTAATAGGTAGAATTGAAGATATTTTATGCATTTTTGAGTGGGACTTTCTAATATTTCTTTTCATATTTTAAAATTTTCTATATAGAAATGCTTTTGGTTTTTGTCGATATGCTTTTATATCCTGCTACTTTGCTGAAGGGATCATTTGTGAGTGGGTTTGTTGGTTTTTTTTTTTGGCTGTTTCTCTGGAGTTTTCTAAGTAAACCATCATATTATAGGCAAATATAGATAATCTTGTTTTTTCTTTGCCCATGTTTACACCTTTAATTTTCTTTCTTTTGTTTTATTACTGTCACACAACTCTGTCAGATAAATGAGTTAAAGGATTATCCTTACTTTTACTTCTGTGTTGACTTGGAAAATTCTAGTGTTTCCTCAGTGTACATGATTGAAACTTGGTTTTAGACATCATTTTTCAGTGTAATAAAAATGTCCCCCAACCCCCATGGCTATATTTTGTTGTTGTTGTTGTTTTAGCATAAATGTGTTGTATTTTCTCAGACTTTTTCTGTGTCTATTAAGATAATCATGTTTTGGGGGCATTTTTGTTAAAGTGTTCTCTTTTGTTAATTTTTCTTTTATTTATTTCGCTCATGATGAATGATCTTTGTATCCCTGATATAAATCGAAAGTGCTTATAATAATTTTTTGGATGATAACCTTTTTTCCTAGTAGTTTATTTAAATTTATTTATCAATATTCACTGGTTATATTGGTCTGTAATACTCTCTTTGCTTTAGCATTGTAACTTAGCTATCAACACTATATTTGTCTATAAAGGTGAGTAGGCAGTAATGTTGTAATGATCATAAAATGAAAGATTTGGATACTCTGATCAATACAATGATCCAAGACAATTCCAAAGCACTCGTGATAAAAAAAATGTTGTCCACCTCTAGAAAGAACTGATAAACTCTGAGTAAAAATTGAAGGTTTTTTTTCCCTCAGTATTGCTAATAGGGAAATATGTCATACATGATTTCACACGTATCATTTATATCATATTGCTTGCCTTCTGACTCAGTGAGGGGGTGGGAAGGAGGGATAGACTTTGGATGCAATTTAGAAACAAAAGAATGCTAAAAATAAGTAAATTAAAATGTAAAAAAAAATTAAAAAAAAAAGAAAATCTTCAAAAAATGAGTTGGTAGAGCATTTTCTTTCAATTCTTGAATAATTTGTGTAGCACAATTATTAATTGTTCTTTATTATTTTAATTAAATTATTCTTTTAACATTTGTATGAATTTACCTGTAAAAAAGACAAGGTTTTTCCCCTTTTTTCTCCCTTTGGTAGTTCATTAGTTCAGCTTCACGTTTTGAGGAATAGGTTGTTAAAATCTCTAATGTTCTGTTAACTGAGATGTTATGTGATATAAAATTTTTTAAAAAATTAACTTATTTATTTTTGGTTTTCAACATTCACTTTTATAAGATTTTGAGTTCTAAATTTTCTCCCCCTCCTTCCTTCCCACCCTCCCCAAGATTGCATGCAATCTGATATAGGCTATACATATACATTCATATTAAACTTATTTTCACATTAGTCATGTTGTAAAGAAGAGTTAGAACCAATGGGAGAAATCATGAGAAAGAAGAAAAACAAAAAAGAGCAAATAGTATGCTTTAATCTGCCTTCAGACTCCATAGGTCCTTTTTTGAATGTGGATAGCATTTTCCATCATGAGACTTTTGGAATTATCTTAGATCCTTGCATTGCTGAGAAAAGCCAAGTCTGTCAAAAGTCAGTCATCGCACAGTGTGGTGGTTTACTGTGTACAGTATTCTTCTGGTTCTGTTCACTTCATTCAGCTTCAGTCCCTACAAGTCTTTCCAGGATTTTCTGAAGTCTGGCTGCTCATTATTTCTTCTGGAACAATAGTGTTCCATTATGTTCATATACCACAACTGCCGTTTCCCAACTAATGGGTGTCCCCTCAATTTCCAGTTCTTGGAACAAAAGGAGCTGCTATAAATATTTTTTGTACATGTGTGTCCTTTTCCCATTTTTATGATCTCTTTGGGATGCAGACCTAGAAGTGGTATTACTGGATCAAAGGATATGTACAATTTGATAGCCCTTTGGGCATAGTTCCAAATTGCTCTCAGAAAATTGCTCTCCAGAATGGTTGGATCAGTTCACAACTCCACCAACAATGCATTAGTGTTCCAATTTTCCCACATCTTCTCCAGCATTTACCATTTTCCTGTTTTATCATGTTAGTCTGATAGGTGTAATGTGGTACCCCAGAGTTGTTTTGATTTTCATTTCTCTAATCAATAGTGATTTAGAGCATTTTTCATATGGCTATAGACAGCTTTAATTTCTTCATCTGAAAACTCCTTGTTCATATCCTTTGACCATTTATCAATTGGGGGATGACTTATATTCTTATAAATTTCTTAGCCAGTATCAAGTAATTTTGATGATTGTTGCTGTGTAATACAGTTTTAGATCTGATATGGCTAGGCCACCTTCCCTTGCATTTTGGACCTTTTCTTCTAGATGAATTTTATTATTATTTTTTCTAGCTCTACAAAATAATTTTGGTAGTTTGATTGGCATGGCACTGAATAAGTAAATTAATTTAGGTGGAATTGTCATTTTTATTATAAATTAATTTGTAGAATTGTCATTTTTATTATATTAGCTTGGGCCTACCCATGAGCAACTGATATTTTTCCAGTTATTTAGATATGACTTTATTTGTGTAGAAAGTGTTTTGTAATTGTGTTAATATGGTTCCTGGGTTTGTCTTGGCAGGTAGACTCCCAAATATTTTATATTGTCTACAGTAATTTTAAATGGAATTTCTCTTTCTGTCTCTTGCTGTTGGGCTTTGTTAGTAATATATAGAAATACCAATGATTTATTTGAGTTTATTTTATATCCTGCAACTTTGTTAAAGTTGTTTATTATTTCAGGTAGTTTTTTAGTTGATTCTGTAAGCATACCATCATATCATCTGCAAAGTGATAGCTTTGTTTCTTCTTTGCCTATTCGAATTCCTTCAATTCCTTTTTTTTCCTTATAGCTAAAGCTAACATTTCTACTATGATGTTGAATAACAGTGGTGATAATGGACGTCCTTGCTTCATCCCTGATCTTTTTGGAAATGCTTCTAAGCTTATCCCCCACTACATATAATACTTGCTAATGGTTTCATTTATCATTTTAAGGAAGACTCCATTGATTCCTATGCTCTCTAGTGTTTTTAATAGGAATGAGTGTTGTATTTTGTCGAAAGCCTTTTCTGAATCTATTATGATAATCATATGGTTTCTGTTAGTTTTGTTACTGATATGGTTAACTATGCTGATAGTTTTCCTAATATTGAACCAGACCTGCATTCTTGATGTAAATCCTACCTAGTTATAATCTATTATCTTGATAATAAGTTGCTGTAATCTTTTTGCTAATATTTTATTTAAAATTTTTGCATCTTATATTCATTAGGGAAATTGGTTTTTAATTTTTTTTCTCTGTTTTGGCTGTTTCTGGTTTAGGTATCAGTACCATGTTTGTATCATAAAAAGAATTTGGTAGGTATCCTTCGCCTATTTTCCTGAATAGTATATGTGGTATTGGAATTAATTGTTCTTTTAATGTTTGATAGAATTCACTTGTAAATTCATCTGGCCCTGGAGATTTTTTCTTAGGGAGTTCATTGATGGCTTGTTCAATTTATTTTCCTGATATTGGGTTATTTAAGTATTTTATTTCCTCTTTTCTTAATCGGGACACTTTACATTTTTGTAAATGTTTATTTCACTTAGATTTTCAGATTTATTGGCATACAGTTGGGCAAAATAGCTCCTAATTATTGTTTTAATTTTCTCTTCATTGGTGGTGGATTCACCCTTTTCATTTTTTGATGCTGGTAATTTGGTTTTGTTATTTATTTTTTTAATTCAGATTAACCAAAAGTTTATCTATTTTATTATTTTTTCATAAAACCAGCTCTTAGTTTTATTTATTAGTTCAATAGTTTTCTTAATTTCAATTTTATCACTCTCCTTTAGTTTTCAGAATTTCTAATTTGATATTTAATTGAGGATTTTTAATTTGTTCTTTTTCTAGCTTTTTTAGTTTCATGCCCAGTTCATTGATCTCCTCTTTCTCTATTTTATTCATGTAACCATCAAGAGATATAAAATTTCCCCCAAGAACTGCTTTGGCAACATCCCGTAAGTTTTGGTATGTTGTCTCATTATCGTCATTCTCTTTGATGAAATTATTGATTGTTTATGATTTGTTGTTTGAAACGTTCATTCTTTAGGATTAGATTATTTAGTTTTCAATTAATTTGTAGTCTGTCTTTCCATGGCCCTTTATTGCATGTAATTTTTATTGCATCCTGGTCTCAAAAGAATGCATTTCATATTTCTGCCTTTCTGCATTGGATTGTGAGGTTTTTATGCCCTGTTACATGGTCTGTTTTTGTATAGGTGCCATGTGCTGCCGAGAAAAAGGTATATTCCTTTCCATGTCCATTCAATTTTCTCTAGAGGTCTACCATATCTAACTTTTCTAGGAATCTATTTGCCTTCTTAATTTCTTTCTTGTTTATTTTGTGGTTAATTAATCTAGTTCTGAGAGGGGGAGGTTGAGGTCCCCTACTAGTATAATTTTGCTGTCTCTTTCTTCCTGTGACTCCCTTAACTTCTCAAAGAATTTGGATGCTATACCACTTGCTGCATATTTGTTTAGTATTGATATCACTTCATTGTCTGTGGTACCTTTTAGTAGGATGTAGTTTCCTTCCTTATCCTTTTTAATTAGATCAATATTTGCTTTTGCTTTGTCTGAGATCAGGATTCCTACTCCTGCTTTTTTTACTTCAGCTGAAGCATAATATATTGTGCTCCAGCCTTTTACCTTTATTCTGTGTGTATCTCTCTGCTTTAAATATGTTTCTTGTAAGCAACATAACATGTTGTAGTATTAGGGTTTTTAATCCACTCTGCTGTCTAATTTGGTTTTATGGGAGAGTTCATCCCAGTTCCCCTTTATAGTTATGATTACTAACTGTGTCTTTCTCTCTGTCCTATATTTTCCCGTGTTTGTTTTTCTCTCTCCTTTCTCCCTTTTCTTCCTTATCTGAGTTTTGCTTCTGACAACCACCGCACTCAATCTGTCCTCCCTTCTGTTGACCCACTCCTTTTTCTTCCCCCTTTCCCCTCCTACTTCCTATAGGGTAAGATAGATTTCTATACCCAATTGAGTGTGTGTGATATTCCCTCTCTGAGCCAAATCCAATGAGAGTAAGGCTTCAACAATGTTTGCCTCTCTCCCTTCTTTCCCTCTACTATGATAAGTCTTTGTGCCATTTCGTGTGATGTAATTTATCCTTTTCTACTTACTCCTTTCCTCTTCTTCCAGTAAAATCTTTTCCCACCCAACCCCTTAATTCATTTTTTTATTGTCATATCAAAGTCAACTTAAATCCGCACCCTCTGTCTATGTATACCCTTTCTAAATGTCATAATAAAGATACAATTCTCAGGAGTTAAAAGTATATCATCTTCCTATGTAGGGATGTAAACAGTTTAACCTTATTTGAATAACATGTTTTTTTTTTCTTTTCCTGTTTCCCTTTTTATTCTTCTCTTGAGTCTTGCATTTGAGGATTAAATTTTCTGTTCAATTCTAGATTTTTCATCAGGAAAATTTGGAACTTCTCTTTTTCATTGAATGTCTGTCTGTTCCCCTGAAGGATTATGCTCAGTTTTGCTTGGTAGTTGATCCTTGGTTGTAATCCAAGCACCTTTGCCTTCCAGAATATCATATTCCAAGCCCTCCGATCCTTTAATGTAGAAGCTGCAAGGTCCTGTGTAATCCTGACTGTGGTTCCACAATATTTAAATTGATTCTTTCTTGCTGCTTGCAATACTTTCTCCTTGACCTGATAATTCTGGAATTTGGCTGTGATATTCCTTGGCGTTTTCCATTTGGGATCTCTTTAAATGACTATTTTACTCTCTGGTTCAAGGACCTCAGGGCAGTTTTCCTTGATAATTTCTTGAAAAGTGCTGTCCAGGCTCTTTTTTGATCATGGCTTTCAGATAGACTAATAATTTTTAAATTATATCTTCTGGATCTGTTTTCCAGGTCAATTGTTTTTCTAGTGAGGTGTTTTATTTTCTTTTATTTTTTCATTCTTTTGATTTTTTGATTCTTGATGTCTCAGAGTCATTAGCTTCCACTTGCCCAATTCTAATTTTTAACAAATTGTTTTCTTCATTGAGTTTTTGTTCCTCCTTTTCCATTTGGCCAATTCTACTTTTTAAGGAGTTGTTTTCTTCAATGGACTTTTTTTCCCCCATTTGGTCAATTGTTTTTTTTTTTACACATATATATTGAAAGTAGCAATTTTATTTGAATTAAAATTATTTACAAAAACCCAAAGACATATTTCATGAGACTGGTACAAACTATTTTTTTCCTCCCATTGGCTTTTGCTCCAGAGATCACAGCTGAGAAATACTGTGTAAAATAAAAATAGGGTTGGATTCAGAAAAGTACTCTACTCTTTTCATCAATTATATTTTTTAAAGGAATTGTTTTCTACAGTCAATTTTTGACCTTCCTTTTCCAAGCTGTTGATTCTCTATTGCATATCTCTCATTTCTTTTCCCAGTTTTTCTTCTGCCTCTCTTATTTGACTTTTAAAATCCTTCTTGAGCTCTTCCAAGAAGGCTTTTTGGGCTTGAGACCCATTCATATTCCCCTTTGAAGTTTTGGATGTCCGTACATTGACAGTGTGTTGTCCTCTTCTGAATTTGTATTTTTATCTTTCCCGTCCCCACAGAAAGAATCCGTGGTCAGTGTTTGTTTTTGCTTTTTGCTCATAATGTTTGCTTATTTCCTGGCTTTTAAAGTTGAACTCTCTTGCTGGAGCACAGGGGTCACTGTTCCAAGCTTCTTGTGCTGGGAGCTAGGGGCCTGGTCACTGCCTTTGTGTGCTGAGGCCTCAGATGTTGGCAGCTGGAGGCTGTAGAGGTCTGGCAGCTTACCTGGTGCTGAGTTGGGGTTCTAGTGGTTGTGGCTGGCATGTGCTGAGACCAGGTGGGGTTTTTCTGCATTTCCCTAGGTCTACACTGAAGCTTGAGCGGTGGGGGTGGAGGGGTGGCCACTGAAGAATGCCTGCCCGCCTGAAGTTGTGCTGAAGTACAGAGAGGTTTGACTGCTGGAGTCTGCTAGTTCCCCTGGCTGTGCCAGGGCAGGTTGTGGTGGTAGGTCCTGGGGTTCGTGCTTGCCTGTTTCACCACCCTGGGGCTCAGAATCTCCTGCTCGCTTGTTGAGGTGGGGCTTGCTGGGATGCCTCCTGTCCGGTATTGCTCCCCTTCTACCAGAGTGAAAGGGACATTTCCTGTTAGGAAAAGTCTTGGAACAGCGCAGCTAGCAGAATAGAAAGCTTGAGGGAATAACAGATTTTCTCTAGAGGTCTACCATATCTAACTTTTCTAGGAATCTATTCACCTCCTTAATTTCTTTCTTGTTTATTTTGTGGTTAATTAATCTAGTTCTGAGAGGGGGAGGTTGAGGTCCCCTACTAGTATAATTTTGCTGTCTCTTTCTTCCTGTGACTCCCTTAACTTCTCAAAGAATTTGGATACTATACCACTTGGTGTATATTTTATGCAGTTTATTCTTACATTCACCAATTGATGGGCACCTATTTGGTTTATATTTCTTTGATTCAGTAAAGAAGTGTTTCTATGATATTCTTGTGCCCATAGGTCCTTTTCTTCTGTTCTTGATCTCTTTGAGTTACATATCTAATTGAAACATCTTTGGCCAGAGGATACGTACAATTTAGTGACTTTTTGCTTAGAGTTCCGAACTGTTTTCCAGAATGGTTAAATTTTAGCTGCTTCATGGCTTCACTAAGTGTGTTAGTATGCCTATCTTCTGACAACTAAGGTCAGTAATTACTATTTTCCTCTTTTGACATATTTGCCATTCTGATGGCAAATTTTAGTTGTTTTAATTTGTATTTGTATTTGTGTTTGTATTTCTCATATTAGTAATATGGACCACTTTTTCATATGTATGTTGATGGCTTGCATTTCTTCATTTGAGAAATGGCTATTTATAATCTTTGTCCATTTATCTATTGAAAAATATCTCTTCCATACATATCAATTACAAGTCTTAGATGTTAGACTTTTTTTCAGAGAAAAAAGATATGAAATTCTTTTCCAAATTGTTTCCCTTCTAATCCTACCTGCATTAATTTTGCTTCTGCAAAAGCTTTTCAATTTTATGTAGTGGAAATTGTTCATTTCATTTTTTATGATCATCTCTATCTGTTGTTTTAGTAATTATTCTGCCTCTAGTCATAGACGGTTTCTTCCTTTGTCCTGTAATTTGTCTGTCTTTTTGTTTTTAGATCATCATCTACTTCATATTTTTTTATACTGTGTGTGTATATATGTCTATGTATCTGTGTGTATAACTTATTGTTGTTCAGTCATTTTTAGTCCTGTCGGACTCTTTGTGACCCCGTTGGAAATTTTCTTGGCAAAGATACTGGATTGGTTTATCATTTCCTTCTCTAGCTCATTTTACAGATGAGGAACTGAAGCAAACAAGGTTAAGTGACTTACCTAGGGTCACACAGCTAATAAGCATCTGAGGCCGGCTTTGAAATCAGATCTTCCTGATTCCAGGCCAGTACTCTTATCTGCTGCACCACTCTGTACACACACATTTTTATATGTACTTATTTATTAGTGAAGTAGGGCTGCTTGTGAGTAGAGCTGTTTGTATCTGAACCTTTAGAGCCCAGCACATAGTAGGTGTTTAATAAAGCCTTGTTGACTGATCATTTTTCCATTTGGAACTTATTGTGTGAGGTGGTATAATATGTTTATCTATACTTAAAAATCACTTATCCTCTCTGAGCCTCATTTTCCTTATTTTTTAAAATGAAAATGTTGGATTATATGGTTTCTGTGCTTCTTTTTAGCTCTAGATGTATTATCTCATGATTCTGCTAGACTGCTTTACAATTTTTGCAGCAGTTTTTGTCAAATAAGTGAACCTTACTCTAGTAGCTGGTACCCTGGGTTTTACCAAACATGCTTCTGTGTTTGATTGCTTCTGGGTCATATTTACCTATTTTCCATTGGTCACTATTTTTTAACCACTAAATTTAAAAAAAAATTTATTTTTATTAATTTATTTTGATTTATCAACAATCACTTCCATAAGCTCTTGAGTTTTAAATTTTTCTCCCCCTCCCTCGGTACCTCCCTCCCCAAGAGGGCACACAATCTCAGAGATATATAAATATATATAGATGTATCTATATATCTATAGATATATCTATATCTATATATATGTATTTTATATACATATATACATACATTAAATTGTTTTGACGATAATTATTTAATATATAGTTGACATCTGGTAATGCTAGGTGTTGCAGTCTGAGAGGTTAGACTCAAGCATTCTTTAAGTCAAGTTGGCAGAAAGTTGTTGTTAACACTTTTCAGCAGGCAGAGATTCTTAAGGAATCTGTAAGAGACTGAGAATGGAGCTAAGGTCAGGGATACCGATTAGGTAATCTAAAGGTCAGGTGTCTTTGGGAGCTATTAGATGGGAAAGTGTAGGGAGTATACCAGACAGGGAGGGAGATGTCAGAGGCATGGATCTTGGGAATCTGGCAGGAGGAAGAGTCCTTGGGCCAGCCTGGTACAGAACTTCTTGGGCCAGACAAGACACCCCTCTCTCCTTATCCTGATTAGAGAATGCTCTGCAACAAGGGGAAATTTTCTCACAAGACAGGAACTTACTAAGGAATTGGGAGGCTTCCAGAGACATGATCTTAGGGCTGGGGCCTGAGCAGCCCAGCACTCTCTCACCCAGCTTTGTGTAGCTGCAGCAGGGAGAGAGATAAGGGTTTTTGCTGGGGCCCACTCATGAGTAATTGCTAGGCACAGTGTCCTTGGGCTGGGAAGAAATTGTCAGAGACAGGTAGAAATTGGGACCCAAGCACAAGCACCCCATCCCTAGGCACCCTTCATTTGGACTTTCTTTTCATTATTCCTCTTGAGTTTCTGGACCTTTTGTTTCTCCGGATGAATTTTGTTATTATTTTGTATAGATCTATAAAATAACCTCTTGGTGGTTTGATTATGTCACTAAGCCTTTTAAGTAGTATCATTTTTATTATATTAGCATAGCCCAAATAATAAGCAATTAATAATTCTCCAATTATGCATCTTTCTTTATTTCTGTAAAATAGTTCTGCATTTGTGTACTTTAAAAAGTCCTGAGTGTGTCTTTGTAAGTAGATGTCTTGATATTTTGTACATTTTGTAGTTAACTTTATATAGGATTTTTTTTTTCCTGATTGGGTGACATACAAATGGATTGGTGATTTAAAAAAAATTTGTGACTGGCTACTTAAGTTATTAATAGTTTTAATCAATTTTTTAGTTGATTGTTTAGGGTTCCCTAAATAATTATGTCATTTGCATATAGTGATAATTATGTTTCCTTTTTGCCTATGTGTATTCCTTTGCTGCTTCTTATTGTCTTACTGCTATAACTATCATTTTTAGAGCTATATAAAGTAATAGCAGTGATAGTAGAAATCCTTGATTTACTGTAGACCTTTTTGGAAAGGCCTCTCATGTTTTGTTTTTGTTTTTGTTACAGATAATGCCAATTCTTAATTTTTGATCAGTGCTGCTTAGATTTTTAAAATGTTGCATTTTGAAGGAAAGATTATTTTCTCCTATGATTTCTAGAATGTTTTTTTAAACATTGCTCAATATTTTGCTTTGTCAAAAGCTTGAATTTTTTGGTTATTAATATGGGATGATGTTTATAATTTTCCTAATATTGAATTGGCCTTCATTCCAGATTTAGATTCACTGTATTTTTAGGGATCAGGATCATGTTTCTTTCTTAAAAAGAATTTGTTGGCATGCCTTTTACACTATTTTTTGCAAACAGTTTATGCAGTGCTGGAATCAGTTTGCTCTTTTGTTACTGAGTTCACTTGTAAATCCATCTGGGCCTTGGACTTTTTCTTTGGGAATTCATTTATGGCTTGTTCGATTTATTTTTCTGAGGTTGAGTTATCTGAGATCTCTTATCTACATAGTTTACATTTTTGTAAGTATTCATTGATTTCTTTTAAGTGACCAGTTTTGGGGGCATATAATGAGAATAGTTTCTAGCATTCCTTTATCCTTTGTAATTTTTACTTTTTATATTGGTTTTTTCACTTACGTCTTTTGAGGCGATAGAGCTATATAATGGTTTGTTTATTAGTTTAAAAAACCTAATTTTAATCAATTTGTTTTCCATCTTATGTTTTGTATTTTGAAAATACTTTTGTTTATTGGATTTTCAAATTTGTTCCTTTTCTAGTTTTTTTTTAAGTTGTATGGATGATTCATTGATTTCTTGTTTCTCTATTGTTTATGAACATGTTGAGATATACGTTTTTTCCCTAAGAACTACTTTTACTGCTACTCAAAAGTTTTGATATATAATCTCATTATTGTAATTTTCTTTGACAAAAATATTTATTTCTATAAATTTGTTTTTTGATTTACACATTCTTTGAGATGGTATCATTTAGTCTCCATTTAAATCTGAATCCTTTCTTCAAAATAACCTTATTATGTTTTTAGTGTATTGTTGCCAATAAGGATGTGTTTAATGTCTTTGCTTCTCTTCATTTTTTATGCCCTAGTACATAGCGCTCTCACTCTCTCTCTCTCTCTCTCTCTCTCTCTCTCTCTCTCTCTCTCTCTATATATATATATATATATATATATATATGTATGTATGTGTATATATGTACAATGCAAAGATGAGAAATAATTCTATTATGTAAAACATTTCCATATTAGTCACAGTTATGAAAGAAGGAACAGATCAAAAGGGAAAAAAAACATGGAAAAGAATAAGAGAAAAAATATGCTTCAATTTGCATTCAGAGTCCATCACTTCTTTATCTGGGTATGGATAGCATTTTCTTTTGTGAGCCTTTTGTACTTATCTTGAATCATTTTGTTGCTGAGAAGAGCTGAGTCATTCATAGTTGGTCTTTACTCAACCGTATACAATGTTTTCCTGGTTCTGCTTATTTCACTTTGCATCAGTTTGTACAAGTCTTTCCAGGTTTTTCTGAAATCTGCCTGTTCATCATTTCCTATTGCACAGTAGTATTCCATTACATTCATATACTATGGCTTATTCAGCCATTCCCCAATTGATGGGCATCCCCTCAATGTCCAGTATTTTGCCGCCATGAAAAATGGCTGCTATACATATTTTTGTACATGTAGGTCCTTCTCCCTTTTTTGTGATCTCTTTGGAATGCAGACTTAGTAGTGGTGTTGCTGGCTCAAAGGGTATGCATAGTTTAATTGCCCATTGGGCACAGTTCCAAATTGCTCTCCAAAGTGGTTCATAGCTCTACCAGTAGTGCATTAGTGTCCCAATTTTTCCACATCCTCTCCATTGTTTATCATTTTCCTTTTTTGTCATATTAGCCAGTCTGATAGGTGTGAAGTGCTAACTTAGATTTGTTTTAATTTGCATTTCTGTAATCAAAAGTGATTTAGAACACTTGTTATTCCTAAAGATAGCTTTGATTTCTTTATCTGAAAACTGCCTGTTCATATCCTTTGACCATATATTGGGGAATGGCTTGTAGTCTTATAAATTTGACTCCGTTCTCTATATATTTGAGAAATGAGGCCTTTATTAGAGACATTTGCTATAGAGATTGTTTCCCAGATTTCTGCTTTCCTTCTAATCTTGGTTGTATTTTATTTGTACAAAAGCTTTTCAGTATAATCAAAGTTATCTGTTTTACGTTTTGTAATGCTCTTTATCTCATGTTTGATCATGAATTCTTCCCTTCCCCGTAGATCTGACAGGTAAGGCTATTCCTTGCTTTTCTAATTTACTTATGGCATCGCCCTTTATGTCTAAATCATGCACTCATTTTGACTGTATCTTGACCTTATCTACAGTGTGAGATGTTGGTCTATACCTAGTTTGTGTCCTATTGTTTTCCAGTTTTCCCAGAAGTTTTTGTCACATAATGAGTTCTTATCCCAAAGGCTGGAGTCTTTGGGTTTATTGGAGTCTTTGGGTTTATCAAAGAGTAAGTTACTAAGGTCATTGAGTACCATGTCTGAAAGGGGACAATTAAGGTTTCCCACTTCTTATGGTTTTGCTGTCTATTTCTTCTTAAAACTCATTTAGCTTCTTTAAGAATTTGGATGCTATAACATTTGGTACATATATGTTTAGTGTTGATATTGCTTCATTGTCTCTGGTACCTTATATTTATTTTTTTTTTAGGCAGTTGGGGTTAAGTGACTTGCCTAGGGTCACACAGCTAGTAAGTGTTAAGTGTTTGGCCTGAGGTCAGATTAGAGCTCAGGTCCTCCTGACTTCAGGGCCAGTGCTCTATCCACTGTGCCACCTAGCTGCTCCGTCTATGGTACCTTTTAGCAAGATGTAGTTTCCTTCCTTATTTCTTTTATTATATCTGTTTTTGCTTTTACTTTATCTGAGATGAGGATTGCTCCTCCTGGTTTTTTTGTTTTTTGCTTCAGCTGAAGTATAGTAGATTCTGCTCCAGCCCCTTCCCTTTACTCTGTGTGTGACTCTCTGCTTCAGGTGTGTTTCTTGTAAACAGCATATTGTAGGAGTCTAGTTTTTGATCCACTCTGCTGTCTGCTTCCATTTTGTGAGAGAGAGCACCCCATCCACATTCACAGTTATGATTACTAACTGTATTTCCCGCCATCCTATTTTTCCTCTTGTTTGTCTTCTTTCTCCTTTCATCCTTTCTTTCCTTCTGTCTGCCGCCTTCCCCAATCTGCCCTCCCTTCTGCCAGTCCTCTCCCCTGCTAACTTAATGTCTTCTCTTCCTACTACCCTGTCGGGTAAGATAGATTTCTATATTCAATTGATTGTGTATATTATTCCCTTTTTGAGCCAATACTGATGAGAATAAGGTTCAAGTGATGTCCATCGCCCACCCTCCCATCTTCTCTTCCACTGGTGATAGGTCTTTCATGCCTCTTCATGTGAAATAATTTACTCCATTCTACCTGTCCCTTCTGTACCCAGTGTACTCCTCTTTCTCATCCCTTTATTATTTTTTATGTCATTCCCTCAAATTTACTTTATATCCATACCCTCTATGTATTTTTTTTTTCCTTCTAGCAGTACTATTAGTGAAACAATTTATAAGAATTACAAGTATCGTCTTCCTATTTAGGGATGTAAACAATTTAGCTCTATTCAATTCCTTATATTTTCTTTTCCCTTTTTCCCTTGGGTCTTGATATTGGAGATCTGATTTTGGTTTGATTCTGGTCCTCTCCTTATGAAAACTTGAACTCCTTCTATTTCACTGATTGGCCATTTTCCCCTTACATATATTATGCTTAATTTAGACAGGTAAGTGATTTTTGGTTGTAGTCCTAGCTCCTTTGCCCAATTGTCATGTTCCTTGACCTCTGGTTGTTTAATGATGCAGCTGCTAAGTCTTGTGTAATCCTGATTGTGGCTCCCTGATGTTTCAGTTGTTTCTTTCTGGCCACTTGCAGTATTTTTTCCTTGACCTGATAGTTCTGAAATTTGGCTATAATGTTCTTGGAGTTTTTATATTGAGATCTCTTTCCTGAAGTGATCAGTGGATTCTTTCAATGACTATTTTGCCCTTTGTTTCTAGGATATCAGGGCAGTTTTCTTTGATAATTTCTTGAAAGATGCTGTCCAAGTCCTCCTTTTGATTATGGCTTTCAAGTAGTCCAGTTATTCTGACATTGTCTCTCCTGGATCTATTTTCCAGGTCATTTGTTTTTCCCATGAGATATTTTACATTTTTTTCTGTTTTTTCTTTCTTTTGAATTTGTCTAATTGATTCTTGATGTGTCATAGAATTATTAGCTTCCACTTGCCCAATTCTAACTTTAAAGTAGTTGTTTTCCTCAATTAGCTTTTGTACTTTTTTTTCTGTTTGGCCAATTATACTTTTTTTTGTTTTTGTTTTTAGTGAGGCAGTTGAGGTTAAGTGACTTGCCCAGGGTTATACAGCTAGTGAGTATTATGTATCTGAGGCTGGATTTGAGCACAGGTCATCCTGACTCCAGGGCTGGTGCTCTATCCACTGCGCCACCTAGCTGCCCCAGATTAATCTAGTTCTTAAAGGAGCACATTGAAGTAAAATTTCCCTTTTTGTTTATACTCTACACATTAGTCATTCTGTTTTTTACTGTTCTTTCTTGTGTGTGCTGTCCCATCTCCTGCTTCAGTGGATTTTCAGTGTCTGTCTTTTATGCTTGGAATGCTTTCTTTCTTCAATTCCATCTCTTGGAACCCTAGCTTATTTTAAGACTCAACAAAAATGCCTTCACTTGATGCTCCCTGAGTTGTTATTTTTAATCTCTGTTCCCAGAGCCCATTAATTTTTTTATTCATTCATATTGTATCTCTCCAGTAAGTTTCTTGATATCAAGGACTATTTATTTTTGTCCTTATATTCCTAGCACTTAGCACAGTAGATATTTAATAGATGGTTGTTGAATTGAATCAACACAAATGATTTTGATAAAATCTTACTGATCTGCATATAGATTGTTCTCCTTAAAATAGATTTCTTTGAAAGGAAAAAATATACATGGCTTTTAAAAAACACCGTTTATAGGTTATGCTCAAATGGTCTCTATTTCCAGCTCTCTTTTTTCCAAGCTTTACACATTCTGGATGTTTGCTGGATGTTTTTGCTTAAGTGCCCTGGCAACATCTCAAACTCGGTTTGTTCAAAGTAGAAGTTATCTTTTTTCTCAAATTCTCTCCTCACCTCCCTTTTTCTGTTAGTGATACCGTTCATTCAGCCATCTGTGTTTGAAAGCTGTGTTCTCTTTAATTCTTTATCTTCCTTTACAAACTTTCACATCCAATCATTACCAAGTCCTGTGGATTCTCATTCAGCATCTTTCAAACTCATTCCCATTTCTACCAACCTAGTTTAGGTCCCCATTTTAGCAACCATTAGTTTAATGACTAATTCCACAATCTCTTTAATATCCCTCCTTCTTACCTTGGCCAGATTAATATTAAAATCCCTTCCAGATCTGATCATGCCATTCCTTTGGTCAGAATACTTCCTTGGATGCCTATTTTCTCCCAAACAGAACTCACACTTAGGTTGGCACTCAAGGCACAATACTTCCTTGCCTTTTTTCAACATTTCATACTGCATTTCCCTTTCATATTGTACGTAAATAGACTAAGTTCCATCCCTTGAACCCATGTAAGAGTTTTCCTTTCTCTATAATTTTAATACTGTTCCTAGCTCTGCTTTTTCAAAGTCCTGTGCATCCTACCTGATTCAGCTTTAATTTTACTTCTTTGATTCTACCTTCAGCATCATATACCCCACTAACCTTTTTTCCCCTTAACCTTTGCATTATATACTCTACCCCTCTTACATTCTTTTTAAAATTTAATTTTTTTGCTTTTTGGTGAGACAGTTGGGGTTAAGTGACTTGCCCAGGGTCACACAGCTAGTAAGTGTTATGTGGATTTGAACTCAAGTCCTGACTCCAGGGCTGGTACTCTATCCACTGTACCACCTAGCTGATCCCCCCCCCAATCTTCTTAATCTTTTCTGGACAAAAGTTATTCTTTATTGATATTTGTATATCATTTACCTGAGTGTAAGTTCTGCTAGGGTAGAGATACTGTCTTTATGTTTTTCTATGTTCCTCTGTACTTAACACAATGTATTGTGCATAATTAGGTGCTTTGTACATGTTTGTTGAATGGAGATATATTTATTGGAATAGTAGACAAGTGTAATAAAATCATGTAAGGAGCCTTTTCACAGAAAAATGTTTTAACAGAGCAATGACTAGTAGAAATAGGTGTATTATTTTATATGTAATCAATCTTATATGCAAATTGGAAAAAATATGGACTAGCTGAATATAGAGCTCACTGAATTCTTAGCCATTGATCATTTGTACTTAGATATTATTGGTTGTATGATACCCAGAGAAAGTTAATAATTTCATTATACTTTGTGTTGGTCTGACCATTTGCATAGTATTCAATTTTTGATGTGTTTCAAGAAGGAAGTTTGCCAGTGAACAAATTGGAGTACATCCAGAGGAAAATAAGCAAATAGCCATCATGTTTAGATTACATTTCTTGTGAGGCATAGCTGAAGGAATGGGGGTATTTAGACTGAATATGAGAAATGTCGGTGGTGGTGAGTTGGGAGAGACATTATAACTGCCCTCAGATAATCTGTAGTCTGTCTTCAGAGACAGACTTCTTTCTGTCATGTATCTCTTCTGACTTTTTGCTCAATTCCTCTTAATATGAGTATAACAATTCTATTTCAGTTTTTTATTTTAAAATCTATACTTGCAAAGATAGATATCCCACTAATATCTCAAAACCAAGCTTATCTTTCCTCTTTAACTTGCTTCGCCTCTTGACTTAATTCTTTTGGTGACATCAACCTTTTCTTAGTCTCCATCATTTGAAACATTGAGGCTCTTTTTTATCTTATCTGTCTTCCTCATCTCTTATTCAGTGATGAAGTCCCATAGATTTTAGGTCTTTTGACATCTTTTATGTGTCTCTCCTTTTTTGTTCTAGTTGCCTCCCTATTACAGGCTACCATTAGATTGCCTTTTTAGCACAGTGCCTGGCATGTAATAGACACTTAATAAATGTTTATTGAGTTATTGACTTAGGGCTGACATAAAGTTGTCCAAGGATTCCTTGATAGGTTCTGCTACCAATCATACTTAGTAATATGCAGATAACCTTTTAATAACCAGTTTATTATATGGTTGGAGCATGGTTCTGTGGTACATGAAAAATCAGTGGGCTCCAACCAACATTTTCACCAAACTTTTATAGTTTTTAGTTACAGCAGCAGGATGGATACCATGGCATTTTACAAAGGGTGGAAGGGGAAAGTAAAGATTTATATATCAAATTGATCAGCAAACTTAGGGGAATTTATATACTAGCCCGTAACTCTAGAGCTGTCGCTAATGACAGGAAATGCTCATCATAAATGAATAGAGGTAATAAAGGTGAGCCCCAAATTCACCTGTTGTTGTGCTTCAGTCATATCTGATCCTTTATGACCCAGTGGACCATAGCACGCCAGGCCCTTTCATTCTCCATTATTTCTCGATGTTTGTCCAAGTTCATGTTTATTGTTTCCATGACACTATCTATCCATCTCATCCTCTCATCCCTTTTCCTTTTGCCTTCAATCGTTCCCAGTATCAGGGTCTTTTCCAGTAAGTACCATTTTCTGATTATGTGGCCAAAGTATTTAACTTTAGTATTTGACCTTCCAGTGAAAAGCCTGAATTAATTTCTTTTAAGTATTGACTGATTTGATCTTGAGATCCAGGGGACTACATGGACCTTTGTGGGCAAGATGATGTTTCTGCTTTTTAGTGTGTTGTCAAGATTTGCCATATCCTTCCTTCCAAGGAGCGGTTTCTTCAACTGATCTCCTTTTTGGAATGTTCTTGCAATACAGCACTCTGCAGTTCTTAAATTCACTTAATCATATAACATTATGTTAATAGACATAAACTCAAGGATGTTGGTCTTATGTGAACTTTGTATTTGCCCCAGTGCCTAGCAGTAATAAATATTGTTTGGAGGGGTTTCTGTTTGTGTCAGTGATAAAAGTACATACTGGTGAAATCATGAATCTTTAAAAAGTCTCAAAGTTTACTCATAGTGAAAAAATTCGTAATAAAATATGTTTTAGTGTTAATTTTCAGTAAATATAAAGATTTTGAATTATATGTTTTTTTTTAATCTGCTTCAGGAGCTGTAGCCCTTAAGAATCTCCAAATTAAAGAAAATGCATTGGTAAGTTTTTGAATATATAGAATTAGGAAAGCATTAATGAATTTAGTTATAAGCATGTATCTCTTTGACGTTTTACTATTCAAAATTAGATTCTTCTGGGTTGAGAATAACAATTCAGTCAGAAAAACTTCAGAATTAAAAGAGCATTCTGATATAGATAGCCTTTATCAGTTCTTTTGGTGAAACTTTTTCTTACTTTTAAAACAATAAACTTGATTTTAGAAATTTATTCCAAATACTGACAAAATCACAAGACCAATAAAAAAGAAGAAATGAATTTGAAAGGGAGTAGATAAGCCTTTTGAAGAGTTGAATTTGTGTATATACTCCTGAAAAATGCAAATCACATCTTAGGAGGGAAAATACTAATATGAATGAACTTTACTTTTTGCCCATTCGACTTTGGAAATTCAGGATGGCATGGTACAGTGGAAAAGCAATCATATTTGGAGTTAGAGGATCAGGATTCAAATCACACCCTGCTACTTGCTACATGTACTGTGACTATGGGCAAGTCAGTTAATCTCCATGGGCCTCAGTTTCTTCACCTTTAAAATGGAGAGATTGGACTACATGGCCTTTGAGGTCTCTTCTAGCTCTAAATTTCTGATCTTAATTACTTTATACTTAATTCTACAGTTGTTATTTTTAAATTGAATGAAAAGAATTTTCCATTTGTTAAGGAATGCTTTTGCTGTACAAGTAACCACTTTACAATTTATATTTTTGGTAAATGTAAGTTTAAACTGTAATCACATTGATACATATCTCTTGTATATCAAGTTTACTTAAAATGAGATCCGTCTCTACAGTATGTTATGTTAAGATTGTAGTTCTTATGGGTTACCTTAAATAATAATGTTCTATTACTATTACTGGAGAGATTCACACAAACTTGCAGGATGCTCATCTGTCTGGAATGCTACAGAAAGGCTCTTGTTTGTGGGAGGCTGGGTAACCAGGTGACCTCTAAGTTCTCTTTCAGTTCTAAGTGCTGTATTCCCTCAGTTCACAGGGACTTTACTGTCATTGTACTTCTATTGAATTGTAGGGATTTGGGGAATCAATATTCCCCAACAGACCCAAGCAATTACACTACCATAGGGAAGTCTAGTCTTTCCTATTGGGTTTTAAAGTTCTGGGAGTAGAAGACATTCATTTTGTGGGAGCTAAGTAGGACATCTAGGAAGTAAATGTGAAAGTAGACTGGTCCTTCTGTGTCATTACTACTCGGTGATCATGTGGTGTTCCAAAGAATAAAAAGCCAGATTTTCTTGCATTTCTTCAGCAGTTTCTTGCAGTTAGGGAAGGAAAGATAGGATTTTTGTATTGTCTTTTGACTTGACAAGTCATTGACTGAGCCTGAGGTTCTCTAAGTTTCTGTTCTAAATATTAATAGTATCCTAATGTTAAACTTAACATCCTGTCTAAAGTCCTTCCTGATAGCAGTGCTTATATATAGTTAAAATATATATATATATATCTCATTAATTCAGACAAAGTAGGGGCAAGGGACGTCTACGCTATCAAATTTTTTTTTCCCTTTTTGGTGAGGCAGTTGAGGTTAAGTGACTTGCTCAGGGTCATACAGATAGTGAGTATGATGTATCTGAGGCTAAATTTGAACTCTGGTACTCCTGACTCCAGGGCTGGTTGGTGCTCTATCCACTGCGCCATCTAGCTGCCCCCTAGCAAATTATTTTAAAGGTTTTTTTTTTATTACTAACTAGTTTCCATACGTTAATAATTCTAAATTATTAATTCTAATTAATTCTAATTAATAATTCTAAATGATAGAAAATGTAGGGTGTTTAAAAATTTTTAGTGCAGCCTTAAGCATCTTAAAAGTGCACTGCAATTTTTGGAACCCTTTTTATTTTGAAGCAGAGGTTCTATTTTTAATGACCAGGTAAAACCAGTAATTGATAGTATTTTTTGCCATGCCAGTTTATTTTCTTAAGCCAGTTAATGTCCCTTGTACTCATGTTGTCTCTATAAATACTTTTTAACAAATATTTTTATTTATATTTTTTAAAAAGCAAACTTTAGACTTAGTTTATGTTAAAGTATGATAATTAGGAATTAATTATTTAAATAGATTTAGATAGAATTTGATTTTAAAGGGTTTTACTTTATACTTGAGCAAGAATATGGCAAAATAACTTATTCTCAAGTTAACTCTTGAACTGATGAGCTCTCAAATCAACTTTACCTTAAAAGCACATACTATGGAAAATTCCATTTCACTCAAGTACTATAATGCCAAATTTATCCTTGTGATTACGTCAATTCTAGATCTGTTTTTTTCAGTATTGCTCATCTTAGCAGTATTGCTAAACTTCAGTCATCTTAGTATTGCAAAATTGCTATTGACAGATGGTGAATTTGATATCTACATTAAGTCTTCCACAAAATAAGTTTGTTTTAGATACTAATAAATAAAATTCCCATTTTTCAATAGTAATGAGAATAAATTTAAAAGAATATTTTGGTATATACAGATGGAATTTTCTCCCAACTGGTAAATTTTAAACTTTAAAAAATGTAATATAAGGGCAGCTAGGTGGCGCAGTGGATAGAGCACTGCCCTGGATTCAGGAGGACCTGAGTTCAGATGTGGCCTCAGACATATAACACTTACTAGCTGTGTGACCCTGGGCAAGTCACTTAACCCCATCACCTAGCCAAAAAAAAGTAATATTAACAGTAACAACAAAAGAGTTCCTTATTACGTGACCTCAAACAAGAGAAGAAAAACTTAATTGAACTCGGTGACACATGTTACTGGGGAAGCTGAGGGTGGCAGATTACTTGAGCTTGAAAGTTCTGAACTGCAGTAGGGTCAAAGTTGATCTCTCTGGTGTCTGTACTAACTCTGGCACCAATCTGGTGAGCTTCTAGGAATGGGATTACCAGGCTGCCTAAGCAGGGGTTAAATTGGTCCAGGTTGGTAATAGAGCAGGTTAAAGCTTCTCTATTGATCGATTAGTAGTAGGATTGGGCATTTGATTGACTGATGCATTTCCAGCATAGGTGAGTTAGGGACACACACACACACACACACACACACACACACACACACACACGTCAACCTATTGTGTTGATGAAATGTATTTTTATTCTCATTCTAGAGTGAACTGGATGTACCATTTAAAGTCAAAGCTGGACATATAGGTAAGTTAAATTCACTTGATAATTTGACCACTTTTGAGAAAATGTAACAATGCATTTTGATACAGGGATATCATGGTATAGTGAATAGGGAGTTGGCTTCTGAACTAGGATGACCACTTAGAGTCACCCTGCAACTGTGTCAATGGTTAGTCTCATCCTCCAAGGGAAAAAAGAGTTCTTCCAACCCTGGGAATCTGAAGGCAAAGAGAAGAGGGAGAGGTGCTATAGTACCAGGCATTCTTCAAGGTAAAAGGATAGGTGTTAAGCACCATTTTCATCAAATACATGGTAGAAAAATCAACAGAGTGACTGAGACAGGCAGAAGTTGAGTTGGGGAGAAATGAGTAAGCATTTGTAGAAAAAAGCCATTTCAGTGGACAAATACTTTGTAGTAAAGAAAACTGAGGCAGAGTATCCTGAGGAATGAATGAATGAAAAAGCATTTAAACACTTAGATTGTGTAAAGCATTGTGCTAAAGTGCTGGGTATGCAAATAGATAAGTAAAGGCAACCCCTCCTCTCAAGGAGCTCATATTTTAAGGGAGGAGAGAACACATATAGAAGATTTCAGCTGTAAGTCAGATGATAAGGTCAGTTTTCTTACCTTGAAATTTTCTACCTTCTCTTAGAGGCTAGAAGCAAAAGAAATAGAAATATATTATTTTTAATGTTATTTCTGTTGATAATATATCAATTTCTGATGTTGAGTCATTTGACAGTACCAAATACTTTGGTAGCAAGAACTTTGTTTTTTGGGTCTTTAGTAGTTGCAGTTAGGGGCAGCCAGGTGGCACACTGGATGGAGCACTGGCCCTGAAGTCAGGAGGACCTGAGTTCAAATCCGGCCTCAGACTAAATACTTGACACTAGCAGTATGACCTTGGGCAAGTCATTTAACCCCAATTGCCTTTAAAAAAAAAAGGTAGTTGTAGTTGCAACATCCATTGAAGCAACTGCCAGACAGAATTCCTATGTGGTTTGCTTTCTGGGATGATGATTGTGAGGAATGGGCTGGAATTAGGACGGATAGTCTGAGGAGAGCTGCCAGCTTCTGGGGTTCTTGGGCTTATGTATATTGATGGCAGTTGATTAGTAGTTGTTAGTGGTGATGGGCTCCCTCCACGTTGATTACTCTCTTCATTGATAGCAGTGGGCTCTGAGCTGGGAACATTCATCTAGGTGGGGAGAATACTATTCCCAAGGCTTTTGAAGTAAGGGTATTAGGCTATTTCCCTCAGGATCTGTGAGGAGGAGGTAGGGGTCAAGGTGGTGTGTGTGGTTTGACTTGACTGATACATACCACTTCCCATTTCTCCCTCAGTGTGGGTGCCTTGCTGCTTTAGCTATGGTGTCTTGCTCAAGGAAAGTGAGTATAGCAAAACAAATTCTGAAACAATAAGGAAAAAACCCTAAAACCTTCCAGAATATTTCAAAAGAGCGACAAAAAAAAATGACAAAAATTGTGACTTTTAAAGAAACGTTTACTCTCGTAGGTAGCATAGTTCAAAGGAATGAGTCATTTGGAGTCAGAAGACCAGGCCTTGCACTCACTCACTATTTATATGACATTGGACAATTCACTTAACCTCTGTGGGCGTCAATTTTTTTTCGTCTGTAAATTAGGAGATCACTGGTAACTTTGGAGAGAGTAGCTTTGGTTGAATAATGAAATTGGAAAGCCAGAATTTAGAGGAAAAAGAGAGTGAAAGAAGAGAAAGTGGAGGCATCTATTGAAGACATCCTTCTCAAAGAGTTTAGCCACAAAAAGCAGAAGAGATATCTATGATGAGTAGCAAGGATGGAAGGATCAAGTGAGGGTTTTTTGAGGTTGAGAGAGATATTGACATGTTTATAGATAGTAGGGAAGAAGCCAATAGAGGGAGAAATTGAAACTAAGTTAAAGTGTGGGGATGAGAAAGGGGCCAAATCTGTTGGAGGAGACAGGATGGAATGAGATTGCTTGTGCAGGCAGAGGGGTTGGCCTTCATAAGGAGTAAGGCCATCTTTATCATGTGAAACAGGAGTGATGAAAGACATAGTGGCAGAAGGCATCTGAGTAATAGGAGATGAAGAAGAAAGAAGGAGCTCATGTCAAAGTGTTTTGGTTTTTTTTCTGTAAAATAAGAAAGGTTCTCAGCTGAATGAATGGGGGTAGGGAGAACCATGGAAAGTTCAGGAGGTATAAAAAAGTTTGGAAGAGCCTCTGCAGAGAGTAAGATAGTAAATTGATAAGGGAGGTATAGAAAGATTGCTTAGTTTGTACTAGAAAACTTTTTTTTTCTCTTCACTCACATAACTGCTCCCTTAATTCAATCCCTTTTCCTATATTAGTATAACAGCCTTCTGATTGATCTCTCTGCCTCACATAAGTAGTGTAGTCCATCTTACTCAACGTTCCCAAAGTAATTTTTTTTAAATGCAGATGTGACTATATGGCTTCCCACTGCCCCCAACACACACACGCGCATGTGCGCACGCATGCACACATACACACACACACACTCTCTCTCTTTTTCTTTCTTTCTCTCTTCCTCTCTTTCAATTCTGGTGGCGTCCTATTGCATGTAAGATGAAATAAAAACTAAACAGAGGAGTTTATAAAGCCCTGCACAAATTGGCCCCAACCTGTATGTCCTGCCTCACTGAACATTATTCTCTCTCCTGCATTCTGCATTTGAGCTGCTGGCTTTATTTCTGTCCCTTGCACAGGCCACTCTATCTTTCTTCTCTTTCCCTTTGCACAGGCAGTTCCCCATGCCTGGAATGTACTACCTTCTTCCTTCTGCCTCTCTTCTAAGATGCAGCTCATCCTGCTCCTCTCAACTAGTTCCCTTCCTCCCAAATTACCTTTTACTTAATTATTTAATATACTTATTTATTTATTTATTCACTTTATATTTATGCTGTATATATTTTTATATATCCTTCTCTTTCCCAATAAAATGTAAATTCATCGAGAGTTGAGGTTGTTTTATTCTTTGTACTTATATCCTTAGAGCTTAGCACACGTATATGGCACTTAAATAAGTATTTGATCGATTGATATTGCAAAGAGTGCCAGCTCTTAGTTTTAAATATATACTTTCGATCGTATTAAAGAAGGGCCTTTTCCATGCATGCCTAATCTTTAGAGTTTTTAACAAAGTATTTTGTCAAAGAGACATTTTTGATTTGCATTATTGGAGGAGGCTGCAATATAGAGTTACCTAAGCCAGTGGTATTACAGATATCCATATATATATAATATATATATTTACATATTTACACACAGATACACGCATACATATTTGTGTGTGTGTGTGTGTGTATGGAGGAAGAGAGTATACTAAATGATTGCTTAATACCTATACATAGTTATATTTACTAACTATATACAAAATTCCTTTCCCTAGTTTAGCATAAGAGGTGGAAAATGGAATAGAAAGAGGTGATCACTAGGGAAGGAGAATAATGTATTTGGGGTTGGAATTAATTATATTAACAAATAATATGCTTAAAAATACTACATATAGTAAATTAGACAACAATTAGATCTAAAAATCCCGTTTATTTAGGAAATATTTTCATCTCATCCTGACAGATACTGTATGATATTTTTAAAAAATGGTATGTTTAAACAGTGATGGCGTTTCATTGTCTGTGTAGGTAAACTTGATCTCGTGATTCCATGGACAAACCTTTACACTCAGCCAGTTGAGGCAGTATTGGATGGAATTTACTTACTCGTAGTGCCTTCAGCCAGTAAGTTTAATTTTAAGGAAAAAAAAGTGTAATTTAAATGGACTGTTTTGAATGGATGAAAAATATTTTTGTATGTGATATTTATATTTAACATAAGTACCTTTTGTGATGTGTTGTATCACAGCTTTGTGTTTTTAAAATGACTATAAGTTCTTTTTTAAAAACTCACGTTAACTTTTATTGTTTGTTACCAGTAATTACATGAAGAGATTTTAAGATTAAACACTGAAAGGAGCATTTTATTTTAATCTTTTTATTTCACATAGCTTTGAAGTATGATGCAGAAAAAGAAGAGAAATATCTCTTAGATATGAAGCAGAATGAACTAAAGAGAATAGAAGATGCAAAACAGAAAACAGCAAACAAAGGTAAGAAAAGCAGCAAATGCCTATTTAGACAGGAAAAAATGGAAGGTAGCTGTTTATTTTTGGTTGAGGGGCATCTCTAATCAAGTAATTTGTCTTTATGGCAAGCCAAGTGTTTTTTGCAGCTTCTACTTGTGGATTGTGGTTCTGCCTTCTGTGGCTAATCAGAACAAATCTTTGACATAATTGACTTTCAGATATTTGGATATGGCTGTTATGTTTCCTCCTCTTCCTCTTGTGAAGAATTTTCTTTTTTTCAGGTTAACATCTCCAGTTCATTTAGAATGGCCTTGAGTCCTTTTCCCATTTTGATCACACCAATCTGGGCCCACTCTAGTTTCTCAGTGTCCTTCCTTAACTACTTGGTGCTTCAAATCTTAGTCATGTTCATTCTACCTTTTTGATGTAAAGTGCATTTTCTTTAATTGAGAAAATTAAGCAAAATCGGAGTCAGGTGTTCTGCTTTTTGTTGTTTGTTAATACACTTTTCTCAAGCAGTGGACTTATTTTTGCCTTGTCTTCTTGTTCTGAACATAACTAAAGTAGACTTTTTTGTAGTATTTTGTGCTTTAATTCCTGAAACTATTCATTCTTATAGGATCCTGCCAATATTTTGCATTTTTCCTTAGTTACAGGACCCTTATTCAGTCTTTTTTTACATATCATATAAGAAATCTGAGTTTATCAGAGATCTAACTTTTACATCCACTTTTATCTTTTCAAATGCCTCCCATTTTTATTCTTCATTGAGAACATTGGCACATTTCATCACAGTTTTGTTTTTGAGAACTTCCCATTCTTTTGAGGACCTTTCCTTTTTAGATTTTAAGGCTATAGGATCATATCTGACATTTCTTAGAACTTTTGGAAATCTAATTTCTTACACTCTGGTGTATGTATGTGACTATCTTGCATCCCCTCCTTTTGGATATCACAAACTTTTAAGAGAATAGATGGTAAGCTCCTTGAGGGCAGGGACTGGCTTACCTGATTTTTGTTTCCTCAGTGCTTAGCACAGTGCCTGGCACATACATAGCAGGTGCTTAGTAGGTGTTTTTTGATTAATTAATGATTAAAGGTGACATAGAATCTTTGGGAGAAAGTGACTATCGCTTCTAGTTATTTAATCTGTTCTTCTTGTTAGTTAGGATTGTGTTCACCAGTTAAATTGTATTTATTTCTTCATCGCTTTTCTGAGAGATTAAATTGCCAGCCAGTCAAGAAGTGATTAGCTATCCAGCTTTTACATGAATGAAAATTTCAGCAAATGTTTGGGTAGGTGGAACCCTCTATCACTGCCGTATATTGCCTTTGTGCCATTATTGTGATATATATCTGGAATTCACTATTCTTTCTCTTTGGCTGGGGTATTCATTGGTTCACTGACCATTGATTAAATGCCTGCTGTTCACAGTGGCAGGTACTGGAATGTGGGGCAGGTCTGTAGGATACTCTATGGCATTTGTACCAGGTGGCCTTCAGTCTTACTCCAGGGATATTTTTAGCTAGCATACTTATCTTTTTTCTACTTCAAGTACATGTCTACTACAATGAGGAGAAATCGTGGGGTGAAAACTATATAGTTTTCAACTGTCTATACAAGGACGATTCCTGAATCTCTTCTTTTTTTTTCTTCATTTCTGATTTCTCGTTATATTTCTTCATTGACTTTTCACTTGAAATTAGGTGTTTAAAACTGCATTTACTTTACTGTTCTTGACTGAGGATCTGTGAATTAAAAAAACAAACTATTTTTAACATAATTGGTTTCCTTGATACTCTTATGCATTTGATTTTATGCATTTAAAAACTTTATTTTGAAAAGGAATCCATAGACTTCACCAGACTGCTAGAAGGTCCATGACACAAGATTACAGCCTTGGCTGTAGAGCTATTTACTTTCCTCTCAGACTTCTCAGTCTCAGAGAATGATGCCTTAGTTCAGTCAGACATAAAACTCATCTTTAATTGCCTCAGCGCTCCAAATCTAGGCATTCACCAGATCCTAATAATTTTCTTATGTCTGCCCTTGTTATTTCCTTTCTTAATGCCACTGTATACAGTCAAGCTCTTCATTGCTTCGTGTCTATGTTAATCATACAGGGGAAGTATCAGAAAATGTTCAAACAATATTATTCAGTTTAAATAAAAAAAAATACAGATGTTATACTAATAGTATAATAATAATACACTATACTAATAGTGTAAAACGTGCCAGACTCTTAATTCCTTAGATGCTAAATATAAATGCTCCATGTTTTGCCTGTTCTAAATTTGGTCTGTAGCTCTGATTCTTTGCCAAGACAGTTTTCTTTAAAAACGTGTGCACAGGGCAGCTAGGTAGTGCAGTGGATAGAGCACCAGCCCTGAAGTCAGAAGGACCTGAGTTCAAATTTGGCCTCAGACCAAACACTTGACATACACTAGCTGTGTGACTTTGGGTAGGTTACTTAACCCCAATTGTTTAAAACAACAACAACAACAACCCCCCCCAAAAAAAACCCACAACAACAACATAAATAGAGGCAGGTTGGTGTTGGCAGTGGATAGAGCACTGGCACTGGATTCAGGAGGACTTGAGTTCAAATGTGGCCTCAGACACATAACACTTACTAGCTGTGTGACTGAGCAAGTTACTTAACCCCATTGCCTGGCTCCCTTCCCCACCAAAAAAAAAAAAAGACGTGGGTGCACACATACACACACACACACACTCTCTCTCTGTTAACAATTTATTTATTTCTTAATGATTTTAATATTTGAATAATATTGATATGTGATATGTGTGTTTAGTGGCCTTCATGTAATAAGCCTTTTATTTGTGGTGGCTTAATCAGCATATGAATTTTTCTAAACTGCATTTTTCTCTCAAACTAAAAATGTTTTTGTTTGCATTTTATAGAAAATCCACAAGAGAAACAGGATACTTTTTCAGAAAAGCTGATTGCACAGATAATAAAAAATCTTCAGTTAAAAATTTCTAATATCCATATCCGATATGAAGATGATGTAAGTATTTCTATAGGTTTGCCTTTACATTGAACAATTGTAGCTGTCATTTGTAATTTATAATGATGGGGGTCTTTGTTTCTCATTTTATATTCTAATTATTCTAAAATGTTTTTATTATCATCATGGTTTAAATTTAGCAGCTTCAAGAAGTTTGAAATGTTCTTAAAGAGTATCACATTCACCTTTTGGAAGTACAACTGACCTAAGAGTCAAAAGATCTATGTTTGAGTACTGGCTTTGCCACTTGGCTAGTCTTCTGACTTTGGGCAGATCTCCTAACTTCATCTATAAACGGGGATATCTGCCTTCTCAGAAATAAGTGGGATAGTGAATTTGAAAGCACTTTGAAAACTACAAGGCCCTGATCAAATGCAGTAGCGTCATTTTTTTTTAAAAGAAAGGTATTGTAAAGCATTCAAATGTAGACGATATTTAGAATATGAACATATTGAATACTTCTTTGAAATTAAAATTTTTCTTTGCATTATGTAATTTTTTTTTTTAGATTACAAATCGAAAAAAACCATTGTCATGTGGGATATCTCTTCAGAATTTCAGCATGGAGGTACTTTCTCTTTAGAAAAGATAAGCAGATTGATTTTTAACCGCTTAACACAACTATGCAAACACCTAAAAATATTCTTTTCTGCTGATTACTTCCTGCCCTTACCTGCCAAAATCAGAAATTGGATATAGGAAAGTTAAATGTTAGAGTTAGCAAACTAATTCAGATACACAGAAGAATATGGAAACCATCATTTAAGAATGAAGCTGATACAATTCCAGTTTTCAGAAATTATTGAAAGAAAGAGTAAGAGAATTTTAGCTATCCTATTTAGGTTCTATAATTTAATTATTGTACTGCTGTGGATTATCTTTTAAATATGACCATTTTATTTTTTGAGGGAAGAGTTTTATGTGATGGACTTTTAAAAAAAATTTTATTAATTTATTTTGATTTATCAACAATAACTTCCATATACTTTTGAGTTGAAAATTTTTCTCCCCTTTCCTCCCCCCCGACCCTCCCCAAGACGGCGCACAATTTGATATAGAATTTACATTCCTAGTAAACATATTTTCACATTAGTGAAGTTGTAAGTAAAAATTAAAACCAATAGGAGGAACCATCAGAAAGATGAAACAAAACTCAACAGAAGGTAAACATAAGTGATAGCAGTTCAAGTTCCATAGTTCTTTCTTTGGATGTGGGCAGCATTTTCCATCCCGAGGCCTCTGGAGATGTCTTAGATCCTTGTAACGCTGAGAAGGGCTCAGTTTAACAATATTAGTCATCGCATAACGTGGCTGTTATTGTGTACAAAGTCCTCTTGGTTCTGCTCACATCTTATGTGATGGACTTTTAAAAAATGATCAGTTATTGAATATCCTTGGGGCTACACAGAAATTGACTGCTTGTTTAGGAGTGCATATTCAAGAGGAGAGTAAACATGTCATTGTGTAATGCAGAAGCTTGGCAAACATAATATAATTAAATTCATATAATTATAGAAATGTGTTGAGTCAAAAATGTGGGTCAGGAATTATTAAGGTGCTTGGGATTACTAAGCAGTCTTAGAGAAGTACCACACTGTAAATAACAAACTAGTTATAATTAAGTACTGTATAAAACAAATATATGAAAACTATTTGGAAGTTTTGAAAATGTAAGGTATTTTGATATGCCTTTGACGTCCTTTCTGCCAAAGCTTTCTATATAGCTAAATTTAATAGAGATGTCATTCAAACAGTCATGTTAATGATATTTTTTTGGATTTTCTGCAGATTTCATTTATCACTGCTGTGCATGGTTATGTAACTGTCACATAGTCAATTTAGTTTTATAAATATTTGCTGATACTAAATGTTATGGATTGTTTGTTCTTTGTATCATTCTCTGTATCAACCCAATAGGTCTTATTGACTAGAAATATTTTTGAATACTGTTAGATTTTATATTTCATATATATGGGCAAAAATGTATTAAAATAAATAGCTATTTTTCCCTTGTCTCTCAAATTAAGGTGACATTTATGAACTTTGTTGTATATAAGCTTTGTACCTTGTCACAGAAATGGCAAAAACTTTCTTTTTTTTGGCGTGCGCTGGACTTGTAATTTCGTTGGTGTTAGGAGCTCCTATTAAAGAACGTCTTTCCTGCCTCTAGATCATCACTTTGTCTGTGACTTTGAGCCTTAAACATTGTCCTGGGGCACTGACAGGTGAAGGGATCTGTGTAGGGTCACACAGCCAGCATAGGGCAAGAGATGGGCCTTGACTCCTAGTCTTCCTAACTACTCTTGACATTGTGGTATTGCCTCTTTTATTGGAAGAACAGATAATTAGATTCTAAAGATACTGCTATATTCATTCTTAGAAATTACTGAAGCCTAATATTTCCTTGGAAACATTTTTATAGGTGATCATGTTCATTTAGATGCTGCAGCTGGGTTATTCAGTTTGATGTATAGTTTATCATATAAAAATACACATGGCAGATATGTAATAACATTCACGGTCACTTTAACCAAAAACTGATCAACTTTTTCATATAAGTATATGCAATTATTTCTTAATTACCAAATCTGATGGTCTTTTTCTCAGTCCTCATCTAGCTTGACCTTTATGGTTAGAGTCTTTCTAAGACTTCTAGTACAAATAAGATTTTAAGGGGCTACACATATCATAAAAATATAAACAGTTTAATCTTGCTTACTACCTCATGATTTCTTATTCATATGTACCTTTTTATGTTTCTTTTGAGTCCTGTTTTTGAATATCATATTTTTTATTCATCTCTTCTCTTCAGGAATGCTTTAAAGTGCCTCTATTTCATTAAATATACATTTTTTTCTCCTGCTGAATTATAATCAGTTTTGCTAGGGCAAGTTATTCTTGTTTGAAATTCCATATCTTTTCCTTTCTGGAATATCATATTCTAAGCTCTCCACTCCTTGATAGTGGTGGCTGCTAAATAGTGTATGATCCTGACTGTGGCTCTGTGGTATTTGTATTCTTTCTTTCTGGCTGCTTCCAGTATTTTCTCTTTGATTTGAGTGCTCTGGATTTTGGATATAATATTCCTGGGAGTTTTCGTTTTGTGGTTTCTTTCAGGAAGTGATCAGTGAATTCTCTTTCTGCTTTGCCCTCTGATTCTGAGCTGCCTGGGTGGTTTTCCTTTATAACTTATTGAAATATGATGATGTCTAAGCTGTTTGTTTTGTTTTGGTTCACTGGTTTTAGGTAGTCCAGTGATTTTTAAATTCTCTCTGATCTATTTTCTAGGTCTGTTGTTTTTCATAAGATATTCGACATTTCTTTTTTTTTCTTGAGTCTTTTAACTTTGTTTTATTATTTCTTGATGTCTCATGGAAACATTTGCTTCCATTTGGTTAGTTATAATTTTTGAGGTGTTATTTTCTTTTATAAGATTTTATACTTCTTTTACCAAGCTGCTAAATTGTTTTCATAACTTTCTTGTATAGCTCTCTTTTTTCGCTTCATTTTTTCCTCTACCACTTTTATTTGGTTTTTAAAATTAAGTTTTTGCTCTTTTAAGGAAAATCTTTTTTTTTTCTTTAACTCTTTCTTGGAATTCTTCTTGGACTTGTGTTTGATCTGCATTTTTTCATTGAGATTTTGCTTGTAGACATCCGAGTCATTCTCTTCTGTATTTGAATCTTGAGCTTCCCTTTTACCATAGTAGTTCTTTATGGTTAGGTCCTTTTTACTCATTATTCCGACCTGTTTCTTGACTTTGGACTTATATTAGTGTTGCTTCTGAGGAGTATAGTCTGGCTTGAGTTTCTGTCCTTTTATGCCCTGATGCTGCTTTCATAGTTTGTTCTGGGGGCCTGCAAAGTTTGGTTTTTTCCAAAGTGGTGTGATTTGGGGAGGAGTCTGTTTGATGCCCTCTTACTCCTAGCTCTGCAAGTTTCTGATCTAGGTTTGGGCCTTTTGGCTTGTGCGTGGTTCAATAGAATGCTCCTGGACTCAGTTACTGTTAAATCATTGTAGGACTGAATTGCTAGCTTCTCCTTTGGTATTTGTCTCCTGCTCTGGTTATTTCACTGCAGGTTTTCATGTTGGACTAAAGGTTAGAACTGAATCTCTACTCTGCTCCCAGTCTTGGAGCCAGACAGCTAAATTTCTGGAACTTGTTCCTTGTTCAGTATGCAAGCAAAGCCCCCATTCATCTGTAATTGCTCTCTGTCCTGGATCTGTGAGTTGGATCTGGGTAGTGGGTGAGAGAGCTACTAGATAGCACCTTTTCCTGTACTCAATGCTAGTTCATGGGTTCCCTGGAATCCCTTTCTGCCCCTGTACTTCTAGCTCTGGTGTTCTGTCTAGGCTCCCTTCTGAACTTTAGTGCTAGAATGTTTTTGTCTCCATTGCTGCTATTGTGCTGCATTCCTGGCTGGCCCCCATGTCCATAGATCTCTCTGTCTATCTTCCTAAGCTGCCCTGGGCTGGGAAAGTGACTCTTTGACACTTGTTCTTGACTGTCCTGATCAGAATTTGGACTGGTGCTTCATCTAGGTTGTAGGGGAGAAGGTGTCCTGAGTGAACTGCGCAACAGTACTTCCTCTCACTCCACCTTCTTGACTTCCTGTCCCAAACTTATGATACGTTAATCCCTTTCCTGTTCTCTGGTTCTCCTCTTTGTTACTCACTCTTACTGCTTCATGGAGTAGAGCCTTTGTACTTTCTGACCCCTGTTCTTAGAATGTGTTCTCTCCTTGCTCTCTTCCTTCATGATACAGCTCAACTACCACTTCCACATGGAATTTTTCCTGATCCTTCCCAGCTGTTAGTGCCCCTTCTCCCAGTTACTCCATATTTGTTTGCACTTACCTCTTTATGTTTATTCTATATGTACTTATTGTCTTCCCCTTTAGGATGTAGATTCTTTAAGAACTGGGATTATGTCTTTGTATTTGTATGCCCGTTGTCCAGCACAGGGCTGAGATCTTAGTAAATGCTTGTTCAGTGATTGATTAGAATTTCTCTAAATTCTGTTCACTTTTTTGAACTTATTTTATCATAAATGATTGCCAAATAGGACACATATCTGTATTCTTTTGAAAAAGATGGAGATAAAGGTAATCATCAAAACATACATAGCCATATACTCCCCTATTCTTAACTGTTTATTATAGCATGCAAATGTGATGCTACATTCACACCCAAAAGATATATAGGAACTCATGTGGTTTGCCTCATTATTATATCAAGTCTCAATCTTCATCTGGTCATCTCAACTCCAGAATCAGCCTTGCTCAGTGCTGCAAACTGATACTAAGTGGTTTTGATGTGACTAGGGCAAGCACTGTTTTATAGTCATCAGGACAAAGGGAACTAAATCCTTCTGTAAATCCATCATTCTATGATACATAGACCCTAACCACTTTCAAATGCATCAAATGTGATCAATTTGACCAAGAAAAGGCTAACAAACAGCCCTTTTGGCGTGAGGGTTTGTACCCTTTGATTTATTAGTCATTATTTTCATTTCCTGTCCTTTTCTTCCTTCTAGGATAAGAGGCCTGGTCTAACTAGCTTGTATCAGAAGAAAATGACTTTGGTTTTAGACATAATGAGTTGCATATGCTGTTAAGACAACCGTGTGTTTTTAGTGGCAATTTTGAGTTTGTTGCTTGATAGAGCTCTGGAATTAAGGTATAGATTTGAGAGTTAATCTGTGTAGTAGTAATATTTTAAGTTCTATCATGGATGAGCATACCAAGGGAGACAGTATATAGTCAGGAGAAAATTATAGTACAAATATAGTACTTTGTATAATACTTGAATTTGGAGGGTTGAAGAAAAAAGACCTGGCCAAGGAGACAGTATTGGTCAGAAATGAGTACCAGAGAGTCCATTGTTTGGAAACTAAGGGAAGACAACATTTCAGAATGTTCAGCAGTGTCAGGTCCTAAATATCAAGGAGGATAAGGATTTAGAAAATGTCTTGGGAGAACCTCAGTCTTTTAGAATAGTTTCAGGAAAGTAATAGGAATAGATTAGAAAGGTTAATGTGTTGCTGTTGCTCTTTTGAAGGTTTAATAACAAAACATGGTGTGTGAGTGACTGTCATATTGTGCCCATTAACTGTGGATATCCTTCAAAACTGTGTCCTGGGCTTTATCTTTTTGTCCTAATAGTCTCTCATTTGGTAATCTCAGCAGCTGCCTTAGGTTCAATTATCATCTGTATGAAGATGGTTTCCACATCTGTTTATATAGACCTAGTCTCTCCTGAGCTACATTTTTCCAACACCAGTTGCTTGTTGGACATTTAAACCTGGATATTCCACCAGCATATCAAACTCAGTATTTCCAAAGTTATGCTAATCTTCCCTGTAAAGTTTTTTTCTCTTCCCCCCCCCCCCAACTTTTGAACTTCCATATTTACTGTTAAGAGGAACACCATCCTCCCACTCATCCAGGTTTACAACTTTGGTGGCATCTTCAGTTCTTCTTTCTCTCTCCACATATCTAATCAGCTGCCAGATCTTGCAGTTTCTTTTTCTACATTTCTCAAATGCATTTTCTTCTTTCCATGGCATAGTTACCAACGTAGTCTAGGAACTCGTCATCGGACAGTTGTGGTAACGTTGCAATTGTTCTCTCTACCTCAGTTATGTTCCTTCTCCAATCCATTGTCCACTTAACTGCCAAAGTGATTTTCCTGAAGTTCAGATCTGACCATGCCCCACGCCCCTCTCCCCTTTGGTTTCCTGTTACCTACCGATTAAGGGTGCAATCCTTTGACATCCAGTGAATCTAAAGGGAAAAGAAAGTAGAGCTAATCCAAATATTACAAGGATGATTTTTGAACCCTAGTTTATGGAAAGTTAAAATGGAAGGACAAAGTCAAGTCAGTATTTATTAAGCACTTACTATTGTGCTAGGCACTGGAAATAAGAAATGCAAACAAAAAGAAAAATACACAGTCCTTGCCTCATAGAGCTTACGTTGCAATGGGGGAAGACAGCACATAAAAAAGCAGCTAAAAAAGTGTGTGTTTGGATGGGTGTGAGGGTGGAGCAAGGTATATGCAGGGACATGGTGGCAAAGTCCAGAGAGTCAGGAGTAGAATGGGGAGAAGAGTAAAGAATGACTGACCTGGATCCTTCCTCAAAATGGAGACTCCATGAAAAACTTACCAGCGGGAGGAGAAGACTTACAGGGGGGAAGGATGAGAAGGCAGTTGAGATGTGGTGGTAAAGGTCAGAAAGTCAGGAGCAGAGCTGGGAGAAGAGAAAAAGAAGATGAATTTATCTCAGTCTTATTACAAAGGCATAGTTTTTTGTTCTATTTTGTGATCATTTGTTGCTTAAAAAAAAATTGAGGTGAATAACCAGAATTATTTTTTTAAAGAAATGGCAGGAATGCTGATCGTTGAATATGAGTTAGAAGGTACCATGGAGATCATCTAGTCCAACTGTTTTCAGACTAATAAACTAAAATATAGATACAGGAAGTGGTTTGCTCCCAAGCACATGGATAAGCAACAGAGAAGGCATTTGAACGGAAGTCTTCGGGCTCCAGATTCAGTGTCCAGATTCAGTGACATTTATATTGTCCTCGGTATTTGATATATTAAGGAAGTAAGTTACTTTGTACCTGGAATTGAAGTTTATTTAAAATTAGACATATGACCTAGCCAGGAATTTTGAAAATAGGGAGCATCATTGTATAAGTTCAAGTGGTGTTCCCATATGATCTTAATTTGCTATCATAAAATTTTAAGTAATTAAGTGCTACACATGTGCTACTCTTAATTTATGCTCATATATCAATTTTAAAAAAATAACAGTGTCAGTGGGCTTAGCAAAAGATAGAAGTTCTAGTCTTGCTTAGCACTTAATTATTAGCTGTATGATCTGAAGGAAATCCTGTCCACATACTACCAAAGCCTAGGAGTTCCTGCCATGGCATCCTAATGGGAAACAAAATAGAAAATTATGAGGGTTTAGACAATTGAGCCAGCAAGTGCCTTCTATAAGTTGTCTGCTTTCCTTTTTTTTTTGTTTTTTGTTGTGTTTTTAGTGAACTCCAAGTACTTAGTGCTAACAGGTGAAATACCTCCCTATTTTGAATTGTTGACTTGTTTATGGACTTGGAACCTGTAGTTCTTTATAGTTTTTTCTTAAATGATTCTTCGACTCATTCTTAATATGTAATGCTATTTGCTGTTTCCCTTTGACTTTTCTAGTTGACCTCTCTGAGGTGTGATGATTAGGACTTTCTCTGAATGTTATTTTTCTTAGATTAATTTGTGTGTTATTGGTAATGATTTGACTGCCATCTCTGACAAGTTACAAAACCTCTTTAAGCCTCAGATTCCTCATCTGTAAAGTAGGGATGTAAATGATTTCAGTACATATATCAGAGATTGTTTTGTACATTAAATGAGACACGTGCTAAAGTGTATAAAGTTATTTTATAGTTTTAATGCTATAAATGTAGACTTCATTAAGCCCTTGGATAAACATGATTTCATTTGTGTCTTTTTCTTTTTTTTAGACAACTGATCAGAATTGGAAACCATGTGTACATGATGCAGCCAAGAAAGTGTTCTGGAAGGTAAAATATAACAATATTAATTGCATTTTCTCCACATCTTGACACGTGGCTAGAGTCTTTTTTGTTTGTTTTAAGAAGGGGAAATAATACTGTGTAGAGAAGTGATTGTGATTTAAATCTTATCATTTGCTCAAATATATGATTATTTCTCAATCGACTATTGAAAATCCACATTAAAAGTTATAATTTATTAAAAGAACTTAAAAAAATAAATTGAAACCTTATAGACGTGTTTTATTTTCAGCTAATACGTTTAGATAACCTTTTTGGCTATTGGAATGTGAATTCTAAGATGTTTCACAACTATGGTGACTATAAGAAATCTTTGGTAAGTACATTTTAATGTCATGTATCTTTGCTTGTTTAATTCAGTTAGGTTTTGTGATTTTTTTTTTCAGTATGGGTACTCTTCTATATTAAGGAAGAATCCCTCTATAACTTCGTAGATGAGAATTTGGCCATGAGCCTTTCCAAATTAAGCCAAGTTGGTCCTCCTAAAGAAGATATGTTCATCATTGATCCCACACTTAAAGATTTTCTTGCTTGGTAAGACCAGCCAGAGCATACATTTGGCTGGTGTAACGTTTAAGAACACAGAGTCCACTCCTTGCCACAATTAGCATTAGAGTAGGACTTAGGGAGAGTACTTTATGGCTATATATAAAGCACTTAAATGTGCATATGACTAGATATTTTGTTTTTTAAAATGTTCATATTATGACATTTATCTCTGTTATTTTATGTTTGTTGCTTTCTAGACAAAATGTGTCAAGAGAGCTCAGTGAACCCAGTTATCTGAATGAGCATTTGTTTTTAACAATTTTCTTTTACAATACTGATTTATGAAGGATTATTTTAAATTTACTACTCTTATTTTTCCAATGCTAAATATGTTGTATTGCAACTGAGTTTGTGTTTGTAAAAAAAAAAAATAGATGTTTCTACTAGGTCATGGTATGTGCAATAGCAGAATGTCAGATTATTTTACAATGTTGGTGTTAACCATAAATAAAACCAATTTTGTCTTTTAATAGGAAAGCTTAAAGTATGGAGTTGTCCATGAAGACATTATCCCAGAAGGTTATGATTTTGGTGAGTAATAGTCTTTTTTCCAAGATTTTAATGGCCATTAAATTTTAAGTGGCTTCAAACGATAACCTAATGAAATTAAATGTCCTATTCCTATTAGATTATTTAAAAAAAAACCCTTTCATTTTTATTTTGTCTTTGTTATTATTTAACTTGCTGTTGGGAATATAGGGAAATATTCCAGACATAAGGGAAAATATAGATGTTAAGTTGCTGTTATATATTCTGTGGACATTCAAGAAGTGTTTATTACTGGTAGTTTGTTGATGCTAGCTAACTCAATTCCTGAGCTGGACTCTCTAAAGTTTTTAACCTGAAATAATTCAGCTGCCTGGATATAGACTTCTTTCTGTTTCCACTTGTAGAACATGATTTTTGGTTTTAAGGAGCTATCTAATATATAAAGAAATAGTTAAATAGATATTCCGTATAAATGTATCTTTTAGCATACCCATAACTGTAATAATCCAACCTGTTTTTCCAGACTGATTTAAATTGCTTCCCAGATGCTCACTTTCAGTTAAATGGTACTATGGGGTTTTCTCTGTCCTCAGTATTTCACCTACTTCCTCTGTGCTTTTGCACACAGGCTCAAATACTTTAGTCATCTCTTCTAACCCTGGAAATCTCTGACTCCCTTTGAGACTCAACTGAAGTGTCAGCATCTTCACAAGGTTTTTCCTGATCCTTCAGTTGTCAGCATTTTCCTTCTATCTCTGTAAATTACTTGTGCATATTTTTTATTTACTTACCTACTATATACAACTTATTTCCTCCAGTAGAAAACAAAACCTTTAAAGGCAAAGACTATTTTGCTTTTTTCTTAGTATTCCTAGTGTCTACCATAGTATCTTGCACAAACATGTAATGAGTTATTTTACTTCTCATTTTGGAATTTCAGTGTATTTTAGATTTTTCTTCATTTCACATTAATATGTGATTTAGTTAGTCCTTATCATATTTAGTAAAGGCAGACAGTATATTATGTGGATTAAAAAAAGATAAAAAAACTTCCAAAATTAATTAGAATATCTTATACATACCTTCCAGCTCTAAAAATATTCTCAGATTTGATTAAAGAGAGATGCTGCAATTTGGCTATTATTGGGGAGAACAGTTGTAGTAGACATGGGTTTAAGTGACTGACACAGTCACTTATTACCTCTGTGACCTTAGACAGATTTCTCCAAGGTGCAGTGTAAAATGGTGTTAATATTTGTAATGTCTATAGAAGCATTTTATAATCGTAATCTGATATGAAATTGTTAACCAGTGTGTCAAACTCAAATAGAAACCAATTCTTCTAGGCCTCATATTGACTTAAAAAAACATAAATTAACATTGTGGAGGTTGTATTGTATTTTTATTTATTTTGTTAAACATTTCCCAGTTACATTTTAATCTGGTTCTCACTGCACTGTGGAGCTTTTTGGCCAAGAAGACAAGAATACAAGCTTGAGATGTGTGGTGTAAACTTTTTTTTTTTTATCAATGTCCAGGAGTTATAGATGAGTAGGAAAAGGAGAAAAAAGAATTTATTGTAAACCCTCCCTATTTTTAGTATTTTAAGGGTTGAAACCACAACGGAAAAAGAGGCTGTCTAAAATTGAGGTGGCTGATCTGTTTTCTCAATTTAATTTCTTTTAACCTATGTTATGTTCTAGTATTCCGTCCCATATCGGCTCAAGCCAAACTCCGCATGAATCACCGAACAGATTTAGATTTTTCTGCACCAAAATTGGATTTGGATGTGAGGCTACAAGATATAGGCATTGAATTGAATAAATTACAGGTGATATTGATTTTGTAAACTATTTTGAATTGTCAATTATATATTTTTTAAAATGAGAGCTAAATTTTGGAAATAATCTTCAGTATTTAAATAGTATATTTTATATACTTTTTATTTTCTCTGTGGTTAGAAAAAGGTAAACAATTGAGGCATTTGCTTACTTTCAGTGATTAGATAATACTTTTTTTCCTGAGACATTTAAGAACATTTACTTTTTTTCCATTTATTAGTATTTCAGTATCATGGAGCTCCTTGAATCAGTTGACATGATGACTCAAAACCTGCCATATAGGAAGTATAGGCCTGATGTACTTGTTCACAACAATGCCAAGAAATGGTAAGCATATTTTTTTCTTAAACATGCTTTATTCAAGATAAAATTGCAAAATGATATTTGAAAATAATTTCTGGGAATAATTTATATATTTGAAAGGGAGGGGGGTGCATTGTTGGTTTATTTTCTTCACCCATTATTTTCTACCTTCTTATTTATAGGTACTTGTGTATTTTTTAGACATAGCTAGTCTGAGGCTAACATTAGGATAGCTATTAATTCCTGGGTCATTAATTTGATATGTTAAATTTTGAAATTAAATACAAAGTTTGAAATGATAGCATTTGGAATATAACTCTTTTCAAGTTGTTATTTAGCAGGACTGAACTTTCTGAATTAAAAACATTTCCTTTAAATTTGACTTTAAATTTCCAAGCTCAGCATTATTACTACTATTTTTTAAAGCCTTATATGATAAATTATCTGAACATATTCTATCAGATATTGGATTCCAAAGCTTTATCTGTCAAATACTTTGCAGTTTACATTCCCTTCATTGTCTGGAACCTTTAGACATGTTGACTTTTTCTTCCTTGAGCCAGTTTCCAATATATGAACTACTTTGTAGTGTGTAAATCATGTTCCTGTAAATCAAGCTACCTTAACTTTCTTAAAATGAAATTTGAAAATCTAGCAAATGTTTTCCTCATTTGTTTCCTCTTATTTTTTTAACCAGACCTTTGATTTTAATGATATAAGGAATTCCATTGAGGAAACCTCTTTAACTAATGTAGATTGGCAATTGTATTGTTATAGCCTTTAAAGGTAGAGGAAGAATGGAATAAGCATTTATATAGCACCTGCCATGTGCCATATATTGTGCTAAATCTTTAAAAATATTTCATTTGATTTTCATAGTAGCCCTTGAAAAAAGTAGGTATTGTTATGTTCATTTTGCAGTTGGGGAAACTGAGGCAAACAGAGGTTGAATGACTTGGCCAGGGTCACACAGGTAGTAAGTATCTGAGCTTGGATTTGAACACAGGTCTTCCTTACTCCAGGTCCACCACTTTATCCACTGTGCCACCTAACTGCATGTAGCGATTGAGGGGCAGCTAGGTGTGCAGTGGATAGAGCCACCTGCCCTGGAGTCAGGAGGACCTGAGTTCAAATCTGGCCTCAGACACACAATACTTCCTAGCTGTGTGACTCTGGGCAAGTCACTTAACCCCAACTGCTTCCCTTAAAAAAAAAGAAAAAAAGAATTGATTAGGTACCTTTAGAGGTTAAGTGACTTGACTAGGGACATGTGGGTAGTATGTATCAGAGGCAGGACACCCAAATTCTTATGTTTCTGACTCTAAGACTGGCTCTTTTCATGCATTTTGCCTTTACATTTGGTTCCTTGTACAGGTAGTAAGATTGACTCAGTCCAATTTCTCTTCTTACTATTTCCTTCTTGGTGGCCAAGGTGCTAGTAGTCTATAACTGACAAAAAGAATAGCAGAAGGGAAGACGAAAAAAAATCACCTGGCTAATTTTCCGTTGAGATAATAAATTGCTTCATTAATATGTACTTTTAGAATATGTATAATTTCAACTTTATCTCTTAGAGCTATTTTATATATATATTTTTCATTAGGTGGAAGTATGCAATAACTGGTATTCTTAAAGTAAATATCCAGCCCAGGCTGCGCATGTGGTCATGGAAATACATATGTGAACATAGGCAAAACGTGAAGCAGTATAAAGAGCTTTATAAGAGAAAGATAAGAAGTAAGAAGCCAGCTGATGAAATTCTAAGCTCTTTGCAGGTTAGCATTTTTTTTTAAAACATTGATGATATGTTGACTGTACTATACTACTTGAAACTTCTTTTGTCTTTTAACAGTTGCCAATTTTCCTGATTCCACTCATTATTTTTTTCTCTTAATGGCAGCTCTTCTCTGTTTGTACCGTCTACTAATGTCTGTCTGTTGTGTTTTTTTTCTATTTTTTCTCCATATTCACTTTCATAAAGGAATCATCCTCTCAACTATCATTTATATGTCATTGAAGACTCTCCTAAGTTATCTGAGCCTTTAGAATTTGACTAAATCTGGAAGCTTTTTGGAATTAATGAAATCTTCCTGGGGTCACAGTTATGTTAAAGTTTTACTATGTCACTTCTCTGATTAAGTATCTGTAAACATTGCATTGCAAACAGTGCCTACAATGGCTTTCTAGACTTTCAGATTTTTAAAGTTTACATAGTCCAGTCACTATACCTTATTTCACACAATTTGCTAACATAGATCCTATATGCTAATCATAAGAATTTCCTTAGTCTCATATATATTTCACGTTAATTTCTGCACGCAAATCTTTGTTTATGTGCTCTGCTTACAGTGCTCATAACCTCTTGGTTTTTCTATGACTATCAAAATTCTGTTCATACATTAAGACCAAGATCCTATCCTTTCCCCCTTATAAAATTTTCAACTACTGTGGCTTATACTGATTTTTTCTTTCTCTGAATTAGCTTTAACATGTTTAGTCTGTGCCTCCTAATTTTATATTTGCATTGTTTGTGTAGTGTTGTTCGTTTTTCTTTCTACCAGTAAATTTTTAGTTTATAGAATCCTATAGGAGAGAGCTTAGTGATGAAACATTTTTGTTTTCTTGTTTTGTGCAAAAGGAAGTGATAGCCTGGTTAAGTGAAAGGTGAGCCAAAGCTCACACAGTTAATTTTCAGTAGTATTAGGACTAGAACTAATGTCTCCTGATTTCGTTCCGGATTCTTTCTGCTCCATGATGATGCCTTTCATTTCTTTAGTTTCCCCTAAGCCAAAATCCATAGTGCTAATTACAAAGTACGCATGCCATTCATTGAAAACAGGTTGATTAATTGATTTGAAGAAACAAAATAAAAATCATTGTTTTGATGCCCCTGGCAGTAAATCAATTGATAACTTTATCATGTCTGTGGTTATTCTGTTAAAGGTAAAGCATAGGGTCTTTATTATTACCTAAAATCAGAATTAGTTTCATTTAACATATGTTTATATTTAAAGTGATTATTGAATAGATTTTTTTGCTAATGCTGTACTGCGTTATGTTTCAAACATATGAATATATTTTAAAATTCTATCCTTTTTTTGTTTGTCGTGGCAGTGTCTGCTGCAGCTAATAGTATAGGCACAGCTTTTCGGGTGTTACTCTTGAAAAATGAGATGTTTTCCATTTCATACTTATTTCTCTTCATTTCTGCTCTCTAGTTCTTTCGTCGTTTCTTTGTTTTGCTCACTCTGTGTCATCCTTCCAACACACAAAACTTGCCTCAACTTACACTACAGTAATTTAATAGAGGATATCCTATATAAAGTTACATAGATGATGTTCACACGTCTTTTCTCTTTTTACTTTCAGCATTTGGAAAAGATCTTGGATGTATTTAACATCATTTTGGCAAGACAACAAGCAGAAGTTGAGGTAAATTTGTAAATTTTTTTCAGTTACTGGAAAGTAAGACCAAGCTCTTTGAAATTAGAGGATAAAATCATATGGATTCCAGTTTATGTACCTAAAATACTTTGGCTGAGACCCTGCCTTACCCATTTTAATCTTGGGTTACTTTCTGTGAAAATAGTAGTCCTTTAAATTCTTGAATTTATTGAAGAGAAATACATTATTATAAAAGGGCAGTGGCTTTTACTGAATTCTTGCTTTTCATAATAAGAAGGAAACTTCTCTGTCAGCAGCAATTCTTAGAAACCATAGAGAGGTATAAGACTTTTGAATCCGTAATTTGGATAAATATGTTTTTGCATATGTTCTGTTGTAAAAGTATGTCCATAGGGCATTTATTTGCTTAACCATATAGGCTTCTGAAAGAACAGTATGAATTTATTTTTTTAACTACTAACTATAAGCCAGTTCATCGTATTTATTTCATAAATTCATTTTTATATAGTTTAATATAATTTTCATTTGTATAATATTCATAGATAAAGAAAGCTGGACTCAAAATTTATGGAGCATATCCTGAGGAAAATAGAGGCTGGTTTGGTTGGATGTGGAATTGGTCGGAGTCAAACAGTAATGAGCAAGCAGATGCTAAACCTGCAAGTATGTTCATTTAGTTAATTCATAGTGTCATTAATCTTTTAAAACTAAATTCTTGTAATTCTTTATTTACATTTCCATGCCAGTTTGCCTCAGAAATGTGAATTCATTCATTTTGGTGCATTTGGAATTGATTTAATGACTTGTTATATAGTTGTGGTTCATTGTCACCTTGGAAAGAAGTTTCTGGTGAAGTTATGTTAATCAGTAAATATTTATTATGGGCTTACTGTCTGCCTGCCACTGTTGTGCCCTGGGGATATAAATAGGAAAAACAGAAAAACTTCTACCTTCAATGAACTTGCAATCTAAAAGGGCAAGACTACACATAAAAGGCAAAAGGAAGTTGAGGGGAGGGGAGGAAGGGCTGGGGAAAGTATCTGGAGTATCTTTGGAGTCCCAGAGTAGAGCAGCCAGGTGAGAAATGAGGAGATGCTTTGAGCTGAGCTCCCTCCTTAAATGGAAGTTTTGGAGTTCAAGTTCTGTCCTCCAGTCAGAAGAACACAGGATGGTGATGAGCTGGAATACCTGTTGGGATCTTATAGAACGATGAGATTTTCTCAGTAAATTTCCTATAAGTTCCCCCAAGAATCAGTGCTTGGCCCTGTGCTCTTTAATACTTTTATTAATGACTTAGATAAAATTGTTTTATGAACAAATTGAATGGGAAATAATTAAGTGGTTACTCTGTCCCAAATATTATACTAAGCACTAGAGATACAAATACAAAAGTGAGACCATCTCTGCCCTCAAGGAGCTTATATTCTAATAGGCAGGAATACTCCTATAGAAGTGTGGTGGCTGGGGAAGGGAGTTATAGTCTAGAGAGTAAAAAAAAAAGATGAATAGAACAGTAGAACATTATCTGCCATGCTTCTTCCAGAGAAAATGGTTGTATTGATTCCAATATAGTTCTCAGAGCAAGAGGTGGAAATCAGGGGGGTGGGAGTCGGGGGGTGGTATAGGGAAGATGCATGAAGATGAGGCAGCTAGGTGGGGTAGCAAATTGGCCACTGAATCTTGAGTCAGAAAAAGCTGAGTTCAGATCTGGCCTTAGACACTACCTGTGTGATCCCAGATAAATAATTTCGCCACTACCTCAGTTTCCTTATCTGTAAAATGGGGATAGTAATAATAATAGTAATAATAATAATGCCTACCTCCTGTGGTTGTTGTAAGGATAAAACGGTTTTAAAGTTATTTGCAGATCTTAAAAAAACATATAAATGCTAGCTGCAGGTGTTGTTGGTTGTTGTTTCAAGGAATGAACCACGAATACAGAGACAAAAATGAAAGTTAATTAGGGGATAGTAATATGACAATTACTATCTGTTCTTAACAGTTTGCTAGGCGTTTTACAACCTATTTCCTTATTTTTTTTAAAGGCAGCAAGCAATAGCTGAACATGTTTATATGCATGATTTCTTTACATAATTTATGAATATTTTGTTTAGTTATGATAAGCTTCATTTTGTGGATGCTTAATTTCTAAAGAATTTCTTAATTGAATTTTCACTGTAATTTAGAAAATAAAATCTCAGTAACATTTTTCATACTCCATTTCATAATGAGTGGACTTTTATTCCATCTACCTTTGGTCCCTTAAACAACATTTCTTAAAGCCAGTAATTAATAATTTAATTGTTTTTATGTCTGGCATTGTATATCTTTTAAAATTCTTTGCAGGCATTATCAAAACATAAGAAATACTGCATGTTGAAAACATTTAAGAAAGGCTAAACTACAGTTAATGTAATTTTATTAATTTTTTTTTTATTTCTAATCTATAAGGTCTTGAAGAATATATGACAGCTGAAGAGAAGGCTAAACTCTATGAAGCAATTGGTTATAGTGAAACCGTGGTTGACCCAACGTTGCCCAAAACAGTATGATATCATTACATAGAAATTTGCTAAATGTTTGATGCAACCATTTCTTTTTATATCATCTTATTATTTTGTGGAATCTATTTTTTATATTTGGAAAAGTATGTAATATAAAATAAGAATGTGTGTACAAAATAGTTTATTTCATTTATCTTTAATGAATGCTTTGATATTCTTAAAAGATTTAGCATTCGTTACCATATCAGAATTGGTGATCAAAAAATAAAACAACAAAAACCAATCTGTATGGATTTGATCCTAAATTATGACACTTTAAAGCTGAGTGGATCTTACAGGTCATTAAGTCAAAGCCCCTTTTATATACAAAGAAGAAGGTTTCGCAGAAATATGTTCCCTAAAGTTTCTGAGCTAGGCACCAGTGCACTGACTTCTAGTCCTATGTTCTCAGGTAGAGAAATCCTTCCTGATTTTGGCTAGCAAGAGGCTCCCCAGCCTGCTATGGCTCATTTTGAATTCATTTATCCTTCATTGGTAGTTCAAGAAAAGCTGAGCCACAGCATTTTGGCTCTGACCCAGTGTACCTGCCTACCCCTGACAAGTTCCTTTGTGCATTGGCTCTTAGGAGAACCAGGGAAAACGACTTGGGTAGGTACATACCATATTTGAAGGGTTTTTCAGCCAGTACTGTCAAATGCTTGGCTGCTAGGTGGTACAGTGGCTTAGATTCAGAAGACTCATCTTCATGAGTTCAGATCTGTCCTCAGACACTTTTACTAGCTGTATGACCCTGGACAAGTCACTTAACCCTGTGTGCCTTAGTTTCCTCATCTGTAAAAAAAAGCTGGAGAAGAAAATAGCAAACTACTCAGTGTCTTTGCCAAGAAAACCCCCAAATGGAGTCACAAAGAATCAGACATGATTGAACAACAAATTGAATGCTTATCTTTGTAGTATAGTCATATTGTTATATAATTTATTTGTGAATATAACATTTCCCCTTGCAAAAGAGAGATTAAGAATTGCTACCTGTTTCTTCATGTCATATAGCAACTTTATAACTAGATGTATTTAAAGTATTTTAGATTCTTTGAAAAAACGGTTGTGGAAATAATAATAGGTATGTTCATTTTTTATTCAATTTTCTTTTTATGCTTCTTTACATATTCCCTAGTATGAAGCCAAAAAATTATTTCTACGCTTGGAAAGCATGCATATTTCCTTAAGGGAAAAGCAGAAAAAATCTGAGTTGGTACATATTTCCTTAGGAGAATTCAGCACATTGATCATACAACGACCGGGAGCACAAGCAATAAAGTAAGCACCCCTCTATCTCAATTTTAATCCTATTATGAGGAAAGATCACAATGTAAGAATTAGAATATGTCGGAATCTTACTTATTTTTCAGTATTTCTATAGGCATGCTACTGTTTAATGGGTTTAATACTGTTTAAAAGTTTCTTTTTAAGTATAGTTTTTATGACTTTTGTATAATTTTAAAATATGTCCAGAACTTGTTTTTGGTGTGAGAAGCGATGTGCAGTCACCAACTAGTTTTATTGTGTTTCAATCTTGTTATGGAATTTGATGATACTTCCTTTCAAAGTTGAACTTAATACGTATGATAAATGCTAGCTTTTCTAGATCACTAAGTAGGTATTGAGAAAAGTTTGAAGTTAATATAAAGTCAACATGCATTAATTAAGGACTTAGTATGTGGCAGGCATTATGCTTAGGACTGGTGATACAAAGAAAGGCAAAAATAGTCTCTGCCCTCAGGGAGATGACATTTGAATGTTGTGAGACAACACGTAAATAACTATGTATGTACAAGATGTAGACAGAATAGGTGAAAGGTAATCTAAGGGGGGAAGGCACCAGTAGTTGGGTGGACCGTGAAAGAAGGTGTAGAAGGTGAACTTTGAAGGAAGTCAGGTGAAGCAAGAAGTGAGAACATTCCAGGCATGGAGGACAGCCTGTGCAAAGGAAGGTGAGATGGAGTGAACAGCAAGGAACAGCAAATAGGATAGAATAGCCAGATGCTAGACTTTGTGAAAGGGATTTAACGTGGAGGAAGAATGGAAATAAAGGAGGAGGCCAGGTTTTAAAGAGCTTTGTGGGTCAAAAAGAGGACTTTATATTTAATCCTGTAGGTAATGGGAAGCCACTGGAGTTTGGTGAGTACTGGGGTGGCATTTTCAGGCCCATGATTTAGGAAAATCATTGTAGAGTCTTACTGGAGGATGGACTGGTATGGTGGGGTTTGAGGCAAGGAGATTGATTAAAAGACTATTATAGTAGTCTAGGCAAGGGCCTGAACCAGAGTGATGACTGTGAATGAAGAGAAGGGGAGGGATGTATCTGAGAGGTACTATAAAGGTCAAGTGCCAAGAGGATTTATCAACTAATTGGATGTATGGGGTGAGGGAGGAATCAAAAATGACACCAGGGTTGCAAACCTGGATGACTGGGAGGGTGGTGGTACCTTTGGTATTACAGGGAACTTAGGAATGGGGGAGGATTTTGTGGATACAGGTAATGGGTTCTGTTTTGGTCATATTTTGTTTGAGATGCTTATGGGACATCCAGTTCAAGATGTCAAAAAGGCAGGTGGTGGTATGGCAGTATAGCTCAGGAGAGAGATTAGAGCTACATGTACAGAGAGGGAATCATTTGCATTCAGATAATAATTGAACCCATGACAGTTCATGAGATCACCAAGTGAGATAATAAAAAGGGATAAGAGAAGAGGGCTCAGAAGAGAACTCTGAGGGATGATAACCACTTTTTGTGGTTATGACAAAAATAGAGAACCAATAAAGCAGACTGACACACATTTAAAGCTCTGCCACTTCAGACAGAAAATATTTTTCCTTGAATTTATTGATTGGGAATTATGAAATTTTAATTTAAACTATTAATTTTTGTTTCATATTTTTAATATTGAAAATGCTTATTTTGTATATAAATTTTTGTGCTGTCCTTTTTCACATAGATTTGAAAGCAAGATAGACTCATTTCATGTTACTGGTTCATCAAGTTATGACTCAAAACCTTGTCTCCTTTCTCCATTGGATGACTTTTCTTCACTTTTCAAAATTATGTTTGAGACCAACCCATTAGATGGATCTGCTGCTCAGAGATGTGTTATAGAAGCTGAGCCTTTGGAAATCATGTATGATGCAGTAAGTAAAGATCTTTCTGTCGTCATAGATTTTTCTTTGATGTCCGTGTAAAAATAAGCTTGTGTATCATGCTAGTGATAATTGTATTTTAATAGAAAACAGTGAATGGTGTAGTGGAATTCTTTCGACCCCCAAAAGAAGTTCGTTTGGCACAGTTGACAACAGCAACTTTGATGAAATTGGAAGAATTTCGTGAGAAAACAGCAACAGGTAAATGCTAACATTCACTGCTGGTGAATCAAAAGACAAAGTCATTTAACACATAAAGAAATGCTTAGTTTATTATTTTAAAGGCTATAATCTTAAATTTTCTAGATAAATTGTTGTGGAATTTGATTTGATTTATTTTTATCTTTAAATATCAATAGGGTAATAAATGTGAAGCATTTTGGTGTAGTGGAGGACAGTCCTCAGAGACAGGAATTTCTAGATTCAAGTCCTGCCTCTGACACATCCTGGTCCTGTGATCCTGGGCAAGTCATTTAATCTCTCAGTGCCTCAGTAATTTGTTTGAGAATGTAAATTGTCCAACAGTTTACTGTTCTGCCTTTGGGAATAAATATCCTTGATTGGGAGTTTCCTACATCAGTAAAATCACGAATTCCCTTCCCCCTAAAAAATGGTAGTAAATATATCCTTTTCACACTTGAAAGGATCAAAACTAAATTTGTACTATTAAATTTTCGGTTACTCTTTTAGGGGATACTAAGGCTGGTTTTTAACTTATTTCTTTTGACACCTAGTTTTGGTTTTCCTTTTCCTTCCTTTCTCACACTTTCCCTTTCTGTTTATTATCGTTTAGTCTTTTGATGTCATAATTCCTTGCTAAGTTCACCTGTATTTGTAACCTTATATTTTCCTGAATGATGTTTTTATGTCACTTTTTCTGTGCTATTTATAATTGGTAATATGTTGCAGTCAGTTTGTGCCCATCTTAATTCTTTGGATGCTATGTTATAGTAGGGGAAATGAGACATGTACCCAAATAATTCTACAAAAACTAGTTTGAATTATATACATATGATGAGTTCAACAGAGTGGCTAATTAAAGGACAGAAGCGTTACCTTTGATAATTAATGGAGGACGGTGACCTGTTGTATTCTTGGAGACTTCCATAATGACATTAATTCATTAATGTTCATTTTTGTTCAGCTCATTAATTTATCTTTTATATGATTATTCAGCCAGTTTTAAATCTTCCTAATTGTATTATGATGGTTACTACATTTGTGAAGTTGATTGTCTCTGTAGTATGTATGTTAAAATTATATATACAACTCTCAGATTTACTTAATGTATAATTGACATATCAATTAGGCCACAAATACTAATTGTGTTCTGGTTGTAATTAAAAATGACTAATTATTAAGTTTTTTATTTTAAAGGTCTATCGTATATTATTGAAACACAGAAAATTCTTGATCTCAAAATTAATATGAAGGCTTCATATATTATTATCCCCCAAAATGGATTTTATACTCCCACATCAAATATACTTCTCTTGGATCTTGGTCATCTAAAGGTATACATTTATAATATATTATAATATATATAAAGTTTTCTAAATATTATTTTGATAATTCTGAATATATTTGCTACCTCTTTGTTGTTGATGAAATGAAACCTAGCTTGTTACATGGATATTATGCTGTGGTGTATGTAATTTTTTTTTTAGAGATATAAACTGTTACCAAAATTAGCAGATGAAATCTTCTTCCTTGGTGATTTAAAATAATTTGAATTTTCATCTAGTCAGGTTGGTTCAGTACATCTCTAAATGAAGATGTACAGGATGAGCCACATAATTTGTGATGCATTTCTTGTGAAAAAGCAGATTACCTATCTCATTTTGTTACGGTCTTTTTTTCCCCACCTGTATGAATTAATATTGTTCCCAGTTATTTATTTTATGTTTGTCAAAAATGGAAGCTTTAAAGTGAAGCCATGCTTTGAACTGTTTTAAATACATCTTCATAATGTTAATTTTTAAGGTATCAAGCAGGAATCGTTCGGAGTTACCACACATTGAAAAAAATCAGTGTAATATCGAAGAGATTATGTCTAGAGCTTATGATAATTTTGATATTCAGCTTAGTAGCATACAGCTACTTTTTAGCACAGCTGGTAAGTATAACATAAATCATTGTTTTTCTCCCCCTTGTATTCTCTAAATTTGAGTCTTGGGTGTTTTATTGGAAGTTTCATCCTTTAGAATTATTTTCTTCTTTGGGTATAACAGATTCCCACAGTATGAGAACTTAGATGACTCAATAGGATTGAATATAATTCAAGGTTTTTCTTGGAGTTAGAATTTAGTTTTTCTTTTACCAAACTGTCAATTTTCAATCTAAAATAGTGGTTACACCAAAGTTAATCCAAATTTGGTTCTGGGATATGCTGTAATTATCATCGAAATTATGTCCTGATTTTGCCAGTGTTAAAATTAGTTTGCATTTCCAAAACCAAGGACACAAAGTGCAGAAACTTATGAAGTTGTAGAGAGAAATTTGTCAAAAATTTCCTGTACAAAATCAGTATATTGCTATATTTTAATACTTTTGTTAGGGGAGTTTTATGAACAACAGTTCTTAAAGCTCATTAACACTACTCATGCTAATGTTTGGGGAGATTTTGTAAAGAAAGGATGAAATCTCCTAGTGTTACATACTTATCTATGATTGTGATACTGTTCTTATATAGAGCAGATTGACTACTTTATTCACCAAAATTTCATTGATACCATAAGTGCTCTTTAAAAAAAAAAAGACAACCATTCTTTAAATGTGCTTGCATGTTGCAGGTTGGGAGCTAAATAGTGAAATTATGTAATTCAGGTTTGATTTTTTTCTAATTTGATTTTTTCTAATTTTTTCTAATTTTTCTAATTCTAATTTTTTCTGATTTGATTTTTGTAAATATGAGTCCTGAGACATGCCCTCTCTCCCTGGCCTACCTTTCCTTCTAAAATGATTTAGCTTCCTCGTCCATGATATTTACTGCTCTACTCTAATACCTCTGGCTACCTCAAGAGTGTAGGTCAGCAGGAACTTTAAGTAGCAGCAAGGGAAGAAAGAAGTAGAGAAAACAAACCTGGGGGATCACTGTGATCAAGGGAGGATGGAAATAAACAGATGCTAGTGAGAAGTGTTCCAGGATTATGCTGAAGCTTTCAGATGCTATGTATAGCAAATATACATACAGTTAATTTATTGTTTCTAGGTGATGATTGGAAAGAAGCTCGAAAACTCAAGTGTTCTCATCAGCATATCTTGAAGCCGCTGCATTTTAATGTGGAATTGTCCAAGTCCATGGTTGTCACAGATATAAGAATGCCTAAGTAGGTTTCATCTCTTGGTTATAAGGGCTTTGTTTTTTAGTAATTGGATCATTAGGAAAATATTTCGTATATTTGACTCTTTTAAAAGATGTAGAGGACTCTTTAACAAATAGATTTTAAGTATCTGGCTGAATGAATGAATTTAATTCATGTAGATTACCCTGTTTAAACAAATACCATTTTAATGTCTGGTTATATATAATGAATTTAATTGCTTGTTTTGGAAGATGACCCAATAATAACAGTGTTTTACTGTTCTTCTTAGAATATATTTTGTTATACAGCTATAATACCTGCTTGTACTAACCCAGATGGGGAACCTTTTCATGTTGTAAGGCCGCATTAATATTTAGGTGTAATCAAAGAAGGCCACATTCAAGAAACTTCAGTTAGATATACATAAAAATGTATATTACCTAACTACTATATACTTGATAATTAAAAAAAAATGAAAACTTAATTTTAAAGTTAACTAACATTTAAAAATTTTTTTTATTAATTTATTTTAATTTATCAACAATCACTTCCATAAGCTTTTAAGTTTCAAATTTTTCTCCCCCTCCCTCCCCAAGATGGCATGCAATCTAATATAGGCTATACATATACATTCCTATTAAACATGTTTTCACATTAGTGATGTTGTAAGAGAGAATTAGAACTAATAGGAGGAACCCCCTGAAAGAGGAAACAAAATACAACAGAAGAAAAAAATAGCAAATAATATGTTTTGATCTGCATTCAAACTCCATAGTTCTTTCTTTGGATGTGGGTAGCATTTTCTATCATGAGGCTTTTGGAAATGTCTTGGATCCTTGTATTGCCGAGGGGGGTTAAGTCTATCAAAGTCAGTCATCACTCAATGTGGCTGTTTCTGTGTACAGCATTCTCCTGGTTCTGCTCACTTCACTCAGCATCAAACCATACAAGTCTTTCTAGGTTTATCTGACATCTGTTCATCATTTCTTATAGCACAGTAGTATTCCATTACATTCATATATCATATTTGCAATTATGATTACAATCTGTATCTTTCTCTCCATTCTTTCCCCCCCATTTATGCTTTTCTTTCTCCTCTCTCCTTTTCCCTCCTGACTAATGTTTTGCTTTTTACCACTGCCTCCCTCAGTCCCACCTCCCTTCTATTAGCCTCCTCCTTTTTCTTTCCCTTTTTGCCTCCTACTGCCTATAGGGCATGTTAGATTTTTATGCCTAACTGATTATGTTACTCCCTTCTTGAGCCAAATCTGATGAGAGTAAGGTTCAAACAATGCTCATCTTCTTTCCCTCTGCTGGAATAGGTTTTTGTGCCTTTTCCTGTGATATAATTTACCCTTGTCTGCCTCCTCCTTTCCTTTTCTCTCAGTACATTTTCTTAGATCAGATTAATTCACTTACTTGTATCCATGTAACCCACTTGATTAGATTTTTTTCATCATTACCTCAAAGTCAATTTATATCCACCCTCTTTATGTATACCCCTTTAACGTGGTGTAACAGCAATACGATTCTCAAGAGTTGCAAGTGTCATCTTCCTTTGTGGGGATGTAAACAGTTTGCCCTTATTAATCACATGTTTCTTTCTGTCCCATTTACCTTTTTATGTCTCTCTTGAGTCTTGTATTTGAAGATCAAATTTTCTGTTGAGCTCTGGTCTTTTTATCAGGAAGGTATGGAAGTCCCCTATTTTGTTGAATATCCATCTCCTCCCCTGAAAGATCATGCTCATTTTTGCTGGGTAGTTGATCCTTGGTTGTAATCCAAGCTCCTTTGCCTTACGGAATATCATATTCCATGCCCTGTGGTCTTTTAATATAGAAGCTGCAAGGTCTTGTTTAATCCTGACTGTGGTTCCATGATACTTAAATTGTTTCTTTCTGGCTGCTAATAGTATTTTCTCTTTGACCTGGTAATTTTGGAATTTGGCTACTATATTCCTTGGTGTTTTCAATTTGGGATCTCTTTCAGGAGGTGATCGGTGGATTCTTTCTATGGCTATTTTACCCTCTGGTTCTAGGACCTCAGGGCAGTTTTCCTTTATGATTTCCTGAAAGATACTGTCCAGGCTCTTTTTTTTCATGATTTCCAGATAGACCAATAATTTTGAAATTGTCTCTCGTGGATCTGTTTTCCAGGTTAGTTGTTTTACCAATGAGGTATTTTGTGTTTTCATCTATTTTTTCATTCTTTTGTTTTTGTTTGACTGATTCTTGCTCTCTCATAGAGTCATTAGCTTCCATTTGCTCAATTCTAATTTTTAACAAATTGTTTTCTTCTATTAGATTTTGTACCTCCTTCCCCATTTGGCCAATTGTATTTTTTAGGGACTTGTTTTCTTCAGTGTACTTTTTTTCCAGTTGGCCAATTGTATTTTTTTAAGGACTTGTTTTCTACAGTTAATTTTTGTCCTTCCTCTTCCAAGCTATTGATTCTCTCTTGCATTCCTCTCATTTCTTTTCCCATTTTTTCTTCTACCTCTCTCAGTTGACTTTTAAAATCCTTCTTGAGCTCTTCTAAGAAGGCTTTTTGGGCTTCAGACCAGTTCATATTCCCTTTTGAGGTTCCAGATGTGGGTTTGTTGACAATGTTGTCCTCTTCAGAATTTCTGCCTTGATCTTCATTCTTCGCATAATAAGAATCTATTGTATGTTTCTTTTTGCTCATGATATTTGCTTATTTCCTGGCCTTTAAAGAGATTGGGCTCATTCTGGTGGGGAGTGAAGGACACTGACCCAAGCTTCTTGTGTTGGGAGCCTAGGGCCTGGTCAATGGCTTTGTATGCTGGGGCCTCCAATGTTGGCAGTTGGAAGCTGTAGGATTCTGGCAGCTTACCTGGTGTTGGGCTGGAATCAGCAACGCTAGAACTTAAGGGGTAGTATTGAGTGTAGTGTAGCTCCTGGAGATTTCCCTCTCACCCAGGCCTTTCCTTCCTTTTTCTTTCTTGAGCTCCTTTCAGGTGAATATTATAGGGTGTTTATCCATCTGGGGCCCCTTGGAGCGCTGCTTCCCTTAGTTTTGCTGAGGCACTGGGAGAGCCGGTTGCTGTAGAATGCCAAGGCACCTGGTGGTTTTCTGAGCTGGTTTCCACCAGTTCTCCCACCCTCAGTGAGGCACTCAGGGGTCCAGGTGTTGGTGTCTGCCTCCTGCACCACCTGGGCTTCAGGATCTCTTCCTGGTATGCTGAGGTGAGGCTTTCCACTAGCTTCCTGGGTTGCCTCCCATTCTGTACTGCTCCCTTTCCCCCAGGGTAAGAGGGACCTTTCCAGTTAATTCGTCAAGCTACCTGGGCTACTGGAGTGCTGTACCCCATCTTTCTTCTGGTTCAGCTGTTCCAAGGTTTTTCCTGGGGTGATATTTTCTGGGCTTTCAGGGGTTAGTAGGGGGAGGGTAAGAGAGACTCACCTCTTACGGAAGTCTCTAAAGTTAACTAACATTTTAATGACTTTGTTGTGTCTGCTTTTTGTTGGAAAGCATTTGAATATTCGGTTGCAGCATAAAGGTCCACAGTTTCAGTTGATCTTCGTGATGGATATCAGTTGTTTGTGACCTTAAGGGCATCTTGATTTGGGTTAGGTAGGAGAATGTAGATTGAGCAATAAGTGGTTGAAAATCAACAAAGCATTTTTAGACAATGTTGCTGAAGGCGTGTATATTCTACTGCATTTTTCCATATTTCAAATGGATCTTTCTTAGCATCAAACAATGACTTTAAAATGTCATCCACTGAGAGCTCAGTCAGTTCCATCTGTAATTTTTTAGGTGCCTTGGTGTTATCAACTAGGTGAGGCTGAAATGCTCATTTGAACATGATGTCATGATTCTCAAAGTCAGTGAACCTTTCATTGTATTCTCCAGTTAATAGGTCTATAACAGCTGTGTATTCTGCAAATGATTTTCATATATCATCCCCCTCATCAGTGACCTCTGCTAACTGGGGAAAATGTTCATCCAAATTTTCATTTTGAAGTATTTTGAAAAAAACATAGCTTTTTTCGAAATGCTTGGATTTTTTTTGCTACATATTGTATGTAGACTTAGTTTTACCTTGCAAAGAAATATTCAAGTTGTTTTGATTTGACATGTCAATTCCTATAGAAATCTTCTTTCAATAATTCACATTACTGATTTTGTTCTTCATAAAATTTAACCATCTATCCTCACAGAGATAAAATTTTGGCTAACACCTGTCCCTGCAATAGCAAACACTTTAGAAAGATGTGGCAAATCCACACTGAATACTTCATCATTGAACTTTAGCATGTTACGAAACTGATGATGCTTTGTTGCATTTGTCAGAATATAGTTAACAATACTTATAACTTTTTGCAAAGTGTCACTTAAAATAATAGCTTTCGCACAGAGATTTTGCTGATGCAAGATATGATGAAAAGAAATGAGAGCATCTGGATCTATTAATACTTTTATATCTGTGCAATAAACCCTTCCTGTCATGGAAGGGTGCGCTATGTGGGCATACACTCACTAAATATACCAAATTCAATCCAACTTCATGATATTTACCTTAAAAGTTGCTAAAGATATCTATTCCCCATTTTCTGTTCACAAGAATGCCCAAAGAGATAAACTATTCATAGCAAAAAAAATCTTCTGTTATGACCCAAATAAAGTCTAAAACCTACACCGAGACAGTAGTATTGGTTGATTCATCCAAAGAGATTGAATAATGTGTATTTTCCTTTTGAAGTATTGCATGAAGTTGGTCTGTTAAGTTGAAGGCCAGTTCATACTGCTGATCAATTATGGTTCTCCTTGAAAGAGGCAGTTGTTTGTACTTTGAAATGTTATCAGGATCTAAGTATCCTATGACTTCCAACAGTGTATTTTTTTTCACAATTTCTCCATCACTAAATGGCTTCCCTTTTTCCTGAGTATATAAAGTACTTTATAAGTTGCTTCAATGGCATTATTTCCAGGTCTTATTGCTGCTTGAAAGAATTGTCTTTGCTTTTGCTTTTTATCTTTTAATTTCTTCAGTACAACCTTTCATGCCTCTCCCTCTAATTTAAGATATTTGTTGTCCTTATGAGTGTTATAATGCTGATAAGCATTGAATTTCTTTTTTTTTTTTGTTTTTTTTTAAGCATTGAATTTCTTTAATGTTGATATTGCAGTATTACAAAGCAAGCAAATCATCTTATCTTTAGCAGAAACAAAGTAATATTGCAATTCCCAGTCCTCATTTAAAAATAATATTTTCTTTAGTCTTCTTTTGGTCTTCTTTGACATGATGGACTGTTAGACAGAATTAAAATATACTGTTAAACTATACAACTATTCACAAATTCCATTTCAGATAGCAACACAGTGCATGGTTGTCAAAATCTGTTGTACTCGACCCCCATAAACTCTCACCAACCAGCCTCGTGAGGTAGTGGTGCCAGTGAGGTGGGGGAAGTTATAACTAAATAATGAGTATAGCAGCTGTCAAGTTAGCTCTTATGCCTCACTAATGTTCTAATTGTGCCAGTCAATCTAGGAGGATTATTTCGTTGAAACTTACTTTATTCTTTGGTATTTTAAATATGTTCATTTTTATTTTATTTTAATTAATTAATTTATTTTTGGTGAGGCAGTTGGGGTTAAATGACTTGCCCAGAGTCACACAGCTAGTGAGTGTTATATGTCTGAGGCTGGATTTGAACTCTGGTCCTCCTGTGCTCTATCCACTGTACCACCTAATTGCTCCCAAATACGTTCATCTTAAAAATAAAATAAAAATATAAAAGGCAAACAGCATATTAATAAAAATAAAAAGATTTGTTCTGTAAAATTTGGATTCAGTCAAAAAGTTGCACTTGAGGACCTAGAAGGCTACATGTGGCCTTGAGGCTGCAGGTTCCTCACCCCTGGAATAACTCTTAATCATGTAGGACTCAAATCAAGTTTGAATTTGGATTTCTCACCTATTATATACTTAAGAATTGACAGCCAGCATCAGTTATTTCTTTGATACTATGTACTGTTTTCATCATTAATATCATCATCACTGTGATTATCATCACTATTGCCAATAGTGCTATCACCAACACATTAAAAGTCCGATTATTGTTCTCTAACAGCTAGCATTTAATTGTCCTTTTGTGACCAGTCATGTTCCATTAAGGCTGAAGTTTTTTGTCTTCCCTGTCAATGTAACTCTTTTTACTGGTCGTCTCCTATAGTCTCTTTCTTCCATACTCACCCTAAGGAGTATTTGGGTGTCTGCTTTCTTTCTCCATCTTTGATGACTTGAATGTTAGCAGAAATATTGACCTATGAGTCTTTACAATTGTTTGCCTAGAAGGAAAGAGGTAGATGAGAATAGATTTTGGATCCTTAGCTCCTGAGAATCTTGGTCTGTAGTGATGAAGTGAAGAAAGAGCTTAAACTTGAATGAATGAGGGGAAAGCTCAGGCATCCTACTTTGATTTTTGACTCAGCTTTGCCATTTCCCACCCCCAAGCCCCCAGTGCCTTAAAATAGTTAAGCTATTTATCTTTAGTCCTATTGTAATTTGAAGGACAAAGAAAAAGCTCTCCTCTTCAAAACACCCTCTTTTGCTACTAACTGAAATGTTTAAAATGAGAGACAAGCCTTTCATTCCATAACTGGAGAGAAAAGATTTAAAAATGAAAGGGAAATCTGGGAGAATTAGCACTCGGAATAACTGTGTATATGCATGTGACTAATTTCAAGGAAAAAGATGAAAAAATATGATTTTCTCTTAGTTGAGTCTTAACTTAAAATTTTTGTTTTTAATGATTTCTCATCTTTTTGGAATAGATTCAAAGTTTTTGGACATCTACCTCTACTTTCTTTGCAAGTTTCAGATCAAAAATTAAGAGAGATTTTGGAATTAGTTAAAAGCATTCCAAGGCTACAAAGTGGAACTGATGTATCTGCTCCTGCGAGAACTTCTGTGGTAAAGTATTGTTTTAAATTGTTAAAGAAATAGTGCAGTGGATATTTGAAACTTCAAGAAAATTGCCTTAGAACAAAATAATTTTACAAAATCTCAGAATTTTAGAATTGGAAGCCACCTTAACATCCACCTACTTTACTTCATGTCCAAAAAGGAATCTCTACTGCAACATGTGGTCATTAAATTTTTGCTTAAAAATCTTCACTTAGGAGTATCTACCTCCCAAGGCAGTCCATTACATTTCTGGGTAGCTCTGTTTGTTGGAAGATGTTTTATTACACTACATTTCAAACCCCTTTTTGCGGCTTCCTTCCTAATGCTCCTAATTCTATGTTCTCAACCCTTTTTGATGTATGAAAAGTTCAGAAGACATAATTTCTGGGTAATTAATAACCTGTTAGTTATAGTTAGCAAATAATTAACAAAATGATGGTCATCAGTTTTCATAAACCAAAGACGAGCTTTGAGGGCCTTTTGAGAGTTTAAATATAATTGGAAGAATGGGTATTCCTGACAGCTGGAAATCAACTCTAATTGGTTAACAGTTAATGAGAGAATGAATATTATAATGAGAGGTGAACTAAAATCTTCAACTCTTCCTGCTAAAAACATGATCTAATTGTGAAACTCGGCTGCCTCCAGCAATCTGGACAAAAGAATCCATCTTTACCCAGACTACACTGACTGGTTGTCCACTTCATAAGCTGGATTACCCTAAATACTAATGAAAGGTCCCCTGTACAGGGGCTTATTTCCTTAGGGCAAGATCTCACCTAGACTAAATTCTATTTGAAATGTACTTACCCCAAGGATTTGGGCAATCTCATTATCAGCTGTGTCCTTCAGAGACTGGCTGAATAACCTACAGAGATTGATTCTGAATGAGGAAACAGAAAGGGAAAACCTTAATCTTAATTAATAATTGATTATTAATATATGAAAAAAATAATCATTTCTTTCATTTTCACAAACCCAACCTGTCTCACTCCTGTTCTCCTGCCCCCTTCCAGGAACAAATGGAACACGTCTAATCCATCCACCATATAATAGTCCTTCAAATAGTAGAAGATAGCTGTATGTCTCCTGAGTCTTCTCTTTTTCAAGCTAAATATGCCCATTCCTTTAACTAATCTCCTTGTGGCATGGACTAAATGTTCTTCACCATCCTGATTACTCTACTTTGGATATTTATCAATGTCTTTCCTTAACTGTGGTGCCCAGAATTGAATGGGATATTCTAGATGTAGTCTGACTAAGGCATAATGCTGTGGAGCTACCCTCTTATTCCTGGAATATTCCTGCAATATTATGCCTTTCTTAATTTAGCCCAAGTTACTAAGTTCATTTTTTGGCTGCCTTAATACATTATTCTTCTATACGGAGCTTGTAGTACACTAAAACACTGAGCTCTTTTTCAGATAAACTGCTGTGTAAACCAGGCACCCTCATCTTGTACCTGTGAGGTCATTTTCTTGAACCCAAGGAAAAGGTTTTACATTTATCCCTATTTCAACTTCATGTGTATTAGATTTAACTCAATGGTCTTGTCTTTCAAAATGTTTTTAGATTCTGTTATTTCTTATTTTAGTTATCTTTCCATACTTTGTGTCATCTATAAATTAAGTATGCTACCTATGCAAATCATTGATAAAAATATTAAAGAGTACAGACTAAACACAATTCTCTGTGACACTGCACTGGAGACCTCCCCAATTGACATAGAAACATGAACTGCTACTTTTTGAATATTCTTTTCTTTAATTTTTTTTTTATCAACAACTTCAGCTCATTCAGAACTTTAGCATACTTGGCATTGTCTTATAGTAATATTCATTCATCTGTTTTACTTGTCCCTTGCTTCTGTTTTCTGTCTTATCTTTAGAGAGATGTAAGTTGATTGGTGAGTCCTCTGAACACATTTAAAATGGATACACTTGGGTGACTTTTTTAAAAAAAAAGTAATCATTCCTTAAGGGCAGTTGGGTGGTACAGTAGATAGAGCACTGAGCTTGGAATCAGGATAGCTCATCTTCGTGAATTCATATATGGTCTCAGAACATGTACTAGCTATGTCACCCTGAGCAAGTCACTTAATCCTGTTTGTCTCAGTTCCTCATCTGTAAAATGAGCTGGAGTAAGAAAGGGCAAATCACTCCAGTCTCTGCCAAGAAAACCCCAAATGAGGTCCTGAAAAGTTGGCCATGATTGAAATGACTCAGCAACAACAACAACAAAATCAGTGCTTAACTTGGAGATCTGCGTGGTTCTGTTTAGAACTACAGAACATTTTGGTGATAGTAGTACGTGAAAAATGTAGATCCATTATGAAGAAAATTCTCTTAAGCTCTTATTGACATTGGGTTTTTTTTGTACATTGTTTTTATATAGCCTCATAGCCTTTCAAGTTAATTTGAATAAAATAGCAAAGTAAAGTCCTTTTAATTTGAACTCCTCTAATACAGAATTTGTAAACAGTCAAGAGTTGGTTATTAAACTGTATGACTAAAAAGATATTTGATAATCAAATTAATAACAAGTTAGAAAGGAAAATAGTTTATTTGAGAAAGTAAACTTTTCAAGTATTTGAAATATCCATTTGGATTCAAATAATGAATTGCCATTGTCACCTAATTAAAGCTAATTTGGAAAGACCTCAACTTTGGCATCTTTTTATTAGCATATTTTAACATTTATTTTGCGTATCATGCTGAAGATCTTAATGTTCCTAAAGAAACAGAATAAGCTTTCTCATGAATATTGCAACCCATATTCGTTAATTGGATAGAAAACACAACAAGGTGAACTCTAAGATCATGTTAATTCTAAAGTTCTAGGAAATGACAATTTTTTAAAAATTAAGTTACAAATAGGCCCCTAATAACTGAATTTGTGATTTGTATTTGAAAATGGAATTTCTTTTAAACTATTTTGTCATTTAATTTTTATTAATTCAGATTAATCTCTTTTCCTATTTGTTTACATTCATTGTTTCCTTATCAAAATATTTCCACAGCATTTTTGTGTGTGTTTTTATAACTCTGTACAACTTCCTGTCTACTCAGGCTCGTGCATCTTCTTTTGGAACACCACAGATTTCACAAAGGCTGCTTCCTCTCTTGGAACTTCAGTCTCTTATTGAAGATGGTAAAGTATTTATTTAAACACTTTGTTAATTATTTATTAATTGTTTAAATTAATTAATTATTTAAAGAAGATTCTCTTAATAATGAATGTATTATCACAATAAAAATTCAGTGGATGTATTTGAAAGTAAGTTTCTCATAAGAATTGCACAGCATGAGAAAATGTGGGCTGCAGTCACCATCATTTCAGGGAATAACCACATTGTTTAGAATAAGGATATTTAGAAGATCTATCCAAAGTCCTAAAAACTTTTCTCTAGGTGTTAAAATTCTCGGGGTGCCTTTTAGTATATGGGCGGTATATTCCTTATTCTAACCATATTAAACAGCCTTCTTCCTTTTCTAGTAACATATTTCCTACATAATATCTTTTACACCACTTGTTACATAGAAGCTATCACGAATAATATACAGCAACTTATTTATATCCATCACATTATCTTTATTGCCCTATTAGTTAAGTATAATTTTCTTTTTCATAGATTATGAAATTTCATGATTTGCAGCTATATAACATAATTGGAAGAATATTTATTTTTTAAAATAAGAAATTATGTGTCAGGCAGCAGCTTGAATTCATTGGAAATACTGTGTCATTTCCCGTCCATCTTCCTCTTATTTTCTTATTTAATTCTTAGCTCAATTCATTACACATTTGCAGTGCTTGTCATATATGTGTTTATGCATGTATGCATCTATATGTTAGTGCCATTGAATTAATGCAGGTATATGCATATGCATTTGCAGTGCATGCTTATTTTATCTATATGGGTGTGAGTAGGCAGGTATGCAATATATATGTGTGTGTATGCTGGAGAGGATATGTGTGTATGTATGAGGCAGCTGGATGGGGAATGCCATTAAATTAGTCAAATATCTGTCATATGTTAAATATGTACCTAAGAAAGCGCACGCGTGTGTGTGTGTGTGTGTGTGTGTGTGTGTGTGTGTGTGTTATACACATGAGGACAGGGATTTTTGCAAATCAACAAACAACTCATTAAACACATCTTGTATTTTCTACATCACAGTATTATTAGGTCCCAACGTGTGGGTTAGGAACTCATGGGGTTTACAGAGTATTACAAGTTATACCATTCAAATATTTTCTCAATTTTGCATGTGCTTATTAAAGGTTAAACTACACTAAAACTTTTGGGACATCTATTTATACACACACACACACACACACACACACACACACACACACACACACACAAATTTAAAGGCAGTGACATTCTACTTTATTTCATAATCTGGACAGTAAGTAGTTTTCATTTATTTTTTTCCTGTGTGGATTATTGGGCTAATCTCAAGTAGTCAGGGACCTCAGTGAAAAGGTTCTTACAGTTAACATGTTATTTGTAAACAGGATTATCGGTAGGACCTCTGCCTTTTGGACTCTGAGAAGCATGTCCTCTGTGATACCACCCACAAATGCAACACTTCCATGTTTATGAACTGAAATTCCCTTATTTTATCAAAATTTATTCTCATTCTATTTCCTCATCTGTCTTGCAACCCCAAACTTTCTTCTTTGTCCATTCTGTGACCTTCATTCAATTGATATATCAGCTCTTTCCCAGGTCATCACCTCTGCACTCTCTGTGTAATTTTCTCTTCCTCATCTTGACCACCTGATGAACCATTTAAACTGCACTGTCTTCCCCATCTGCTGCCTGCACTTCAGCACACATGCTGCTGAATAAACCTGGAGAAAATCTCAAAATCATGCTGCCTGAGTCCACTGTGAATTTATGTTACATAACCTCAACTCGGTCCCCATTGCAACAAGGCAGTTCTTTTATGCCTTCTTAATAAATTCAATCGCTACTTATCACAGCAGCTATTCCAAACCTTTTCATCCTTCTTCAAATGTCTCATGGCTCCTCTTCCCTTCAACTTCTCAACTGAGAACTTTGCTTCATATTTTACTTTAAAAAAAAAAGAAAAGAAAATTGAGGCCATTTGCTGAGAGCTCCCTCTTCTCTTCTTCTCCTTCTTATCTCCCATCACCCAGATGCTTTCTGCTATTTTCTGCTCCTTCATAATTGTCTTATATAATGAGATAGCCCTTCTCCTTGCCAAGGGAAACCCTTCTTAAGGAAATACATTGCATATTTGTGCACACAAATACATGCACAAGCAGTCCCATTCTATTCCATTTTCTGCAACAGATTATTCTCTCCAACATCCTACTCTCATTCAGTGTCTCCTTTCTGCTGGCTGCTTCATTACTGCCTACAAACATTTCCTTGTTTGCCCTATCCCTTTGAAAAAACCTTCACTTGATCTATCCATTCCCCCCAGTTTTGCCTCATATCTCTTCTTGGTTCTGTGGATAAACTCCTTGAATGTGCTCCCATCTGTAGTAGGTGCCTCTACTTCTTTTCCTTTTACTTCTTAACTCTACATTCTGCCTTCCGACCTAATCATTTGACCATAACTACACTTTCCAAAGTTATTAACGATCTTTTAATTGCCAAAACTAATGGCCTCTGCTGCTTTTGATGCTAGATAATTTTTTTCTTCTAGGTTTTTTTGATACAACTGTCTCCTGATTTTCTTCCTGTCTGAATGCTTCTCATCTTCTTTGTTATTCTTTATTCAGGTTACACCTGCTGACCATGGGTGTCAAAGTGACCTTCTTAAAGTGCTCTCAAAATAATAAGTTCATTTTTTTCCACACATTGAGTGTAAGATGTCTACCAGACATGCAGGTTGAGATATAAAACAGGCAGTTGAAGATGTGTTTAGAAGTCAGCACAAAGGTTAAGATAAGTAAAATTGAGAATTGTCAACAGAAAATAACTGAAACCATAGGAGCTGATGCAATCACCAAGTGAAATGAACTTACCTTAAGCTTCCCCCTTCCCACTATCTCCCCTTCCTAACTTTCCTTATTATTTTGAGAGCACTGTTATCTTCTTGGGCCCACGATCTTAGGTATTATTCTCAACTCTTCATTCTTTCTTATCTCTCATATCCAATTTGTTGCCAAGTTCTATTGATTTTAACTTTGTACTATCTCTCACATTTATCACCTTTTATCCTCTGACATTGCCATCACCTTGATTCAGGCCATGATTACCTCATGCCTGGAATATTGCAGTACCTTCTACTTGGTCTCCCTGCCCCAAGTTTCTCTCCACCTCAGCCCTTTCTTAAAGTACAGTTCTGACCATGTTGCTTCCCTATTCAGAAAACTGTAGTGGCTCTCCATCACATTCAGGATCAAACAGAAATTCTTCTGTTTGCTATTCAAAGGCCTTTATGTTCTCATCACCCTATCCTCGCCACATGTGTAGGCGCGCGTGCGTGCAGACACTCACGCGCACACACACGCGCACACACACACACACACACACACACACACACACACACCCCTCCCAAATACTACTTCATTTATTTTGTGATTCAGTAACATTGACCTTGTTCTTGTTCCTCAAACAAGATGCTCCAACCCCCAAATTTGAACATTTGTACTGGCTGTCCCCCATGTCTCTCCCTTCTCATCTCTGTTTTCCTGATTTCCTTCAAATCCAAGCTAAAATCTCACCTTCTTCTACAGGAAGTCTTTTCTGATCCCACTTAATTCTAGTGCTTTTCCTCCATTGATTATTTCTAGTTTATTCTCTATGTATTTTGTTTGTACATAATTATTAACTTCTTGTCTCTTCTGTTGAATTATGTGAACTCTTTGAGAGCAGGGAGTCTTTTATCTTTCTTTGTATCACTACTGCTTAGGACAGTAAGTGCTTAATGAATGTTTATTGACTAACTGATATTGTAACATTTATTCTTTTCTGTTGCACTTCCATTTCTCTAACATGCTGTTTTCATCTTTGCTTATGGACATCTTTTTTAAAAGCATGTTAAAGAATCCTCAGAGAAAAAATCAGCATTATCTGAATATATTCCTTAACATTGAGATCTTTACTTCAGTCTGTGAGCCAGAGGCTAAGTTTGAGTAAACATCATTAGTACATATATGATCTTGGGTGCAATATACTTAACTTCATTTTATCCATAAAAGGAGGTTTTTGGAATAATGACTTCTAATATCTGTCCCAACTCTCTATAATACTTTAATCAAATGATACACTTTCAGGTTTACTTGAGTGTATCAAAAATGCCACTTACTTCTGAGCAACTGTACCGGTGGTATTGCTTTAAAGGCCAAATGACTTAGATGTGAGTGAACTTGTTAAGCTTCCTTGAGTGTATTTTGATATGCAACACATTCCTGAGTAGCTTTTTAACAGTGGATTGTGAGATAATATTTTGAAAAAGTTATATTGCTTAAATTGAGACTTTCATGTTGTTATTGTTTATATATGTTTTGTATTCATTCCAGAAGGTTATTTGTTGAGAAGGAATTTTAAGATCCTTTGAATACATAATTACTTTAACTCTTTAACTTATTCATTGTCCCAGCATTTAAAAATTTATTCACAGATTATAAATATTATTATAATGAAATCAGTTAAGTCTTTTTTATTAATGACACATTGTGATCTTTAGAATCAGAAGAGGAATTTTTTGATGCTCCTTGTAGTCCACTAGAAGAAACTCCTCCTCTGCCAATTACTGTTGGCAATGCTCGACAAAGAAAGGCTCAGAGACAAGAGCTTACAAACTTGATTGATTTAACAGTGAAATTTGAGATACCTGAGGTATGTATCATGGTAAAATTGAATAGATATTTAAGAAATTTAATTATAATAATTTTTATTTGTGTAACTATTTTAGTTCTGCCAGTGGAAACTGTTGTTTTCATCCAACTGCAGCTAAAATCTAAAATGAACCTCCAAGGCTTGATACTATATGAGTTGATTTATCTATCATTTTCTGCTTCTTCCCTTGGACCTTATCATTGGATCTTATCCATCATAGAGAATGAGATGGCAGACTTGGGGTGGGGGGAGGTCTGAATTTAAAAAGCTGTTTTCTGCTCTTACCTTCCCTTCCTCCAATATTTCCAACCCAATCTTTTTTTCATCTTCTAGTCTCTGGCTTAATTCCTGTGATGAGGGTCTGATTTTTTTGTTCTGAAAAATAGATAAATTTTAAAACATATTAGTCCGTATTGTAAAATTTTCCAACTGGGTCTACATAAAAAAGAGAAGAGTTGAGAAGAGAGCCTTGGAAAACCTTGTAATTGGTCTCCCTGTTTCAAATCTCCCTTACTACAATCTGTCCTCAACATTGCTGCCCATATGATTTTCCCTAAATAGAGACCATGTCATGGCCTTTCCCCCCCTTCAACTCTAATGGCTCTCTATGCCTTTGGTATAACATAGATCGTCTTCTCTTGGCCTATAAAGCCCTTAGCAACTTGCCCTCAACCTGTCTTTCTTGCCTTGTATATTGTTCCTGCCCAGTACAGTCCATCCAAATGTTCCTTCTCTGTATATTATATTTATTTGTGTACATTTAATATCACCCAAATAGAATGTAAACTCCTTGAAATTGGTATTTAAAATTCTTTTAGCACCTAGCACAGTGCCTGGTACATAGTAGGTACTTAATGAATGCTTATTTGTTAATTGCTCAAAAAGTCCTTAATAAGGTAGGTCACAGGTAAACTAACTGAAGACTAAGAAGCATCTCTGAAGGATTCTATTATCAGAATTTCCAATTTCTAGAATACTCTGGACAACCTCTTCCATCTCTCATTTCCTGGAGCCTTTATCCCTGACTCAGTCCCCATTCTTTTCATCCAGGTGTGTTACTATGCATTCTCTTTTGGAAACCTTGTCTGGTCTTGGAACCACTGCTGGTGGCTTGAAGTTATAAGGGCGAGTCCTTACTTCCACTGCCTGTCAGATGGAAACTATAGGACAGAGTCTTGTTCACATTTAAGGGGTGGGTTGAAATCTCTTCTTAAGAGTTGGACTTGGAAAAGTATTTAATCATAGACATATTCTTCCCTAAAACCTGGAAAGACTTATATGGTCTGATGCTGAGTGAAGTGAGTAGAACCAAGAGGACTTTGTTTTGTACACAATAACAGCCACGTTATCCGATGACTAATATTGTTAAACTGAACCGTTCTCAGCATTACAAGGATGTAAGACATCTCCACAGGGCTTGGGATGGAAAATGCTGTCCACGTCCAAAGAAAGAACTATGGAAGTCAAATTGCTATCACTTATTTTTACCTTCTGTTGAGTTTTGTTTCATCTTTCTGATGGTTCTTCGTATTGGTTTTAATTTTTACTTACAACTTCACTAATGTGAAAATACGTTTAATAGGAATGTAAATGTAAAGCCTATATCAGATTGTGCGCTGTCTTGGGGGGGGTGGGGGGGAAGAAGGAGGAGAAAAATTTTCAACTCAAAAGCATATGGAAGTGATTGTTGATAAATCAAAATAAATTAATGAAATTTAAAAAAAATATATTGTTCCCTGTGTTAGCTCCTGGAGGGCGGGGACTGCCTTTTGCCTTTCTTTGTATCCCCAGCACTTAGCATAGTGCCTGGTACATAGTAGCCATTTAATAAAAGTTTATTGACTTCATCTGTTAGTGAAGAATTTGGAAATTTGTGTTGTTTCTAACCATCATTATTAATGACACTGTTTCTGTGGGGGAATCCATGCCAAATTCCAAATAGTCAGCTTGTTTATGAACTTTTGGGACTTGTTAATAAATTGGATGCAGCAAGGGCCATAGATATCTGACATCTATAGAAGATGAAAATGAGCAGGTAATGAAGAGGGCTACAGAAGGCATAGCCCTTCAAGAATAATGTTAGGAAACTGAAATACTATGATAAATTTTGCTCCTAGAGAAGTGAACACACCTTTCTAGAAGTAGCTAAGTGGTAGGTTAGGTAGAGTGCTGGGTCTGGAATCTAAAAGACCCGAGTTCACATTTGGCCTGGACAAGTCGCTTAACCTTTGTATGCCTTAATTTCCTTAATTGTAAAATGGAGATAATAAAAGGGAGAGGGGAAATTAATTGGGTGAAGTGTTGCATAACTAGGCTATTTTTGCAATTTTCAGAAAAAATAAGAGAAGTGAGTCTTCGTGGAGCCCAGTGATCTTGATTTTGATTTCTGGGAAAATTATAGGATAAATTAGAAAAAGAAGTGATCATCACAAACAGTGAGTTTCAGGGATTCATTAAAAACAGGTTATGCCAGATTAACTTCATTTCCTTTTTAAAATAAATTTTATTGCTTTTTTTCATATCATTAGAATCTTTCCCAGTATCTTTTCTCTTCCCTTTTCCTAAAGAGCCATCCCATATCACAAATAATATTTTAATGAAAAAAAATAAAAAGGAATTGGAGACTAAAAATCTATAAAAGTGATGAATATATTGAAAAATAAGATAATATGTGCAGTATCCCATACCCACAGATGTCTCACTTTTTAAAAAATTAATATTTTTCCTTAATTACATATAAAACCAATTTTTAACATTTGTTTTTCAAAATTTTGAGTTCCAAATTCCCTGCTTTCCACCCCCATTAAGAAGACAAGCAATTTGATATAGATTGTACAAGTATAGTCATGCAAAACATTTCCATAGTAGTCATGTTGTGGAAGAAAATAGATTCCCGCCCACTCCCCTACCCCCCCCAAAAAAAAAGACTCAAGAAAAATAAAGTAGAAAAGTATACTTCAATCTGCATTCACACTCTATCAGTTCTTTCTCAGGAGATGGATAGTATTTTTCATCCTTTGGAATTGTCTTGGATCATTGTATTGCTGAGAATAACTGAGTCATTCATAGTTGATCATTGTACAGTATTACTGTTACTGTGTAATGTTCTTCTGGTTCTGCTTACTTCACTTTGCTTCAATTCACATAAGTCTTTCCAGGTTTGTCTGAGAGTATCCTTCTTATCATTTCTTATAGCTTGATAGTATTCTATCACAATCATATACCAGTATGTGTACAGCCATGTTCCAGTTGATGGGCATTCACTCAATTTCCACTTCTTCGCCACCTCTATAAATATTTTTTGTACGTATAGAGCCCTTTCCTTTTTGTTTTTTATCTCTTTGGAATACAGACTTAGTGGTATAACTGGAACTATGGGTATGCATGATTTTATAGTCCTTTGGACATATTTCTAAATTGCTCTCCAGAATGGTTGAATTAGTTCACAATTCCACCAACAGTGCATTAGTGTCCTAATTTTCTCCAGCATTTGTCATTTTCCTTTTCTGTCATATTAGCCAATCTGATAAGTATGGAGTGGTAGTTCAGAGTTGTTTTAATTTACAGTTCTCTAATCAGTAGTGATTTAGACCATTTTTCCATTTGATTGTAGATAACTTTAATTTCTTATGAAAACTTCCTGTTCATATTCTTTGACCATTTATCAATTAGTGAATGACTTGAATTCTTATAAATTTGACTTGGTTCTCTAGATATTTGAGAAATGAGGCCTTTATCAGAGAAACATGCTGTAAATTTTTTTTCATTTTATGATTATGGTATATTTCCCTCCATCCTATTTTTCCCCTTGTTTATCCTATTCTTTCTTTTTTCAGTCTGTCCATTGTCAAAAGTATTTTGCGTCTGACTACTGCTTTCCCCTAATCATCCCTCCCTTCATCAACCTCTCCCACCCTGGACCCCCCACCTCCACCCCGTCTTCTTCCCCTCCTACTTTCCTGTAGAATAAAATAGATTTCTGTACCCAACTGAGTGTGTATTATGTCCCTCTTTGGGCAAATTCTGATGACAATAAAATTCAAGCACTCTCTTCTACTTCTTTCATCTTCCCCTTCACTGTGAAAGCTTTTTCATGCCTTTTTTATATGAGATAATTTACTCCATTGCTACTTCTCACTTTTCCCTTCTGCCAGTGTATTCTTCTTTCTTAATTTTTTTTAAAGATAATTATCCTATCATATTCAACTCCCACCCATGCTCTCTGCCTTATCTATACTTCTTCTAACTGCCCTAATAATGAGAAAGTTCTTAGGAGTTACAAGTATCATTTTCCTCTGTAGGAAAGTAAATGGTTTAACCTTATTGAATCCCTTATGAATTCTCTTTCATGTTTACTTTTTTAGGCTTCTCTTGGGTCTTATGTTTGAAAGTCATATTTTCTGTTAAGCTCTGGTCTTTTCATTAGGGAATACTTGAAAGTCCTCTATTTCATTAAATGTCTATTTTTCCCTCTGAAGGATTATACTTAACTTTTGCTGGATAGGTGATTCTTGGTTGTAATCCCTGCTCCTTTGCCATCCAGAATATCATGTTCCAAGCCCTCTGATGTTTTAATGTAGAAGTTGCTAAATCTTGTGTTATTGTGACTGTGGCTTCACAATATTTAAATTATTTCTTTCTGGTTGCTTGTAATACTAATTTTGGCTTTCAGGTAGTCCAAATATTCTTAAATCATCTCTCCTTGATCTGTTTTCTAGATCATTTGTTTTTCCAGTGAGATAGTTGACATTTTCTTCTATTTTTCATTCATTTGATTTTATTTAATGTCTCATGGAGTCATTAACTTCCACTTGCCCAGTTCTATCTAATTTTTAAGGAATCATTTTCCTTCAGTGAGATTTTGTGCCTCCTTTTCCACTTGGCCAATTTTACTTTTTAAGGAGTTCTTTTCTTAGTGAATTTTTGCACGTCTTTTTCTACTTGGCCAATTCTGCTTTTTAAGGAGTTACTCTCCTCAGTGAATTTTTGTATTTCTTTTTCCATTTCTTCAGTTCTACTTTTTAAAATTTTTTTTCCCCCATTGGATGTTTGTACCTCTTTTATCATTTGGCCCTTTCTGTTTTTCAAGATCTTATTTTCTTCAGTATTTTTCTGTGCCTCCTTCACCAAGCCCTTGACTCTTTTTCCGTGATTTTCTTGCATCACTCTTATTTCTTTTCTCATTTTTTTCTTTACCTTTCTTATTTCATTTTCAAAATTCTTTTTGAGCTCTTCCAGAGTTTCTTTGGGAGCCTAACAAGAATTCACATTTTTCTTTTAGCCTTTGAATGTAGCAGTTTTGACTTTGTTGTTGTCTTCTGAGTTTGTGTTTTGATCTTCTGTGTCACTATAATGATTTTCTATGGTCCAGTTCTTTTTTGTTTTTTGCTCATTTTCCCAGTCTATCTCTTGACTTTTAATTCATGTTAAAATTGGGCTGTGCTCCCAGGGTGGAGGGGGCACTGTCCCAAGCTTCAGGTTTTTTTGTGCAGCTGTTTTTAGAGCTAGTTCTGGGAGTCTATAAGTTTTCAGTTCTTCCCAGATGGTATGATTTAAGGAGAGGTGTGTTTACTACTCTGTTGGACTGTGCTCTGGTCTGTGAGCTATCACATGCACTCCTTTCTGTCCTGGAACTGTGACCAGGGTTCTCACTCCCCTGGGGTTTACAAACTTTGATATGCTAGTGCTTGTGTTCCTCTTTGCCCTGGGACTAAAACCCCCCCAGGACTGTCATTCAGATTTGAGTATGGCAATGCAGCAAGTCCTGAACTCAGTGCCAGCAAAGGGATCCCAGTAATCTCCTTCGTTGTCTGACTTTCTTATTGTCTGTGGGCTGAGAGCACCAGGAGCCTCTGCTACTGTCACTGATTCAGTCACCCCAAAGGCCTCTGCTGGTTTGCTGGGGCAGGGCCTGTACTGGCTGCATTAGTACTGAACAAACTTCCACTCTCACCCTAATGTGACTGACATTTCCTATTGATCTTCTAAATTGTGTTGGGCTGGAAAATTGTTTCACCTTGTCCTTTTGTGGATTCTGCCACTTTTTTATTTTGAGGTATTATTTAAAGATATTTGGAGGGGAATTTGGGAGAGCTTAGGTAAGTCCTTGCTTTTTCTCTGCCGCCTTGGCTCCACCCACAAACCTCTCACTTTTGTAGAGGAGTGAGATGGGGGTATCTTCTCATGTTTGTTGTTTGGTGCTATACTTTTGTTTGTAATTTTGAAACATTCAGTTTTAATTATGTTGTGGTTCTTTCCACTTGCATTGTTATGGTCATTGGGTATTTTCTTGGCTCTGCTTATTTCGCTCTGAATCAGGTTATATAAATCTTTCTGTATTTCTCTATAGTCATATTTGTTGTCTCTGACACACAGTAATACTGTGTTATATTTATGTACTACAATTTATTTTTCCATTCATCATTTGATGAGCATATACTTCCAGTTCTTTGCAGTTATAAAAAGTTCTGCTAACAATATTTTGGTATGTATAAGGGCTTTCTTCTTATCAATGACTTCCTTATAAGCCTAGTAGTGTGGAATCTCTGAGTCAAAGGGTATGACTTTTTTTTCTGTTTGGCTAGGCATTGGGGTTAAGTGACTTGCCCGAGGTCACATAGCTAGTAAGTGTTATGTGTCAGAGGCCGGATTTGAATTCAGGACCTCCTGAATCCAGGGCTGGTGCTTTATCCACCGCACCACCTATTTGCACCTGTATGACATTTTTGGCACTTTGCATCATTCCAAATTTCTTTCCAAAATGATTGTGTAATAGCTCTGTTAATAATGCACTCATGTGACTGTCTTCTCAAAACTCCACCAGTACTGGCAATTCTCATCTTTTATTTTCTTTGCCAGTTAATTTACTGAGCACGAAATGAAACTTCTGAGTTATGTCAATTTGCATTTCTCTTATTATGAGTGATTTGGAGCATTCTTTCATATAGTTGTTAATAGTTTGCAACTCTTCTGAGAACTGTTTGTTCACAACCTTTGACCACTTATCTATAAACTTTATATATATGTGTATATATACATATATATATATGTATATACATATACATACACACACACATACACACACACACACACACACACACACACACATAAATTCACATATGCATTCTGGTTTTCTATATGTTTTGCATACTAAACGGTTATCTGAAGAATCTACACCCAAAAAACTTGTTAATGAAAATCTGTGTCCAAATTCTTGTATGTGTTTGGATAAATAGTTCATAGGGCTTATTCATGTGTAAATATAATTTGTTTAGACATTATAGAAGGATTGTATGTTATCCCCATATTTAAAAAGGTGGAAGAGAATAGAATGGATTATGCTTGAGATATTGCAACAACCTCTAGCTTTTTCTTGAATTTAAAACATATTTGTTAAACATCAATATTCTGGTCTCGGTATGTATCTTGAAAACATAAAATTGTACAATAACTAAAGAATCAAAATTATGAGTTACCAATCAATTAATCACCCAACATTTCTTTAGCACTTACTATGTGCCAGCCACTATGCTAAGTTCTGGGGTTACAAAGAAAAGCAAAAACAGTTTCTGGTCTCAGAGAACCCGTGTTCTAATGGGGGAGATGATTAACAACTATGTCCAGCTAAGATATCTACAGGGTAAATTGGAGGTAATCTCAGAGGGAGGACCTATAACATTGATAAAACACTAAAAAAGTCTCCTTGGAGAATATAAGATTTTTGATTAGACTTGAAGGAAGCTGGGGAAGTCATGAGATAGAGATGAGGAGGGAGAGAATTCCAAGGAATTGGGCGTAACCCTATGCAAAGGCACTGAAACAGAAGATGGAATATCATATTCAGAGACTAGCAGGTAGATAGATCATAGAGGCTATGGAGGGGAGAAAAATGTAAGAAGACTGGAAAGATAGGAAGGGTTGCACCTTGTAAAGAGTTTTAAATGCTAAATAAGAGATTTTACATTTGATTATGGGTGTAATAGGGAGCCATTGAATTTGAATAGGAAGGTGAAATGGCCAGAACTGTACTTTAGGAGCATCACTTTAGCAGCTGAGTAGAGGATAAACTGCAGTGATGGAGAGACTTGAAGCAGAGAAATCCACCGGTGTGCTAATGAAAGAATCCACTAGGGTAAGATGCTGAGAGCCAGCACCAGGGTGACTGCTGTGTCAGAGAAGAGAAGGGGATGTGTCTAAGAGATGTGACAATGCTTGGCAACAGATTAGATTTAGGGATTGAATTAAAGTGAGCAGTTGACAATGACACCTAGATTGTAACCCTGGGTGAACTTATGAAAAGGAGAGGATTTGGAGAGCATAATGATGAGTTCCTTTTTTGACATATTGATTTAAGATGTCTAGGGGATAGATAACCAATTTGAAATATCTAGTAGGTAGTTGGAGATGTGAGACTAAATGTCAGGAGAGCATAACTTAGATAAATACTAGACTAAATAAATAGATCTGGGAATCATCATGTAGGAAGGAGAGAAAAAGGACCAAGATAGAGCCTTGGGGGATACTCATAGTTAGCGGGCACAACCTAGATAAAGATCCAGTAAAGGAGTTTAAGAACTGTTTAAGAACTGTTCAGATTAGATAAAACAGAAAAAAGCAATAATCTGTAAGACCACAAAATATCCTAAATAGATATGTGATCTTAACATTAAAAAAAATTAAAAGTAGCACATCATATTCCTTTTTGTGGTTATGAGTAGGAGATGTATTCTTAACCAGAAAAGAGATAGATAAAATTACTGAAGACAAAATCCTTAACTTAGAAGAGTAGAAGAGTAAAAGGAAGGCCAATTTTTGAATTTGATAGTTCTTTTTTTTTTTTCCTGGATACTGGTTTTTTATCTTTTTTTCTATGCTGATGTCCTTTTTTTCAAATAAGAAGTTACGGTCATTCATGTGCTGATATACACACACACACACACACACACACACACACACACACACACACACACTCACACACACACACACACACACACACACACACTTAACAGAAGTTATGGTCATTCGTGTGCTTATACACATACACATATATATTTAACAGTTGGTTCTCTGAGCCAGCTAGGTGGCACAGTGGATAGAATGCTGGAAGATCTGAGTTCAGATTCTGAGACACTTAATTCGCTAGGTGACCCAGGCAAGTAACTTAACCTCTGTTTGCCTCAGTTTCCTCAACTGTAAAATGGTGGTAATGATATTATTTACCTCATAGGGTTGTTGTGAGGATCAAATGAGATAATATTTGGAAAGACTTAGGACAGGGCTTGACACATATTAAGCACTTAATAAATGCTTATTTCCCTTCTTCCTCTCTGATAAAGAAATCCACTCAGCACATTTTTAAAATTTTAATTTATTAACATTTTCTCCATCACTTTCTTAAGTCTAGACAATAAAAACAAATTGTTCCCCCATTTGAAACATTGACGATTTTTGAGGTGAAAATGCCCACACTGAAAATTTAACAGGGTGCTGACTCTTGGAAGCAGGTTCAGGTTGGCTGTAGTACTCCCTTGCATATAGTGATTAATCTTTTGCTGCTGGAGTATGATGAAAAGGATCAGTGGGAGACCAGTGTTTTTTCCCCATATTTCACCTGTCTACTGATTATAATTTAGAGAAATTTCTAGTAGTTCTGTTTCAGATTCAGCCTGGAGGCTTTCACTAGAAAGAAACCCACTCTTTGGTGATTACTGTGATGCCCACTCTTATTTTGATTTGTTTTATGATTTGTTATTTTTGTTTGTCCAGTTATTTTTCTGTCGTGTCTGACTCTTTTTGAGTCGAGGAGTTGACTTTGGGGTTTTTCTTGGCAGAGATACTGGAGTGGTTTTCCATTTTTTCCTCCAGATGCGGAAACTGAGGCAAACAGGGTTAAGTGACTTGCTCTTGTTTAAATATTGCAAAATGCTACGTCAGAAGGGACCCCAAAACCTAGTCCAACCTATACTTGAATAGTAATGCCTTTAATAGTGTTCTGGGCAAGTGGTTATCCAGGCCCTACTTGAAGACTGCTTGTGAGAGAAAGAGAGAGCTCCATTACCTTCTGAGACAGCTCAGTCCACTTTTAGACGTATCTCTTAGGAAGTTTTTCCTTACCTGAGCTAAAATTTGTCTGTCTGCAACATGCATCCACTTAATGTTCTTATTTATGTCCTCTAAGACAAACAGAATAAATCTAAAACTCTCTTCCATTCTTGAGATCCATCTTGGTCACCCTCCTCTCAATGTTTTTAAATAGCAGTTATACAAATAATAATTCTTATATATTTTATGTACATAATATATATAATTCTTATATATTTTAATCTTTCTTTTTACAGTTCTATAAAGTTGATTGAGAAGCCACTTTTAAAAATTGCAATGCATATTTGTATATTTCCTTAGACATAATTAATATTTGCAATAAAAAATGTAATGAACAGTGAAGTGATACTACTGTGACCTTATGCATTTATTTTAAGAAATAGAAAGAGCTTATTACATTATTTCATTATAATTTTTTTTGTTTGATTTTGGTCTCTCTTCTCTCCCTTTTACCTCCCCCACAGGTTTTAATTCAGTGTTATCGCCTTATTGAAAATTTGGAGCAGCCTATGGTGGAACTAGATATCCTAGGATTAGGCACAGAGATTCAATTAAGAAGATTTGACATGAGAGCAAGTGCTTACCTGAAGGAAATTTGTTTAAAATGTCCAGCGTACCTGGGTATGATTCTATCTGATTTGTTTTGGGGGAAAAATAAGTAAAAATAAATTAATTTAATGATTACTATCGGGAAAATTCATAAGCTGCTAAAATTCTAGATTTAGAGATAAAAGGGTCCTTAGAGGTCATCTAGTTCAACTTCTGAACAGAACACTTACTTTGGAGTTGGAGAACCTACACTGAAAACTTGGTTCTCTCACTAGTTAGTTATGTGACCATTGACAACATACTTCTCTGTGTCGTATGTGAGTATCTAGAACAGAATAAATATAAAAGATGATGTGAAGGCAGAATTAACAAGACTTGGCAACCTTTTGGATTGTGAAGAGAAAGTGAAGAGTAAGGTTGATTCCTAAGGTTGTGAATCTATAGAAGACTTCCTGCTTTTTTTCATATTTGTTATCTTCAAGTTAAGTTATTCTTCTGCTTCTGCTTATTTCACTTGTATCACTTTGTTCAAATCTTCCCATGTTTCTTTGGATCTCTTATTTGTTATTTCTTTTAGTAAAATATTATTCCATTACATTTATATACTACAGCCATTTCTCAATTGATAGGCAGCTATTTTGTTTCCAGTTCTTTGCTATAACAAAAAGTACTGCTGTAAGTACTCTTGTACAAATGTGCCCTTAGCCTCCATCCTTGATCTTCCTATATATACCTAGTAATAGTATCTCTGGATCAAAGAGTAGTATGTACATTTTAGTGATTTGAGGGCATAGTTCAAATTTTTTCCAGAGTGATTGAAAACCAATTCACAGCACTCACTGATACATTAGTATACTAGTCTTCCCACAACCCATCCTAGAATTGCTCTGCTTAACCCTTTTAACACTATAGTTTATATCTTTCCTTCACCATTAGTGAGAAGGAGCTGAAGTCAGGCCTCAGCTAATAATTGATATTTTTGGAAGTAGTGCTGTCTAGGATATAAAGAGTCTCAGCTTTGTTCCATGCTTTAGGAAGACCGGGGGAGAAGTGTTTTGCCTAGACAGAGGCAAATAGGTGGAGACTCAGATAAGTAATTTGGAAGAAATCAATGGCTTTACCAGCTAGTTGTCGCCTCTTATCCCACCCTTCCTGTGGCCTGAAAATCATGTGTACAAAATTAGTCTTTTCCCTGGAACTATTACTAGGGTAAGGTGAGGATAGTATTGTGTCTTTCTTTTCCGCAAGAGCTATCAGACTTCTTGTTCTGCTTTTGTGACTGTCTTTTCCCTTTAAGATTGCCCTTGGTTTTCATTTGAACTTGATTTTGCAGTATACAGCTATTGAGAATTGTGCTAGGAGTAGAGCATATAATATTTGATTTAGGACTTAGACTTTCTAGAGATGATTCTGAATCTCCTATTCCTCTACAAATGTCTTGGGTAGCATTTGAAGAGAGATTATGTATGCCTTTTGCAAACATAATGCTTGCTCTATTATTTTTGGAAGACAGTTAACTGATTGCATAGTAGTCACAAAGCATACAAGGCCTGTTCCTTTTATTTGTAGTAGAACAAATCACAAGAAAGATTCTTGAGTAGTAGAGGGTTAGACACAGAGTACCTAGTGCATCAACTTCTTGTTCTTTAATAGCTTGCAGTATTCATGCTGCCATTCTTTTCTGCCTCCATCATCTTGGAGTGAATAGATGGGGGGACCTCAGGTTTTGAATTGGGGTTTTCACCAGTAGTGGTTGGCTGCTATATTCCCTATACATTTCTCTAAGTTACCCTTTTAATCTGATAAGCTTTAGGCAAAAACATTCCTCTTTCTCAAAAGAGTTGAGTCAAGGATCAGAAATTTAGAGCTGATGTGAGAACTCGGAGCCATCTAGTCCAATCTCCTTATTTTACAGATGAGGAAACAGAGCCATGGAGGTACAAATGGACTAATTTGTAGGAAGGTAGTAAGCATCAGAGGTGGAATTTGAACCCAGATGCTCTGAATCCAGAGCCTTTCCACTATATCATATTGCCTCACTGCAGTGTTCTGTTGTGTTACCTCAATTTAAATTTCTAGTAGTCAGCTACGATCTGTTGCACTGATTTTCATTCTTAGTATCGAAAATTCATCTTCTTTTGTCATGCTCCCACCACTTTTAAAAAGTTATCTGTAGATAGTGTGTTATGTGAATAACAAACTGAAAACAGCATATAGCTAGGCACATAATTGGCACTTAACAGATACTTATTGATTGGTGAACAAAAACAAACTTACAGCAAAATTAATTTGATGCATATTTGTCAGTAAGTATTTATTAAACACATTACTTGTCAAGACATAGTACAGGTATCTTAATGGTATCTTTTATTGACATTTTCTTTCCTTTTTTTCTTCTTTTTATTTTATTTATTTTTAGTTTTCAACATTCACTTCCATAAGATTTTGAGTTTTACATTTTTTTCCCCTTACTGCTTATTTCTTCCCCCCCCCCCCATACGGTGTACAGTCTGATATAGGCTCTACATATACATTCGAGTTAAGCACATTTTCCCATTAATCATGACGTAAAGAACAATTAGAACTAATGGGAGGAACTACAAGAATGAAGCATTAAAACAGAACAACAAAGGACAAGGAGATCAAATAGCATGCTTCCATCTGCATTCAGACTCCATATTTCTTTCTCTGGATGTGTATAGCATTTTCCATCATGAATGTTTTGGAGTTGAAGTCTGGCTGCTCATCCTTTCTTATAGAACAATAATATTCCATTATATTCACATACCATAACGTGTTCAGTTGTTCCCCAATTGATGGGCATCCCCTGAATTTCCAATTCTTGCCCACCACAAGAAAGAGCTGCTATAAATATTTTTGTACATGTGGATCATTTTTTTTTTATGATCTCTTTGTGGTACAGACCGTGGAGTTGTATTGCTGGATCAAAGGGTATGCACATCTTTATAGTCATTTGGGCATACTTCCAAATTGCTCTCCAGAATGGTTGGATCAGTTCGCAACTCCACCACAATACTTTAATGTTCCAATTTTCCCACATCTTCTCCAACATTTATCATTTTCCTGTTTTGTCATGTTAGCCAATCAGATAGGTGTGATGTGGTGCCTTAGGGTTGTTTTGATTTGCATGTCTCTAATTAATAGTGATTTAGAACATTTTTTTCCATGTGAGTATAGATAGCTTTAGTTTCCTCCTTAGAACTGCCTGTTCATATCCTTTGACTCTTTATCAGTTGGGGAATGACTTGTATTCTTATAAATTTGACTCAGTTCTCTGTATAGTTTAGGAATGAGGACTTTATCACAAACACTGATTGTAAAAATTCTTTCTCAGTTTTCTGCTCTCCTAATCTTGGATGCAATGGCTTTATTTGTACAAAAATTTTTCAATTTAATATAATCAGAATTGTCCATTTTGCATTTCATAATGTTCTCTATCTTTTGTTTGGTTATAAATTCTTCCCTTCTCCATAGATCTGAAAGATAAACTATTTCGTACTCTTCTGGTTTGCTTATAGTATCAGTCTTTATATCTAAATCATATACCCATTTTGACTTTATATTGGTATGGGGTGTAAGATGTTGGTCTGTGCCTAGTTTCTGTCATACTATTAGTTCCAGTTTTCCCGACAGTTTTTTGAATAGTGAGTTCTTACCCCAGAAGCTGGAGTCTTTGGATTTATCAAACAGTAGATTGCTATAGTCATTGACTGTTGTGTCTTGCATACCTAACCTTTTCTACTGATCCACCACCCCATTTCTTAGCCAGTACCTAGTAGGTTTTTTTGGGGGGGTTTTTTTGGCTTTTAGGCAATTGGGGTTAAGTGACTTGCCCAGGGTCACACAGCTAGTAAGTGTCAAGTGTTTGGTCTGAGGCCGGATTTGAACTCAGGTCCTCCTGACTTCAGGGCCGGTGCTCTATCTACTGCGCCACCTAGCTGCCCCCATACCTAGTAGTTTTGATGATTGCCACTTCACAATACAACTTAAGATTTGGTACAAGTAGGCCACCTTCCCTTGTATTTCTTTTCATTGATTCTTGATATTCTGGACCTTTTGTTCTTCCAGATGAATTTTGTTATTGTTTTTTTTAGCTTTGTAAAATAATGTTTTGGTAGTTTGATTGGTATGGCACTGAATAAGTAAATTAATTTAGGTAGAACTGTCATCTTTATTTTTAATTAATTAATTAGTTTATTTTTGGTGAAGCAGTTGGGGTTAAATGACTTGCCCAGAGCTACACAGCGAGTGAGTGTTATATGTTTGAGGTTGGATTTGAATTCTAATCCTCCTGACTCCAAGGCCGGTGTTCTATCCACTGCATACCTAGCTGCCCTCTGTTGTCATTTTTATTATGTTAGCTCAGCCTACCTATGAGCAACTGATATTTTTCTAATTAGTTAGCTCTGACTTTATTTGTGTGAAAAGTGTTTTGTGATTGTGTTCATATAGGTAGATTCTCAAATATTTTATAGTGTCTATAGTAATTTTAAATGGAATTTCCTTTTCTGTCTCTTGCTGCTGGACTTTGTGATATATAGAAATGCTAATGATTTGTATGGGTTTATTTTATATCTTGTAATTTTGGTAAATTTGTTTATTATTTCAAGTAATTTTTTATATAATTCTCTAGGATTCTGTATACCATCATATCATCTGTAAAGAGTGATAGCTTTGTTTCTTCTATGCCTATTCTAATTACTTCAGTTTCTTTTTCTTCACTAATTGCTACAGCTAACATTCAATATTGAATAACAGTGGTGATAATGGACATCCTTGATCTTATTAGAAATACTTCTGACTTATCCCCATTGCATCTGATGCTTGCTGATGGTTTTTGATAGATACCTAGCTATCATTTTAAGGAAGACTCCATTTATTCCTATACCTAGTGTTTTTAATAGGAATGGCTGTTGTATTTTTTCAAATGTTTTTTCTGCATCTGTTGAGATAATCATATGATTTCTGTTAGTTTTGTTGTTGATATGGTCAACTATGCTGACAGTTTTCCTAATATTGAACCAGCCCTGCAATCCTGGTATAAATCCTATAAATACCTGGTCATAGTGTATTATCCTCATGATAAGTTGTTGTTATCTCTTTGCTAATATTTTATTTAAAATTTTTGTATTTATATTTGTTAGGGAAATTGGTCTGTAGTTTTCTTCCTCTGTTTTGGCTCTTTGTGGTTTAGGTATCAGTGCCGTATTTGTATCATAAAAAGAATTTGGTAGGACTCCTTCTTCACCTATTTCCCCAAATAGTTTATATAGTATTGGAATTAGTTGTTCTTTAAACATTTGATAGAATTCACTTGTAAATCCATCTGACCCTACAGATTTTTCCTTAGGGAGTTCATTGATGTCTTGTTCAATTTCTTTTTCTGAAATGGGGTCGTTTAGGTATTTTCTTTCCTCTTCTGTTAATCTGGGCAATTTGTATTTTTGTAAATATTCATTCATTTTACTAAGATTGTGAAATTTATTGGCATACAGTTGGACAAAATAGGTCCTTATTGTTGTTTTGATTTCTTCTTCATTAATGGTGAATTCACCCTTTTTTTTTGATGCTGGTAATTTGGTTTTCTTTCTTTTTTTAATCAAATTAATCAAAGGTTTATCTATTTTATTGTTGTTTTTTTACCCCACAAAACCAGCTCTTAGTTTTGTTTATTAGTTAAATAGTTTTCTTAATTTCAACTTTCTTAATCTTTCTTTTGGTTTTCAGAATTTTTAATTTGATATTTAATTGGGGATTTTCAAATTGTCCTTTTTCTAGCTTTTTTAGTTACATGCTCAATTCATTGATCTCTTCTTTCTCTATTTTATTCATATAAGCATTTAGAGATATAAAACTTCCCTTAAGGACTGTTTTTGCTGCATCCCATAAGTTTTGGTATGTTGTTTCATTGTCATTCTCTTGGATGAAGTTATTGATTGTTTCTATGATTTATTGTTTAACCCACTTATTCTTTAGGATTAAATGATTAGTTTTCAATTAATTTTTAGTTTTTCTTTCGATGCCCATTTATTACACATAATTTTTATTGCATTATGGTCTGAAAAGGATGCATTTAGTATTTTTGCCTTTCTGCTTTGGATTGTGAGGTTTTTAGGCCCTAGTACATGGTTTAGTTTTTGTGTAGGTGCTGTGTACTACTGAGAAAAAGGTATATTTCTTTCTGTCCCCATTTAATTTTTACAGAGGTCACCCATATTTAACTTTTCTAAGATTCTGTTGATCTCCTTAACTCTTTCTTGTTTATTTTGTGGTCAGAGTTATCTAGTTTTGAAAGGAGGAGGTTGAGGTCCCTTACTAGTATAATTTTGCTGTCTATTTCTTCCTGTATCTCCCTTAACTTCTCTTTTAAGAATTTGGCTGCTGTACTGCTTGGTGCAAATATGTTTAGTAATGATATTACTTCATTATCTGTGGTACCTTTCTATTTTTGCTTTTGCTTTGTCTGAGATTAGGATTGCTACCCCTGCTTTTTTTATGTCAACTGAAGCATAATATATCCTGCTCCATCCTTTTATCTTTACTCTTGTGTATATCCCTCTGCTTCAAACATGTTTCATATAAGCAACATATTGTAGGATTATGGTTCTTAATCCACTCTGCTATCCATTTCTGTTTTATGGGAGAGTTCATCCCCATTCACATTCACAGTTATTATTACTATCTGTGTCTTTCTCTCCATTCTGTTCCTCTTCCCCCTTGTTTATGCTTTTTTCTTTCCTTTTCCCTCCTCAGTAGAGTTTTGCCTTTGACTACCACCTCCCTTAGTCTGCTCTCTCTTCCCCTCCCTTTTCTTTTCCCTTTACCCTTTCTACTTCCTTTAGGGTGAGTCAGATTTCTATACCTAACTGATTATGTTATTCACTCTTTGAACTAAATCTGATGAGAGTAAGGTTCAAACAATGCTCATCTCCTTCCCTCTACCATATTTGGTTTTTGTGCCTTTTCATGTAATGTAATTTATCCTTGTCTGCCACCTCCTTTCTTCTTCTCCTAATACAATTCCTTTTCATCACTTAATTAGATTTTTTTACCATCACAACAAAGTCAATTTAAACCCAAGCCCTCTATGTATATAACCTTTTAAATGTCACAAAGATGTTACAGTTCTTAAGATTCAGAAGTGTCATCTTCCCTTGTAGAGATGTAAACAGTTTGCCCTTAATAATAATATATTGTGTGTTTTTTTCTTTCCTGTTAGCCTTTTTATGCCTCTCTTGAATCTTGTATTTGAAGGTCAGATTTTCTGTTGAGCTTTGGTCTTTTCATCAGAAGGGTTTGGAAGTTCCTATTTCATTGAAAATCCATCTCTTCCCCTGAAAGATTATGCTCAGTTTCGCTGGGTTTGACGTTTTCTTTAATGTGTTCTCCAAAGCGTGCTCTGACAGGTCTTACCAAATTAGATAAAAGCTTTGCATATGGACCTGAGGATGCTGTTATTTGAGAAACTAAGCTGGCTGTATCAGGAGAGACTCATCACCAGGTTGATCATAGGGGTGATGATTTTTTGTGCACTAGTAATTACAGGTATTCGAAATATAAGAAGTATTTAATGATTATGTGTGTGTGCACATATGCACAAAATCATTGATTTATAGAATCATTTGGCATAATTGATAATCAATCTGTTCATGGATATGACTTATTAGTATTAATTTCATAGTCTAAGGCTTTTTTTTCTTTTCAGTTTTTCTCTTTAATTCTCCAGTATTAGTAATTAGTAATATACATATTACATTACTCATCACATACAAGTGCATTCATTGTATCTCTAACAGCTAGAGTTTCCTGTAGCTCTCTGCTATGTCTTCTTAATACTACAGAACTGAGGATCTCTTTGCCTTAATCACATAATATTTTTATACTACAATACTTACATGCCTGAAGGGTGTTTCATCAGTTCTTCCTGTTTTATCTATTCATGTAGAAGTGCTAGCTGAAGCTGAGTTAGAGACTCTAGCAAGAGGCTGTGGGGTAGCTCCTACCTAGGCTGAGGGTGATGTCAGAAAAATCAGTAAATGACACCATAAAAAATTAATTCTGAATCTCCTGAAACTTGGCATCCTGGACATAGGAGAAAGGTTAGGTGGGAGGAACTGACAAAGCAAGTTCCAGAGCCTGAAGCAGGCATATTTTCCTTCGTTTCCAGTATTCTCAGAAAATAGTATACCATCATAGAAGGTTAGTGTTCAGTAGCCCCATCCCTTGAGCTGTTTAAGTTGTATAGTACTCTTGTTATCTTAAACCCTATTTTTAACTGTTTTCCCATCTAAGGTAGTTTTTTTTTAAATTTGTTTTTAGATGAAAAGGGTAAACCAGTATACATTCTTACAACACTGGATAATGCAGTAGAAGATCTGCTAACGTTGGAATATGTTAAGGTAAATGATTATTGGTATATTTAGTTTAAGTGATGAAGGTGTAGTTAAAAGTTTGGTGTAAATCACTTTAAAAATCTGATCATATTATTCCTGAAATGATCATTTTTCTTTATTTCTAATTTTATTCAGTTATTTGTTATAGCTTTAACTTTTCCATACTTCAGCATCTTAACCAGTGAGCATTAAATGCTTACTGCATGCCAGACACCATTAAAGCACTAAAGATACAATTTGTAAAGAATGCAGTAATTTCAAGGAGCTTATGTTCTGATGGAGGATTCAAGAAGTACATATATTAAAGCAAATACAGCCTAAACATAAAGTGAATAATTACAAATGTGTTCAAAGGTGTTAAATACAAGGTAGTTTGGAGTGGAAGTCACTAGCATTTGGGGAGTTGGGGAGGAATCAAGATAGGATTCATGCAGAAGATGGTTCTTGAGCTGCATCTTAAAGGAAGAGAGGAACCTTATAATGCTGAGAAGGGAAAACATGTAATTCAGGAATGTGGGACATCTAGTGCAAAGGCCCAGAGATGGGAGATGAGTGACATGTGTGAGGAATAGAGAGAAGGCCAGTTTGTCTGGTTAGAAGAATAAAGGAGAGAAAGTAATATCCAATGGAAAATTTGAAAAATAGATTGTAGCCAAGTTGTGAAGAGCTTTAAAAGCTAAACAGAAGAGTTTATGTTTGATTCTAGAAACAGTAAGAAGCCATTGGAGCTATTTGAGTAGGAGAATGATAGTAAGGAAGAGTATTTTGGCATTAATGGATAGATTGTAATAGCTGAGAGACTTAAGACAGAGACCAATTGGGGACTTTTGCAGTAATCTAGTTTAGAGTTGATGAGGGCTTGAAGTAAGTTGTAGCTCTGTAAATATGTGTGTGTGTGTGTGTGTGTGTGTGTGTGTGTGTGTGTGTGTGTGTGTGTGTGTGTGTGTATGTGTGTGAGTGAGAGAGAGGGAGGGAGAAAGAAATGCGGAGGTAGAACTGTCAAGATTTGGCAACTGATTGAATATGTGGGGTATGGGAGGGTGAGGAGATGAGGGTAATGTCAAAGTTAAGAACCTGAGAGACAGAAAGGATTTGACAGAAATAACAAAGTGTAGAAGAGAGGACAATTTGGTGTGAAAGATAATTAGTTTAGTTTGAGACATGTTAAATTTGAGATGTCTCTGGGGCACAACTTGGGACATTTCCATTAGGCAATTGATGCTGCAGGATTGGAGCTCAAGGGAAGAGACTGGGCCAGTGTGTATGCATGTGTATGATATGCATATTACATTACGTATACATAAATGTACACACATACATATTTGCATAAATGTGTGAATCACCTGCATTTAAATGTGAGTTAAACCCATGTAGTTACCTACAGTGTGGAGGGCCTAGGAAAGAATGCTGGGACTTCATAAAATCAAGGAGTTTGAAACGACTCAATGAGAATTTGACCCACTCTCTCCATTTGTAATCTTATATTTTTGTAGAGTGGTTATTCATACAGTGGGGCTTATTTATATATTAACAGCGTAAAATTTACTGACTGTAGGATAAATGGAAGAGTAAATATTAGAATTAGATAAATAAAAGATTTTACTTTGTTTCAATGATAAATACATTCCGCTGTGGAATATTTTAAGGAGATCTTTTGATGTGTATTTTTGAGAATTTATATTTGCTCTAAGATAGTATTCAGATATAGGCTAAAGAGTAAGCTAATATACTCAACTAATGAATAGTGAACACTGATAATTTAGACAAATTTTAAAATCAGTAATTATTTGAAGTATTTACTAGTCCTTTTTTTTATTATCAATTTTGCCTTTTACAAAGGATGAATTAATAAATACTTATCCTGAATGATGTAGGTGTTTCTTAGTATTTTTCGTAAAACAAGAAAGGTAAAATTGTAGGTGTTTGGGAAAACTTTTAAAAATTGACTCTAAATGCTACGTTTTTTAGATGAGACTGATTTTTTTAGGCTAAAAGCATTTGTACAATTTATTTCATAATATCAACCAACATTAGCTTGCAAGTGGAAAATAATTGCCTTTTAAAAAATACTTTTGAAGGGCAGCTAGCTGGCGCAATGGATAGAGCACCGGCCCTGGATTCAGGAGGACCTGAGTTCAAATCTGGCCTCAGACACATAACACTTACTAGCTGTGTGACCCTGGGCAAGTCACTTAACCCCATTGCTGAAAATAACAACAACAACAACAGAAAAAGGGGGGGGCAGCTAGGTGGCACAGTGAATAGAGCACTGGCCCTGAAGTCAGGAGTACCTGAGTTCAAATCCTGTCTCAGACCAAACACTTGACACTTACTAGCTGTGTGACCCTGGGCAAGTCACGTAACCCCAACTGCCTTTAAAAAAAAAAACTTTTGAAAAGTATTGTTGATATAGTCGGTAGCAAATTGTAGGTCTGGAGAAATTATGTAGTATTTTGGTGCAATGGGGAATGGTTTTACTTTGAAATTTTGCAATTGATTATATAAAGATTTAGAATTACATTTTTAAGGTGTTTTTTTCATATACGCTATTTACTTTTCTCCGTAGTATCTATGTCCATAGATAATTACATAAACAAATGGAAAAACTTAAACTCATTACTTTTTGTTAGGGTTATAAATTGATTATCTATTCATATACCTCCTTTTTTTTCTTTGTATAGGCTGATACACATGGACCAGAACTTAAAACTGCTTATAAGAATATTGTACAGCTGTTAAAGGTATAGGTACATTATAACCACAAGAAAATAAAAGCCCTAAATATTTTCTGTTATGTTTCCAATCAGTTGTTTTTGGAAATGATTGTTCCTACTAGATTGTAAAGTGTGGAAGAACTTTATCTTATACTTTCAAAATTCCTTCCTCGTCCCCCTTAGACTTTTTTAACTCAGTAGATGCTTAATGAATATTTGTTGTTGATTAGATAATAATTAACTTTGGTTCATAGGTAAATTTTTCCTCTTTGGATATTCATTTGCATACTGAAGCACTTTTGAGTATTATGAATTTTATGAATAATCTCTTTCCTGGAAGAGAGGAAGAATTACCCTCAGAAAGTCAGGTTATGGAAACTGAAGACAAAGGAGAAATAATTAAGAAATTATGTAAGTTTTTTAAACTTCATTTCAAGTTTTATGTTAAATAGAGCAAAATATTCTGAACAATAACTTACTCAGACTCCATATTAATGGTATGTATTATTGTTAATAAAATTCTACCTGCTCTAAAATTTAAGTGTTAGGATAAATTCTAGATTGATCAGATATAAATTATTGTTGTTATTATTATTATTATTATTGTTGTTGTTATTCCAGACCTGTGATTTTATCAGTGTAGGAAACTTTTGGTATACAGATTCTTTGTACCCTATATACACTACACCATCCCACCTTTAGATATATAATTGATTGCTTTTGTAGGCTAGAAAAAATTTTAAAGATATAAAAAAGATGTAAAAAAACTTTCATGATTTAGACATAATTAGTAGACAATTTAAAGATTATGAGATTTTAGTTTTAGCAAATATCTGGTAGTAATTGATTCACACGTTTTATGATTTCTGCTTTGTTAACATGGTTTTTTGTTGTATTTTTAATGGAGACGTTTCTAAAACTACAAATTAGAGAAAGAGTTTACTTTCATATATATCTAAAAGGAAAAAATGGTAGTTTCCTTAGTTTGAGAATTCCTAGTATAATACTTCCTTTACCAATTTAGATCACATTCAAGCTATAATTTACCAGCTTAGAGAGCTGCCTGAGGATTTCAAATCCTAGGTAGTATGTCCATGTTCACATAAGCCCCAGAGGTGAAGTATGAACTTAGTTTTGTTTACTTCAAAGTTAGCACTATATTCATTGGATCATGTTGCTCTTCCACTTGAGTAATATCTCATTATTTCTTGACCTGATATTTTGCTATCCTGCTGACTTGACTAATTTTTAAAATAGTTTATTTTATTTAATAATTACATTGCATCTACAGCTGCTAAGGGATCTAGGACTGAAGATGTCATTACCCTAAAGGTCATTGCTGAACTGTCTTGCTTATGTATCTATATTGAAGACCAAAGATATAGAATTGCTGAAATTACAATTGAAGGTAACAAATTTTAACCAAAATTAAATTAAAAAATTTTAATTTGGAGCACAGATATTAATCAATACTTTTTTCCCCCTTAGGATTTGATTCCCAGGTGGTAATGAGACATACCATAACTGAAGTAAATGTGAACCTGAAAAATATAATTATTTTAGATTCTGATGAAATGGCCTTATATAAAAAGGTAAGAATATGTTTGTCCACTAACCGCAAACCATAAAAGTCAGTTTTAATTGATTTGCCTTTTACCATTTTGGCTTTGGGACTGTCTTTTGCATCTTTTTGTATTCTCAGGGCTCAGATAAATGTTTATTGATTGATAGGCATAATTTTTTTTTTTTTAGTGTGTGACTATGGAAATATGGTGTCCTCAAAACAAGTCCAGTTTTAACTGGAGTGCTACATTACTTGCCCATATAGGAAACTAGTTGTATTTTTTGGTACCTACACACCAGTATGGAGTAGTCAAAGGTAGACACACTTATTTCATACTCCTTAATCCTCATGGTAAGTTTAGAGCCTCTCATAACCACCCATAGATAATAAACAAGTCAGACTTGGGAATCTTATTCTGGCTTTCTCTGCCTTGGGGAGGCTATTATGACGCTGAGTCCACTCCAGAGTTTATGAACAGATGCTGATGGGCAAAGCAATTTGGAGATCTTCCTTCCTCTCTTTTACCAGTGTGATAACTAGTTTGTGGTGACTTTGGGTTGGTTTTAGCATTGTTTAGAGTCAGTTGAAATCCTGGATTTAGTGTGAGAAGAATAGCTATTCCAATTGTGCTATGGTTTTATAAGACCAAGAAAACTAGTTTTAGAGCAGAATGGATTTATTGAGAGAACCTCCATTCTTCTTGAGTTTAGTCTAGAGCCGTCTGGGATATTTGTTGGCTTTGCATGCTGTGCTGGGGACAGCAGCTATCTTCTCATACTGCTGTAAAAAGGACCATGAGGTTTAGTGCCTGGAAAGACAACATTGTGATCAGTCTCTATTAAATGTTTGGATGGTCTGATTTCATTATTTTAACAGTATTGATATTTTTCCTTTTTTATATCACCTTTATTTCTTTTTTTTACCCTTTTAAAATAATTAATATATTTTTAATTTTCAATATTCACTTCCATAAGATTTTGAGTTTTAAATTTTCTCTCCATCTGTCTCTCTCTTCTCCCCTCCCCCAAGATGGCTTGTAATCTGATATAGGCTCTACTTATACATTCATATTAATTACATTTTGACATTAGTCATGATGTAAAGAAGAATTAGAACTAATAGGAACCACAGGAAAGAAGAAACAAAACAACAGAAGGAGAGCAAATAGTATGCTTCCATCTTCATTCAGACTCACAAGTTCTTTCTCTGGATGTGGATAGCGTTTTCCATTGAGTCTTTTGAAGTTGTCTTAGATCCTTGCATTGCTGAGAAGAGCTAAGTCTGTCAAAATCAGTCATCACATAATGTGGTTGTTGCTGTGTGCAGTATTTTTCTGGTTCTGCTCATTTCACTCAGCATCAGTTCATATAAGTCTTTCTAGGTTTTTCTGAAATCTACCTGCTCATTTTTCTTTTTTTTTTTTTCTGGCCAGGGTCTCTTAACCTTTTTTTTTTAATTAAAAGGTTTTTTTTTTATTAATTTATTTTGATTTATCAACAATCACATAAATTTTTGAGTTTTAAATTTTTCTCCCCCTCCCTCCCGAAGACAGTGTGCAATCTGTTATAGGCTATACATATGCGTTCCTATTAAACATATTTTCACATTAGTCATATTGTAAGGAAGAATTAGAATCAATAGGAAGAACCACCAGAAAGAGGAAACAAAGTAAAATGGAAGAAAAAAATAGCAAATAGTATGCTTTGATCTGCATTCAAACTCCATAGTTCTTTCTTTCGATGTGGATAGCATTTTTCATCGTGAGACCTTTGGTGATGTCAGATCTTTCCATTGCTGAGAAGAGCTAAGTCTGTCAGCATAAGTCATCCCACAACATGGCTGATACTGTGTATAGTGTTCTCCTGGTTCTGCTCACTTCACTCAGCATCAGTCCATACAAGTCTTTTCTGAAGTCTGCATGCTTATCATGTCTTAGAGCACAGTTATATTCCATTACATTCATATTAACAGAAGAGGACTCCATGGAGGGAGCACTGGCCCCGAAGTCAGGAGGACCTGAGTTCAAATCCAGCCTCAGACTTGACACTTACTAGCTGTGTGACCATGGGCAAGTCGCTTAACCCCAGTTGCCTTAAAAAAAACAACAACCAGAAGAAGAAGTAAAATTCTTAAATAACCCCATTTCAGAAAAAGAAATTGGACAAGTCATCAATGAACTCCCTAGGAAAAAAATCTGCAGGGCCACTTAGATTTACAAGTAAATTCTATCAAACATTTAAAGACCAGTTAATTCCAATACTATATAGACTATTTGGGAAAACAGGTGAGAGTGTCTTTTTTTTGGTTTGTTTTTTGTTTTTTGCTTCTTGATGAGGCAATCAGGATTCAGTGACTTGCCCAGGGTCACACAGTTAGTAAGTGTCAAGGGTCTGAGTCCGGATTTGAACTCAGGTCCTCCTGATTCTAAGGCTGGACCTCTATCCACTGCACCACCTGGCTGCCCCTGAAGGCGTCTTAACAAATTATGATACAAACATTGTGCTCATACCTAAACTTGGAAGATTCAAAACTGAAAGAAAATTATGGACCAATTTCTCTAATGAATGTAGATGAAAAATTTTAGATAAAATATTAGCAAAAAGATTACAGCAACTTATCACTTAAATAATACACTATGACCAGGTAGGATTTATACCAGGAATATAGGGCTGGTTCAATATTGGGAAAACTATCAGCATAATTGATCATATCAGCAAGAAAACTAATAGAAACCACATGATTATCTCAATAGATGAAGAAAAAGCTTTTGACAAAATACAACACCCATTCCTATTAAAAACACTAGAGAGCATAGGAATAAATGGAGTCCTCCTTAAAATAAGAAGTAGAATCTACCTAAAACTTTCAGCAAGCATACATAATGGGGACAAGCTAGAAGCATTTCCAGTAAGATTGAAGATGAAACAAAGATGTCCATTATCACCACTGTTGTTCAGTATGATACTGGAAGTGTTAGCTTGAGCAGTAAGAGAAGAAAAAGAAATTGATGATATTAGAATAGGCAAAGAAGAAACAAAGCTATCACTCTTTGCAGATGATATGATGATATATACTTAGAGAATTCTAGAGAATCAAATAAAAAACTACTTGAAATAATAAACAACTTTAGCAGAGTTGCGGGCTATAAAATAAACCCACATAAATCATCAGCATTTCTATGTATTATCAGCAAAGCCCAACAGCAAGAGATAGAGAAATTCCATTTAAAGTTACCATAGACAGTATAAAATATTTAGGAGTCTACCTACCGAAACAAGCCCAGAAGCTATGTGAACACAGTTACAAAACACTTTTCACACAAAGTCAGATCTAAATAATTGGAAAAACATCAGTTGCTCATGGGTAGGCCAAGCTAATATAATAACAATGGCAATTCTATCTAAGCTAATTTAGTTATTCAGTGCCATACCCATAAAACTACCAAGAAATTATTTTATAGAGCTAGAAAAAATAATAATAAGATTTATTTGGAAGAACAAAAGGTTCAGAATATCAAGGTAACTAATGAAAAGAAATGCAGGGGAAGGTGGCTTAGCTGTTCCAGATCTTAAATTGTATTATAAAACAGCAATCATCAAAACTTCTTGGTACTGGCAAAGAAATAGAGTTGTGGATAAGTGGAATACGATAGGTATGTAAGACACAGTAGTCAATGACTGTAGTAATCTATTATTTGATAAACCCAAAGACCACAGCTTCTAGGATAAGTGCTTATTGTTTCATATAGCCCATTAATATTCCATTACATTCATCTACCACAGCTTGTTCAACCATTCCCCAATTCATGGGCCTACTCTCAATTTCCAACTCTTGGTCACCACAAAAAGAGCTACTATAAATATTTTTGTATATGTGGGTCCTTTTCCCATTTTTATGATCTCTTTAGGATACAGACCTAGAAGTATGTTGTGTCTTGCATACCTAACCTTTTCTACTGATCCACCACCCCATTTCTTAGCCAGTACCTAGTAGTTTTGATGATTGCCACGTCACAATACAATTTAAGATTTGGTACAAGTAGGCCACCTTCCCTTGCATTTCTTTTCATTGATTCCTTGATATTCTGGACCTTTTGTTCTTCCACATGAATTTTGTTATTTTTTTTTAGCTTTGTAAAATAGTGTTTTGGCAGTTTGATTGGTATGGTACTGAATAAGTAAATTAATTTAGGTAGAATTGTCATTTTTATTATATTAGCTCAGCCTATCCACGAGCAGCTTCCCCAAGCTTCAGGTTTTCCTTGCTTCTCTATTCATAGGTAGTTCTGGGGTTCTTTAAGTTTTCAGTTCTTCTGAGGTGCTATGATCTTTGGACAGGTATGGTAACTGCTCTCCTGGCTTGTGGTCTGTTGTATGAGTGACCACAAGCACTCTTTTCTGCCCTAGAACTGTGACCTAAGGTCCTACTCCCCTAAAGCTATGAGCTCTGATGTGCTTGTGCTTCTCCTTGCCCTGGGATTGTAATGATGCCTTGGACCCTGATCTTCATATTGTCGATGCAACAGAGTCCTGTACCGAGTGCCAGTAAAGGTTTCCCTCTAATCTCATTATGACCTGTTGTCTGACCCCATTGCTGTCTGTGGGCTGAGAGCTCTGGAAGCCATCTGATTGAGTCATCCCACACCTCTATGATACATTGTAAAGGCTCAGCCTACTGCTGGCTTGCAGGGATGATGCCTTCACCACACTGCACTCTCACCTCAGTGATACAGACCTTTCCTTGTCAGCCTTCTAGGTTTTCTTGGGGTGGAAAATTGTTTCATTCTGTCCTTTTGATCATTCTGTTACTCCAGAATTCATTTTGAGGCATTATTTTAAAGTTGTTTGCAGGAGAATTTGGCAAAGCTCAGGAGGGTCCTTACTTTACTTTGCCATCTTTGCTCTTCTCTCTGAGTGCTTTCCAGTATACTATTTTTCGATTGTTAATTTTCCTTGTCACTTTTAAGAGGTTATATTGCATGATAGAGACACTGTGCCTATTTATTAATTTGACAAGCTTTTATTAAGTGCCTTCTATCTGATGGGAGAATACAAAGATAAAAATGGTAGTCCTGGCTATAAAGGAGCTGACATTTTATTGTGGAGAGACTGCATATACACACCTAAGCAAATATGAAGTAGTTTCCTGGATGTAAGGCATTAGCACCATGGGTTAGATCATCAGGATCTTCTTCATATAGGAGCTAGCACCTAAACTGAGTCTTTAAGGAAGCAGAGGTGAGGGAAACAAGCTGTGGAAAGCACACAGTCTGGCATCGCAGTGTTACTCTAGTCTGGCTAACCTATAAAGTATATGAAAAAGAGCAATGTGAAATAAGCTTACAAAGATAGGTTGGAGTCACATGGCAGAAGAATTTAAATACCAAGGGGTAGGACACTAAAGGTAGACATTTAAAGACAAAGAGAAGAGAATTGTCAGGTGTGGTAGATGCTGAATTATGGAGGTAGAAAAAAAGGAAGTTGCCATTTAACTGTGGTGTTGAAAAGATACTTTCCAACCTTGTACCTTTTACTAATTTTCTTCATAGACACTATGAAAAATAGAATTATTTTTAAGCTTCTATGAGTCTAGCAGTCAGTTGAATATGTTTGTTGGGAAGACACATGTGGGAATTTACTTTGTACTTTTCTCTATTTTGGAAACCAAGTCATATGAATAGGGTCATTTTATGATCTTTACCTACTGAATTGCTACACTTATATTTTCTATATTTTCCTGTGCTTGACTACAGCCCAGAAGGGGAGCTAGAATTCTGTTATGATGGAAACCTGTGCCATGAAGAGAATGATCATTAACCTTTATTTTAAGATTTATGCCCAACATTTAAAAAAAATAAATAATTTGATTAGTATCTGTAATTCAACTCCTGTATTCAATCCAATTCAACAGGTATTTATTAATACCTACTGTTAAAGTCTCGTAAGGAGACAATGTAATTTAGAGTCGGGTTACCAGTCAGTGACTTTGGAGTCAGGGTGACCATGGTTTAAATCCTGCCTATAACAACAAATATTGCCATCAAGATTATAAGAAAGTTACTTAACCTCTTAATTCTTCATACAATGCTTTACCCTCAATCTTTCAAGAAAAAGTCTTACCATATTGTTGTACTAAGGTTGCCTTTTTGAAAAGAATGGCATATGCTATGCTGTATCCTAATTTCTAAGGTAAAAATAATTATTTTCCTTATCAATATTGTCTGTTAATTCAAGATAAGGAAAGGAGCATATGGAGCAAAGAACTTGTGAGAATCGAAAATCTTTTTGTTAAGAATTCTTGAGAACGGACCTCAGAGTCTACATAGTTAGACATTTCTTTTTTGTAAATAGGAAAATGAAGGGAAAGAAAGATGGTGATTTACCCCAAATCATGCTGCTGATTAGTAACATCTGGGACTGATATTAGCACTAATAAAACTAGAATCATGTGTTACAGGTGAAAAACCTTTGAGGCTAAAAATGGTGTTATACTGATAGACAAGATCCCTCATTTTATTTTATATTTATTAAAAAAATTTTTTAATTAAATTTTATTTTATTTTCAGGTCCACATTCTCTCCCTCCCATGTCCAGAGTAGTGCCGCTACATGGGAAATGAAGAGGTAGTTGACCCTCTGAGGGCCTATTCTTATACTTTCTAGTACTTAAAAATTTCTTTTAAATTCAGTTTTATTTTCAGTTCCAGATACTTTCCTTCCCCTCAGTCCTTCTTCTATCCATTGAGAAGGCAAGAAAAATAACTCATTACAAAGATGTATAAATATGCAAAACAAATTTTTGATTTAGCTAAGTTTTTTTAAAAAAGTAAAAAAAAAGAAAGAAATAGAAGAAATTATGTTTCATTTGGCATTCTTGAATCTATTCTCTTTTTTGGAGGTGGATAGCATGTTTCATCATGAATTCCTTGGACTTGTGGTTGGTTATTGTGTTAAGAATTACTAAGTCTTTCAAAGTTGGTAATCTTTACAGTACTGCTGTTACTGTATAAATTATTTTCCTGGATCTGCTTTTTTTACTTTGTTAAGTTCATGCAGATCATCCCAGGTTTTTTCTGAAACCATTCTCTTCATCATTTCTTATAGCACAATAGTATTCCATCACATTTGTTTACTATAAATTGTTCAGCTGTTCCCAAATTGATGAGTGTGCACTTTCCAGTTCTTTGCTCCATAAAAGAACTAATATAAATATTTTTATACATATGGTCAATGATCTTTGGCTCTTTAATATCCACCTACTGTTTTTGCCCTTTCTAACTTAGTAATTAGTTTCTGTCATCATGTGTGTACTTTAGTGTAACAGATCTGACACCTAAAATGTCCTTTCTCTAAAATCAAGTTTTCATTCCTACTCATACTTAAAGGTCTAGTTCTGATGCCTCATCTTTAACAAAATCTTCTCTGATTTCCACACCAAACTGGTCTAAATTGAATTCTACAGTATTTTGAGCTTCTCTTAGGCATGGTAGCCCACGTTACCTTGTATGTTTTTGTGTTTCTTATTCCTTCTGCTCAGGGATCTTGTAGCATATAGACTGCTTCTTCTAGATTAATAATTCATTCATATAGAAGATTTACTTTATAAGTAGAAGCAGCCTTAGGAATGTTGACTTGCCCATGAGAAATATCAAAGTGCTACATAGAACCCAGTTATTAAGTGTTTGCATGACTTCCACCTCTAGTGCTGGTATTAAGTGCTAGAGCCCAGGTACTAAATGTTTGCCTGACTTCTGACTCTAGTGCTCATTCCACTTCACCATACTGTTATTTGAAGGTAGCACAGTGCCTTGCATACAGTGGTCTTTCAATAAATATTATATTGATGACTCCTGAATTTGAGTCTAGGGCTTTTCCATTAAACATACTGCTTTATTAAAAGGACTTAGAGGATTACGTAGCACTGTGAGGAATGTGTTTCTACCTTATATAATCTCATATTTTTTGATGAAACTAGCACAATAGCTGACTTTTTTAGATGTATGCTGTACAAAGCCTGGTTTAAGTGAAGGCATGTTGTACAGAAGGGTCAGACAGTTAATGCACTGTACACTTCTTTCCACAAATCAAGCTGGTTTTTCTGCAAGAAGTGAGCTTCTTCTAGGAGTATTTGATAAATTAATAAATACTGTGACATGACAGTTATGTATACCTTTTATTTTAGGGATAAATATTCACACATATTTTTCCATTTGAACATCAAAGCTTCCTTAGTTCTTTATGTAAGTGTTGTGATCTTCCTTCTGAGGAAAGTAGTAAGGCTCAGAGAGATTAAGTGACTTGCTTTAGGTGACAGTCATTTGTTCATTTGACCCAGGATTAAAACCCAAATCTCCTAACTCTTTCCTGGAGCTTTTTTGGTTAATGGATGGCAAACAGTTACCTGTTCTAGGTTTCTACCGTATAGGTAGTTTCCATTAGTGGGAAAATGTTGATGTGTTAGGACCTAGAAGAGAAGAGCCCAGATCTTCTACAAATATCCTAGGAAAGATCTAAAAATGTACCAGATTAAAAAAAAAAGCTATAAAATCTTCTGCCTAATCTAAGACTACTACAAAAAGATTGTCGTAATCCTGTAGAAAACCCTAAATGTAAGTCAGGTTAGATGGAAAGTCCAAAAGCAGTCATTTAACAACTGGAGGGACACAGGAAGATAAAATGAACAGTTCTGATTATATAAAATTTAGAAGTTTTTGCTCAACTGAAACTAATACAGGTAAATCAGAAGGAGAACAGTAACCTGCAGAAAACATCCACGCAGCACATTTCTCTGATGGAGGTCTTATTTCCAAGATTTGTAAGCAATTAATTCATTCAAGCATATAAGATTGAGCCATTTGTCAGTTGGAAGAAGAAATCCAAACTCAACAGCTACATAAAAAATTACCTAAAATCATTAGTATTAAGAGCAGTGTAAATTAAAATAACTCTCAGGTTCTGTTTCTTAACCAACAGATTGACAACAGTGACAAAAGAGGGAAATGACCGTTTTTTGAGGTGATGAGGGAAAATAGGCACTTTTCGAGGAACTTTGACTTGATCCAGTCATTTTGGAAAACAGTCTGAAGCTGTGCTCCCAGATTTGCTAAATTGTGTTTACCCTTTGACCCAGCCATACCATTACTAGGTTTGTATTCAAGCATCAAAGAAAGAGGAAAATGTCCCATATTAGCAAAAATTTTTATAGCAGTACTTTCCATAGTGGTAGGGAAAAGAAAATAAATGCTTGTTAATTGGAAAAAATAATAAAATTACATTGAAAAATCCTATTAGTTTTTAAAGTAGGTATGTGATAGAATATACATATAATCTAAATGAAATAAAAAAAGATTATAATTATTTTTTAAGTATGACTTTTGTTTTTAGTGGAGTTGCCTTTCTAATTCTTTCTGGTTTAAGTGAAGATTAAAATTAGTAGCAAAGGCTGGCTAAGAAATAGGAAAGACAAAATGGCGAATTTGCTCTTGATTAAAGGTAGAATAGATTAAATTTCAGCAAACATAAGTATCTACTATGTGCAAGGCACTGAAGATACAAAAGCAAAATCAGAACAGTGCCTGTACACAAAGAGCTTACCTTCTTTTTAGTTAAACATATCTCCACATAAGTAAGCAGAAGGTATTTAGAGGATAACTGAGTGGTGGCTTAAAAAAAAAAGTCTGAGAGATTGAAAGAATTAGGAGATGACAGAAGAGGGCTAGAGAGATAAGTATGCCATAAAAACGGTGGATTTGTGCTTTGTAACAGATGTTTCAAATCAGAAAGATTCAGATTATGATAATGAGAGGCCAGTTCCCTCAACACCAAGTAATAGTATCACGATACCATATTTTTCTTTTGCCACATAGTTTGAAAAGCACTGATCTATATTGGAGTTTCTCTGACCTGAAGGTAATAGTTGTGTGGAGTGCTCATGCAGATATTGAAAAGGTTTTCTTATGAGGTCTTTGCTTTGTCACTGTTGCCTTTCCTTCCTTCCATTATTGGAATGGTTGACTGGGTTTGTTTTTTTTTGTTTTTTGTTTTTTTCTGTTTAGTTAGTTGAACTTCAGTGGAGGGATTTCAAAGTAGTAGTATTTTGTTATTGGAGTATTTTTGAAGATGGAAGTTATGTTGGCTTGTTATAATTAAATTATCTTTCTTCTTTAAGGTTCTTTATATAACTGGAAAAGAAGTCTTCAGTTTCAAAATGGTTTCTTATATGGGTGCTACTGCTGGTGCTGAATATATGAATATGAATGTAGTTGACAGTGAGGTTACTTTAACTGTTGGCTGCATTGAAGTTGTTTTAATGATGAAATTTTTATATTCTGTAATGGTAAGTATGTAACAACTGTTTCTTTTTTTAAAAATTATTTAAAATAATAATAAATTCAATAAGGCCTTAATTATTTAGGATAATTGGGGAGTAAAGCACAATATAAGTGACTTTTCCAGAAAATTTGACCATTTTGATGGAAGGCTTTCAAAACTATATTATTCAAACACCTTTCTTGCTTAAACAGTATTTGAATGTAACTGATCTATATGTCTGTGGTTTATCAGCCATTGTGAATTTTTTGTTCTCTGATATATCAGAGCCTATGAAAATCTGTAGAAATGTTTGCCCTCCCCCTGCTAAATGTCTCTAAACTGCTTTGCTTTTGAGTTCTTGCATCTGCTTTTTACCATCTGTATGTTTCTCCTTTCACCATGAGATGTTATTTTTTTGTAACTATCACTGTGTTAATAGTTCCTCTTCTCCCATCCCGTTTCACTACTTTTCTCATTTCTTCACTACTTTATGCTGGTGTGGACTGGGGAATCAGAAAAGCAAAGTGATTAGAATTATATCTAAAATAAGCATAAATAGATAATTAGAGGGGACCTTAGGTGCTTTCTTATGAAAGTAGTAGTACTAACTGTTGATTCTACTACTGTTTCTCCTTTTCTTCTTCCACCTACTACTTCCACCACCACCATCAAATACTTACATTCCTGTAATGCTTTAAAGGTTACAAAACAGTTGTTGTTGTTTTTTTTTTACCCCCTGTAATATACTTGTTGGGCCCTGCACAGCTTTTCAGACTTTTAAATAGGATTAGGCACTGCCACCTTCATTTCCTGTTCCATGTTGTTGATTTTCATGTAGCACTTGCTTTTTTTATCACAGCAATCACCAAAATCCAGCTTCACAAAGATATGACATTACAAATGAGAAAGTTTCAGAGTTTACTGGTATAGCTGAATGTATGTGAACATAAAAACCTCCAATGTCCAAGAATGTCAAAAAGAGCATAGCATCGTCTATGAATTAACTCGAGCTAGTAGTTTGTGGTGCCTCAAATGTCAACTATCATTATATTTCCCTCAAAAATATTTAAAATGTCCTGTGGCTTCTCTGTGAATTTGCAGTACAGAGTTTGGGGAACCATAGTTCTAAACTTTGAATTAATACTAAAATGAAGTACAAAGATTTTCCATAGACCTCAGTTACCACCACCACCACCACTGCCACCGCCGCCGCCGCCCCCCCCCTTCTATAGTGCTTTAAGGGTTACAAAACACTTTTTTCACAACAATCCTCATAACATGATATTCAGTGTATGGAATTATTGTCATCTATATTGGATGCTTATTGCTCTTATTTTGCATTGTTTTCAGATTTTAACTTATTTAAATTCTTACATCTAAATGCTAATTAGTTCCAGTAACTAGATTTTTAAAAAATACCAGTATCTTTTTCTTAATCTCCGGTACAAGAGCAGGAAAAATAAAAAGGGCGTGTGTGAGGTATTGAAAACATATGAATCACCTATATGATAGCACCAAAAAAATTATAAAAATTGATATATATTTAGTAATAATTTTGATTTAATAACTTCAGGCATCTAAAACTAGCATCAAGAATGTAATTCTGTAATTCTTACAGGCTTTTATAAACAACTTTCAAAGAGCAAAAGAAGCTTTGACTGAAGCAACAGTTCAAGCAACAGGTATAGCTGGTGGTGTAAAAGAACTGGCAAAAAGGAGTTCCCGAATGGCATTGGATATTCATATCAAAGCACCTGTTGTAGTAATCCCACAGTCGTCAGCATCCGAAAATGTCTTAGTTGCTGATTTTGGGCTAATTACAATGAAGAACAAGTTCTACATGGTTTCAAAGAGCCACTTTAACCCTCCACCTGTTATTGATGATATAACAGTAAGGATGAGTGAGATGAAACTCTACAGGTATAAATGTTTGTTGGTGGGTATACTGATTTGATTATGTAGGATAAAGAACCTCAGGTTTTTATGCTACTTGGGAACTGTTTTTCTTTTCCTTTAACCTACAATAAAGTGTAAGGTTTTTTTTTTCCTCCCAAGTATTCCTAGGAAAGACAACCTGTTGCTATAATATTGATTGGTGTCCTGCTGTTTTCATTAATTGAACTGTTCATTTACAGTTGTGAATATGGAAATATGTTTTAAGTAGAATCAAATGGAATAATTGTTCTTTCTTACAAATTTAACAACTTGAGGTTTATTTATACTATTTCCATAGTTCTTTGTAACTTTTGGAGGTTACAGTTTAAGAGAGAGACCTAATATACAGGGTATCCCAAAAGTATTAGTGCAGTTTTAGGCTAATAGCCTAAAGTTTCACAGTTTTAACATTAAATTGTGCTACATTCCTTTTGATGACCTTTTTGAATATTTGAGATATGTTTTTGTTTACTTGTACATTAGGCTTAATAGCCTTGGGAAATAACACAGTTGCTTGTTTGGGGAGTATATTTTCTTGACAGAGGAATTCTTAACTGCCATCTGTTATCTTACACACTCTTTCATACCTTCAAAATACTAGGAGTTGAACATGAGAAGATTTACACTTGTCCTAAGTAAAGTCATCCTATGGAATCTTAAAATGTGTAATCTGCCCTGATGACACCATATCTAGAGTATTATGTTTAGTTCTGGGCACTGTTAGGAAAGACATAGACACACTAGACTGTATTCACAAGAGGGCAACAAGGATGTCATAAAACATGCCAAATGACGATCATTTGAAGGAATTCGGGATGTTTAGCTTATAGGAAAAAAAAGGCATTGCATATGATACCATTTTTTGATTATTTGGAGGTCAGATTGATAAAGTGTTCATTAAGCCTTTAGAGTGTACCAATAACTGTGGATTCAAATAAAAAGCAATACAGTACCTACCTTTAAGGAGCTTACATTCTAATGGGGGAAGATAATACATAAAAAAGAGTCATAAAGGAGTAGGAAGAAAAATGGAGGATGAGGACAATGCTCCTGGGTGAGTAGTGGAGAAATCCGTAGGGTGAGTCAAGTTGGTAGTGAAGTGAACAAAGCTGGAGCCCTTCATGAAATGAAAGTATAGTCTAGGGACACACTCCTCTTGAGAGCAAACTTTAGGGAGGAGGTATCTCCAGGGTGGGAAGGCTATAAGCAAGGAGGTTGAGAAGTACAGAAAGCGAGTCAGAATTGAGTGAGATTTGTCTTCTCTTGTCCCACAGAGCACAGGTTGGAATTGTAAGGAGGCAAATTAAGAAAAAAAACTTCTTGATAATGCTAGTAGTTGAAAAGTGTTACTAGCTGTTTGAGAAAGTAGTGGGCTCCTCCTCACTGGAAATCTTCAAGCAAATGCTAGATGGCTGTGAATTGTAGATGGCATTCAAGAAATTCTTGGTCCCATACTGGTTAATTAGATGGCCACTGAGTTTCCTTCTAAGTTTAATTCATTCATTCATTCAATAAATATTTATTAAGCATTTATTATGTGCCAAGATTTGCATTAAGTGCTGGGAGATACAAAAAGAGGCAAAAGATAGTCCCTGCCCTGAAGAAGCTTACAATCAAATGGGAGAGAGAACATACAAATAAGTATATACAAAGCAAGCTTTTTGCAGGCTAAATAGGAAATAATTAAAAGCAGTGGAATTAAGAAGGATCTGGGAAGGCTTCCTGTAGAAGGAGGGATTTTAGTTGATACTTGAAAGGAAGCCAGAGAGACAAGTCAGAGCAGAGGAAGGAGAGTGTTCCAGGCGTGAATGACAGCCAGAGAAAATGCCTGGAGTCAAGAGATGGAGTATCTTGTTTGTGGAACAGCCAGACACTAGGAGGCTAATGTCACTGGATGAACAGGTGTGGAGGAGTAAGGTGTAAGACTGGAAAGATAGAAGGGGGGTAGGTTATAAAGGGCTTTAAATGCCTGGTAGAGTATTTTATATTTTTGCTCCTGGAGTCAATAGGGAGCCACTGGAGTTTATTGAGTAGGGGAGGGACCTGATCAAACCTGCATTTTAGGAAAATCCCATTAGTGGCTGAATGGAGGATGGATTAGAGTGGAGAGAGACTTAAGGCAGGCTGACCTACCAGCAGGTTATCGCAATAATCTAGGCATGAGGTGAAGAAGGCCCCCCTGAAGTGGTGGCAGTGTCAGAGAAGAGAAGCAGGTATGTTCGAGAGATGTTGCAAAGGTGAAATCGAATGTCATGGCAACAGATTGGTATAGGGGATGAGAGATAGTGAGGAATCCAGGATGACTCTTAAATTGTGAGCCAGAGGGACTGGGAGAAAGGTGTTGACCTGGTCAGTAATACGGAAGGGAGTTGTGTGGGGGAAGGTTTAAGGAGGAAAATAATGTGTGTGAAGTGTTGTTCAAAACCTAATTCCTGCTAGACTGCTGTCTAGTTTTCCAAGTATTTTTTTAAAATAATTCTTACATTTGTAACTACAGTATTTGGACAAAAGCCAAAACAAAACAAACCAATACAAGGGGTTAGTTAGGTGGCACAGTGAATAATGCACCAGCCTTGGAGTCTGGAGGGCCTGAGTTAAGATGTGTCCTTGTGGTGGTTTGAGGTCCTGGGAACCCCAAAATGCCCTAAGGGCACAGGATAAGTCTGCCTCTAAGGAATTCACACGTTCACACCTTTCAGTTAACGAGGCAAGATTTATTTGTGAGGCCAATAGAAGCAGACTAGATTCTAAGTGAATCTGCAATTTAATGGGGGTAAGATTGGTACTTATATACAAGAAAAGACAGTGAGAAGATCTGGATGGGATTAAGGAGTGGGTAAATAGCCTGGGGTGATCCAGGCACAGATAATGAACCAAGTTAGATGTCAGAGAGCCACAGTGAAAGGGCAGTTAAAAGGATTATTGAGTATCTAGATGGGTTGGGATGGGTCAGATCTGGCCTCAGGCAAACCACCCGGGACTGGGTTGTGAGGGAAAATTCAAGGGAACTACTTCCTGCTGGCAAGGGCCATAGCTTTCAAAGACATGATCTTTACCTTTTAGGGGTCCAGGCACCTTCACCCCATCAGCCTCAGATACTTGTATTTGGGTTTGTTGAACACTACATTTGTTTACTTCTAGATGTTATGTCCACTAATTGACCGCTGTGATTTTTAACAAGTAGTAAGTTGGTTTGGTGATAATTGCTTTGTAATACAGCTTGAAATCTGGTACTTTTAGGTCGTCTGTTTTCCTTCTATTTCTCATTATTTCTTCTTGTTCTTCTCTCTCTCTCTTTTTGTTAAAAGCATGCTTCAGTCGGTATGCAGTCAATAGCAATTCTTTCTATAGAGGCAGATGGTATTCTTCATTAGTCCTTTGGGATTGTCTTGGATCATTGTGTTGCTGAGAATAGTTAAGTCACTCACAGTTCTTCATTGAACAATATTGCTATTACTATGCACAACATTCTCCTGGTTCTGTTCACTTCACTTTCTTTCAGTTCATTTAGGTCTTTCCAGGTTTTTTTCTAAAATCGTCCTGCTTGTCATTTTTTTTATAGCACAGTAATATTCCATTATAATCATATACCACAGCTTGTTTAGCCATTCCTCAATTGATTTGATTTCCAGTTCTTAGCCATTACAAAAAAATTTTTATCTTTTTTCTTTTCCAGCCAGGAAGGTGGGAGGAATAGGAAACAAATGTTTGTTAATTGAAAAAATTTTAATAAAAGGAATGGAAAAGCTCCTTTTATAAAGATTTCTAGTGGCAAGGATTGCAATAAAACTAGAGGACCACATGCCACAAGCTAGCTAAACCTGTGATACCTGGGAATATAGTTAATGTTTTTATGGGAAATGACAAATTGTGAGAGGTTTTTTCAAAAATCACGAAGTGCTCTTCTAGGTGTGGTTTTTTCTTTTTTTTACAGGTTATATATATGTGTAGTCATGCAGAGCACTTCCATAGTAGTCATGTTGTGAAAAACTAAGTATATTTCCTTTCATCCTGTCCCGCCCCCCATTTATTCTATTTTCTCTTTTGACCCTGTCCCTCCTCAGAAGTGTTTGCTTCTGGTTACCCCCTCCCCCAATCTGCCCTCCTCTCTATCATCCCCTCTGCTCTCTTGTCCCCTTCCCTCCTGTTTTCCTGTAGGGTAAGGTAGATTTCCATACCCAGTTGAGTGCATGTTATTCCCTCTTTAAGCCAAATCTGATGAGAATAAGATTCACTCATTCCCACTCACCTTTCCCCCTTTCCCCTCCACTGTAAAAGCCTTTTCTTGTCTATTTTATGTGAGATAATTTACCCCATTCTACCTCTCCCTTTCTTCTTCTCTCCATATAATCCTTTCTTACCCCTTAATTTTATTCTCCATATATCACCCCTTCACCTTCAACTCACCCTGTGCCCTCTGTGTGTGTATGTATGTATGTATGTATGTATGTGTGCATGTATGTATGTATGTATCTATCATTCCATCTATAATTTTTTTCCCTCTGGGGCAGCTAGGTGGTGCAGTGGATAGAGCACTGGCCCTGAAGTCAGGAGGACCGGAGTTCAAATCCGGCCTCAGACTAAAACACTTGACACTTACTAGCTGTGTGACCCTGGGCAAGTCACTTAACCCCAATTGCCTAAAATAAATAAATAAATGGAAGATATTTTCCCCCTCTAGTTACTCTAATACTGACAAAGATCTCATGAGTTACAAATATCATCTTTCCATGCAGGAATGTAAACAGTTTAACCTTAACAAGTCTCTTATGATTTCTCTTTCCTGTTTACCTCTTCATGTTTCACTTGAGTCTTGTATTTGAAAGTTAGATTTTCTATTCAGCTCTGGTCTTTTCATCAAGAATGCTTGAAAGTCCTCTATTTCACTGAATGACCATTTTTTCCCCCTGAAGGATTGTACTCAGTTTTGCTGAGTAGGTGATTCTTGGTTGTAATTCTGTCTCCTTTGCCCTCTGGAATATTGTATTCCATGCCCTGCGGTCCCTTAATGTAGAAGCTGCTAAATCTTGTGTTATCTTGATTGTGTTTCCACAATACTTGAATTGTTTCTTTCTGGCTGCTTGCAATATTTTCTCCTTGACCTGGGAACTCTGGAATTTGGCTACGATATTCCTAGGAGTTTTCCTTTGGGGATCTCTTTCAGGAGGAGATGGGTGGATTCTTTCCATTTTTATTTTGCCCTCTGGTTCTAAAATATCGGGGTAGTTTTCCTTGATAATTTCTTGAAAGATGATGTCTAGGCTCTTTTTTTGATCATGGCTTTCAGATAGTCCAATAATTTTTACATTCTCTCTCTTGGATCTATTTTCCAGGTCAGTTGTTTTTCCAATGAGATATTTCACATTGTTTTGTATTTTTTCATTCTTTTGGATTTGTTTTACAGTGTCTTGATTTGTCATAAAGTCACTGGCTTCCAACTGCTGCCTTCTAATTTTTAAGGAAGTATTTTCTTCAGTGAGCTTTTGGACTTCCTTTTGCATTTGGCCAATTTTGCTTTTTAAGGCATTCTTCTCCTCATTGGCTTTTTAGACCTCTTTTGCCATTTGGGTTAGGCTATTTTTTAAGGTGTTATTTTTTTCAGTATTTTTTGGGGGTTTCTTTTAGCAAGCTGTTGACTTGTTTTTCATGATTTTCTTGCATCACTCTAGTTTTCCCTCTACTTCTCTTTCTTGCCTCTCAAAATCCTTTTTGAGCTCATGCAATGCCCTGGAACCAATTCGTATTTTTCTTGGAGGCTTTGGATGTAGGAGTTTTGATTTTGTTGTCTTCTTCTGGTTGTATATTTTGATCTTCTTTGTTATCAAAGTAAGACTCTGTAGTCTGACTCTTTTTGCGCTGCTTGCTCATGATCTTAGCCAATTACTTGAATTATAAACTTTGTTAAGGTAGGGGTCTGCTTCCAGTGTGGAAAATGTACTGTCCCAGGCTTCAGGGGGTTTTTGCGGGTGTTTTCAGAGATACTTGTTAGGAACCTGTAAATTTTCAGTTCTTCCAAGGTGGTATGATAAATGGGTGAGGTGTTTAGTCCTTTCCTGGCCTGTGCTCTGGTCTATGAGTGACTACAAGCACTCATTTTTTTCTTGGAACTGCAAGGACAGTTTTCTCTTCACTGCCACTACAAGCTCCACCATGCCAGTGCTCCTCCTTGCCCCAGAACCGCCACCCAGAACTGTGACCCAGATCCAAGCACGGGCAAAGCAAGAGACTCCTGCGCCAGCAGAGAGATGCCTACAATCCCCCTCTGATCAGCCCCTCAATTCCCCCTCAGTCTGTGGGCCGGAAGCTCTGGAAGCAACTGCCACCCCAGGGCTGAGGTTGGGGACTGGAGCTGGGACCCCACGCTTCTCCCTCTCATCGTGGACACAGACTTTTCCCACTGACCTTCTAAGTTGCCTTTGGCGTTGGTGGGTTGAGAAGTCTGGAAACCGCCAGAGCTGCCCGTGATTCAGTCCTCTGTGGCCTTCTCCAGTTTTCGCTGAGGCCTGACTTGCCTGAGCGCCATGCTGAACTGCGCTCTTCTACTTGGTCAGCATGATATACCTTTCTGTTCAACCAATCAGGCTGTCTTAGGCTTTTAGTTTGTTTCACTCTGTCCTTTTGTGGCTTCTGCTGCTTTAGAATTTGTTTAGAGCCATTTTTATAGGTATTTAGAGGGGTTTGGGGGAGAGCTCAAGCAAGTCACTGCTTTTACTCCACCATCTTGGCTCTGTCCCTTCTTGTGTGTGCATTTCTCATTTCACTTGAGATTTTTTTTATTACCTTTTGTTCTTCCAGATAAATTTCATTAATTTTTCTAGTTCTGTAAAATAATCTTTTGATCGTTTGGTTTACACTTGAAAAAAGCAAATTCATTTAGGTAAATATTGTCATTTTTATTATATTGACTTGATCTCATGAAGAAACAAAATTTCTTCAGTTATTTAGATTTGTCTTTATTTCCTTAAACTGTGTTTTGTAATATTATATTAATATAATTCCTATTGGTAATTCCCAAGTATTCCTTCCTTCCCTACTTCCTTACCTCTCCAGGTCCACCTAGGTCACACCCTTACCTGTGGGTGTTCTGCCCAAAGGGAATGTAAATTATTATCTCTGAAACCTTTTCTTTTCTTTTCTTTTTTCCTTTTCAAAGACCAGCCTTAACCCCAAATCACTCTGTGTCTCATTGATTGACCAAGAATAGGTCCCAGGCCAAGCCCTACTTGGTCATTGTTTTGGATCCTTATTAGTTCTGAATGAATATAAATATTTTGGCCAGAAACCCTGAGGGTCTTCCTCTCCTAGGTGGATTTTTTTTTTGTCTTTTTTTTGACTTGGTAAGGAGGCCATTCTCTGCCTCATTTCTTATTAAGCCTTAATCACTGAAAGGGCATTGCCTCGGTCAAACTGAGACCTGTTAAAGACCTTAGCTTGAAAAGGTGAAGGTCTCCCTCTGAATTCTGGGCCATTTCCACTTGTCCTGATCTATATCTGGCCACTGGACCCAGATGGCTGCAGAGGAGAAAGTGAGGCTGGTGACTTTGCACAGCCCTCCCTCACTTAAATCCAATTCACTTGCATGTCATGGCATCACTACCTTGATGTCATGATCCTCTTGGAGAACAAAAGACAAATAACAACCACCAACCAGGTATTTTATATATTATCTAATTATTTGAAATGGAATTTCTCTTTTGTTCCTTTTGTTAGAAACAGGTTTCAGACACTTCTTGGTAGAGTTAGGGAGGTATGGGTGAGTTGGCACAGCCCACTGCTTGCCTAGTTGCAAACTGTCAGAGTTCTGTTCTCCTTTAGGAAACAAAATTGAACCAAAGTGAGCAAAGGAAGCATTTATTTATGGTTCTTGCAAGAAGTGGGTGTATGGGTACCCTCGAGGGACACAGACACCGACAGAAGCCAGGGCAAACCTTTTATGCAGTTAGTTCCTTCTTGTCCCTCTATTCAGAGCCCAGATTGATCCCTGCTCTTCTGGGTTACAATCTTCCTGATACTTCCACTTCATATTACTCCTTAATGTGTCACCCCTCTTGTTAACATATCAAATGTGCCTAGTATTGTGAAATTGCTCCCTTCTGGGCAGAGAAGTTAGTATTAATGAGACCATTATGCATGCACACTCTAAGTAAAGCTTAACCTTTGTCCTACTTCAAGCCTCTTTAACCAAATAACCATTTTCATCCACTTTTAACTGGTTCTAGAACCTCTGACCCAGAGCTACCTTTTCTCTCAATTTCCTTATATGGAAATATAATAATTTCTTGCCTCTCATACTTTCATGCTGAATTTGGTTGGTAGTATACAGAAATGCTAATGATTTGTGTAGAAAGAGAAGGAATAAGCATTTATATAGTGCTTACTATGTTCCAGGCACTGTGCTAAGTTTGTGAGGTAAGATATTTCCATAGAAGAGGAAAGCAGGGCACAAAATAGGTGGATGATAGAGTTGACAATTTGCATTTCACAATTTTACTTTACATTACAGTATTGATTTCACCTGTATTGTGAGACAGAGGAAAATATACATATCATAGGCTATTAAATAAAGCTTTTAAAAGTACATATATTGGTGAAATTTCAAGCGATTTAATCCATAACCTAAATCTTTGTAATAAAGAGCTGCTATATGATTTTAGTAGCTATATGTCAGGGATTGTTAAGACCTCTTGTTGTTGTTATTCAGCCATTTCAGTTGTATTTGACTCTTGGTGACCCAATTTTTGGTGTTTTCTTGGCAAAGATACTGGAGTGGTTTGCCATTTCCTTCTCTAGCTCATTTTACAGATGAAGGAACTGTAGAAAGCAGGTTTAGATAGCTAGTAAGATTCTAAGGCTGAATTTGAACTTGAGTCATCTGACCCCAAGGCCCAGTGCTGTATCCATTGTACAACCTAGCTGTCTCAATTTAAATAAAAGACTTGAAATTGAAATCAATTATTTATGCTGCTTGTTAACCGAAATGCTGTGAATGAATTATTCTCTTTATATCCATTATTAAGAGTAGTTGAGTGTTACCTCTCTTTAAAACATTCCCAAAATATTTTAAAACATTCATGCATTCAGTTATGTACTTTATAAATTATATATGTATATAGATATATTACATATCTATATACATATCTCATTATAAAATGGAAATCCTATATTATTTTCTTTTTCTAGACACAAATATAAAAAATATTCTGTCTGTATCTACCTTCATTTCTGTTATGTATATGTGACAATAAACACTTATATTGATCTTTATCCTGTTATTAACTTTTAAAAAATTATTTCATTGTTTATAAAGCAACTCAGAACAACCTTTTTTTAATCACAGGTCTCAATTTATTGAAGGCCAATTTCCTGAAGTACTAGATATAATGCAACCAATAAATCTTGAGGTTAATGTTCAGCGAAATTTATCCTGGGAATGGTACCGAGAAATTCCTGCTATCAACCTTGATGCTCAGCTTAAACCAATGGAGGTAAATGATTTCTTCTTATTGCTCTTGCCATATTATTAAGAAAAGTATAAATAAACACAATGTTTCTTAATGATTTTCTTAACATCCAAACCTTTTATTGATTATATGTATATGTGTATATGTATGACAGTGTTTACATATAAAAACTTTATATGTATCTATAGACATACATCTGTAGCTGAATTTTTTTCTCCGTGGTATTTCTCAGTGATGTGATTGAAAAGCTACCATGTATATTTATGTATATACACATATTACTATATAAAATATGTTTAACAAGCATGTTTTTAATATTTTTTTTGCAAACTGTATTAGTAGCAAAGCCATCTAACATTATTAAAGGCATTGTTTGTGAACATTTGGGAAATGGAGTGTTGAACACAAAAATAAGACAGCTTTTATCAAGGACATTTCTTTCCAGATTAACCATCATTTCCTTTCTTATTATGATTACTAGACTGTTACATCCAGGGTGTGCTCTAGATACCTAGATTGATCTAGATTTTGGCAAAGTATTTGATAAGGTATCTAATACTTTCCCATACAGCAGCTTTATAATTACCATGGGTATTATTAATCCTATTTTACATATGAGAAAATAGGAACTTAAACAGATTAAGGGATGGGTCTTTGTTCATACCCTTATTAAGTATCCTTTTTGAGATTTGAACCAAATTCTTATCTACGCCAAGTCTAGTAATTTATCTCTTATGCTAGACTGCCTCATACTGTGTTATGTTGAATGGATGGGAAAATGGAGGGAAGTGAAGCCAGAATATGGGTGATAGATTGGTAGAAAAGGAAAGAATAAAGGAAAAAAATTATAATGATGTTCGGGATGAATGACACTGCTTGAAAGGTATAAAGATAGTACATAGTGCTTAGAGAGGGAATTTCTGAGTTATGAATCTTAGACCACTTTCAGGTAATTTTAAGGCAATCATTTCTGTGGATTGCTGAGATAGAAGTAAGGAGAGTTTGGTTGATGAACAGGAGTTTAATTATCATTAGAGGAATCATTAATGTGAATATTTATCACCAAAAATGATGGCATGCATTGTGTAGGAGAAAAGGATTGTGAGCCATATACTTTAGTCAAGGAGGAAGGTGGGAAAATAGCAACAAGGCTCAGGAACTGAATGACGTGAACTTCAGGGTAGGAGTTATTGAGTGAGGTGAATGGAAGTAGATTCTGGAAGTGGCAGAAGGAGCAATGAAGTTCTGTGATTGGTGGCCGATGTGAGAAGGCATAGCTTTGAAGATGTTGAGGATGTAATACCTTTAGGGGAGAACCGAGGTGAAATTATTGTCAGGAGGTGGAAGCAATGTAAAAGAAGACTTAAAAAAGTAAATTAATTTTAACAATAAAATGTTAGTTCTAGAGGGAACAAGAGAAAGAGGCCAGGTATAGGTGACTTAGGCCATGGGAAAGGGAGTATGACTGAGTGTGAATGAGAACACTCATAGCTTGCAGGAGAAAGGCATTTCCTAAACTTTGTTTCTAATCCTAGGGGTTAGGTGAGCTGGATGTTGGGATTTCCTAGCCATTGGGAAGAGGAATATCATACCTAATAGAATTAGTAGAATAAATCTCAAGATTTTGATTAAAGTATCCTTAATAGATTTGGGAGATCCCTGCACATAGAAAGAAGCCATTTCTAAATCTATCAATTCAGTAAGCATCTATTAACTCCTTACTGTGTAAGACTTTATCTGGGCAGTGGGGATATAGAGACAACAAGGAGACGTTCTGTCTTCAAGGACCTAATATTCCACTTGAGAAAACAGCAGACAGCACATACACAGCTTGGTGTATTGTTGTTAAATCATGCCTGACTCTTCATGACCCTATTTGAAATTTTCTTGGCAAAGATACTGGAGTGGTTTGCCATTTCCTTCTCCAGCTCATTTTACAGATAAGGCCCATGGTCACACAGCCAGTAAGTATGTGAGTCCAGATTTAAAGTCTGATCTTCCTGACTCTAGAGCTCTGTTCACTAGGCCACCTAGCTGTCTCTTGAGGAGGTGTTTCTATGGGAGTGAAGGGAAGGAAGAAAGAAAGGCTTCACATATAGAAGGCAGCAGTTAAGGTGCTTGAAGACATCTGAAGATCACAGAATGTGGAGGTGAGGAGAGAGATCATTTGAGGCATGGGAGTCAGTCTGTGGAAAGATTCAAGAGGCATGAGAGAATATTTTATACCAGAAACAACACATAAGTTAGTCAGCTTGAGCATAGGATGTTTGAGAGGGAATACAGTGAAATATACCTGGAAAAAAATAGGTTGTACCCAGATTTTGAAAAGCTTTGGAAATGTTAAATGAGAGGAATTTGTATTTTAACTGAGAGTCAATAGGGAGTCTAGATAAATGTAGAAAAAGCTCATCACTAGAAATTTGGAGCACTAGGTGATTATGTTTTTTGATCATGGGTACCTATGAAAATGTACAAAATCTAGAGACCTTAATTCTTAACGGCTGAGGCATAATGATTTTGTTGTTGAAAGGAGCCTTGGAGATCATGGAGTCTGACCCTCTTGTAATAGGTGAGGAAATAGATTGAAGAGGCTAAATGAGTTGACCAGGTCATATAAGAAAATACAGTAAGAAAAGAATAAAATTGTTTCAAGATATGCATACAAATAAAAGGGCCCTTAAGTGATTCCAGTAGTAGAAACAGTGTACATCTTTAAATCACACAAACACAGCAAACAAAGAAATTTAAATACTTGACTAATCAGAGAGTAATTTGCTACTTGATCCCTTCCCACACCTCTCCTCTTTAACCTGCATTCATGATTTGAAAAATCCTGTTGTTATAATGAGTTTTTTACAATTTTGTCAGATAGAGAATGCTTTTATTTTTTAAGTTGAAAAGTTGGTAAGTGTATATAAAGAGACATTGCTTCCTGGTTTAGCATTGTTTTAAACATCTCAGTCATTACAGTCAATGGAGAAAAAAGGGAAAAAAACCAAAACCGAAAACCTGTAACAACTACGCATAGTTCAGCAATACAAATCCTGCATTGTCATTGTCTAAAAATATATATGTTTCAAGCCTATCTGCTTTCTGTTAGGAAATGGTTAGCATGTTTCATCTTGAGCCCTATGAAATTGTAATCGATTATTGCATTGATTGGAGTTCTTAAGTTTTTTAAAGTTGATTGTCTTTTCAACATTCAGACATTTCTCAATTGATGGCCACCCCCTTAGTTTCCAGTTTTTTCCCCCAAAAAGAGTTATTTTAATGAAGCCTGTTCCTTGTCCTGTAATGTCTTTGCATTATATACCTAGTACTGGTATTGCTGAGTCAGAGTATGCATAGTATAGCAACTTTGGGGGCATAGGTCCAAATTGCTTTCTAGAATGTCTAGATTAGCTGTGCCACCAGTTGAGTGCATTCATTAATGAGCATGTTCTCACAACATGTCACTCTTTCTCTTATCTTCATGCCTTTCCAGCCAGAAAGTACTACTTCAAAAACTCTACCTCTTTAGACCACACAGTTTCCTTTATGGCTCATCTCAAGCATTTTCTTTTATCTTTTCTTGGGCAAGCTAGTTACACAGGGCGTTCTATATCTGCTCTATACTTGATGTTCAGCTTTGGGTTTTAGTTCCTTCTGTTTACATTGTTGCAGTCATTGTGAATATTTTTTTCCTAGTTTCTTTCACTTAGTTATACAACTGTTCATATGAGTCTCCCCATGCCTCTCTGAATTTGTTGTCTTCCCCATTTCTTACAGTTCATTAATACTACATTACATTTCATGCATCATGTAATCTCCCTGGGTCTCAGTTTCCTCATATGTAAAATGAAGGGGTGAGATTAAGTGACTTCTTAAATCCCTTCCTGGTCTCTAGCTTAAATAAACTTTTAAAGGAAAAAAAAACCAACCTAGTACTAGGTAGATTCACAAGCAAATTCTATTAAATATTCTAAGAACAATTAATTCTAAATTTGCTCTTTATGGTAATTCCATTAAATTGTTTATTAAACTAGCAAAAGATAGAGCTAGGAAAAAATAAAAACAAAATTCATTTTGAAGAACATAATTTGTACAAATAGGTCCTTTTCCCTTTTCTTTGCTCTTGTTGGGATAAAGACCTGGTAGTAGTATTGCTGAGTGAAAGGGAATGCACAGTTTTATAACCCTTTGAGTATATTTCCAGATTTTTCTCCAGAATGGTTGGACCAGTTCACAACTCCACTGTCAGTGTGTTAATTTCCCAATTTTCCCACATTCCCTCCAGCATTTGTCATTTTTCTTTTTGGTCCTGTTAGACAATCTGGTAAGTGTGAAGTGGTATCTCAGTTGTTTTAATTTGCATTTCTCTAATCAGTAGTAACTTAGATGTGACTATTGATAGCTTTGAGTTCTTCTGAGAACTACTTGTTCATGTCCTTTGACCATATATCAACTGGGGAATGGTTTGTATTTCAATAAATTTGGCTCAGTTCTCTATATATTTGAGAAACAATGCTTTTATCAGAGGAACTTGATGTAAATTTTTCTAAATTTCCCATTTCTCTTCTAATTTTGACTGCATTCGTTTTGCTTTTGCAGAAGCTTTTGGGGCAGCTAGGTGGTGAAGTGGATAAGTACTGGCCCCGAGTCAGGAGGACCTGAATTCAAATGTGGCCTCAGACATGTAACAGTCACTAGCTCTGTGACTCTGGGCAAGTCACTTAACCCCAATTGCTTCACAGAAAGCAAAACAAAACAAAAAAACCCAAAAGCCTTTACATTTCATTAATCAAAATTGTCCAGTTGACTTCCCATGATCCTCTTTCTCTCTTCTTTGGTCACAAACCCTTCCCTTATCCATAGATTTCCATGCTCACTTTATTTGCTTATGGTATCACCCTTTATGTTTAAACCCATTACCCATTTTGACCTCATCTTGATATATGGTGTGAGATGTTGGTCTATGCCTCATTTCTTCCAAACTGCTTTCCAATTTTCCCAGCAGTTTTTGTCAATGGTGAGTTCTTACTTCCCAAACCTTGCATCTTCAGGATTATCAAACACTTGATTACTATGGAGATTTACTCCTGTGTATTGTGTACCTAATCTCCCTTTCTTAGCCAGTACCAGATTGTTTTGATGATTAACACTTTGTAGGTTGAAATCTGGTACTGCTGGATTGCCTTCTATCACATCTTTTCATTGATTCCCTTCTCTGGATTGACTTTTTGTTCTTCCAGATTCATTCTGTTATTTTTTCTAGCTCTACATAATAATCATTTGGTTTCTTGGTTGGGTTGGTGTGGCATTGAATAAGTAAATTAACGTAGGTAGAATTGTTATTTCACCCACTAGTAGAGTTTCACTATGTGTTTGCTCCTGTAATTCATTTACCTTTTCCTTTACGAATTTGGCTGCTATGCTGTTTGGTGCATATGTGTTTAGTATTGATATTACTTTATTGTCTGTGGTACTTTTAGCAAGTTGTAGTTTTCCTGCTTATCTTTTTAATTAAGTTTATTTTTGCTCTTGCTTCATCTGAAATCATGATTTCTATCCCTGCCTTTTTTACTTCAGTTGAAACATAGTAGATTCAGCTGCAGCCCCTTATTTTAATTCAGTGTGTGTGTGTGTCTCTGTTTCAGGTAGGTTTCTTTTAAACAACTTGTTGGATTCTGGCTTCCAATATATTCTGCTATCTGCTTCCCTTTTATGGGTGAGTTCATCCCATTAGCATTCACAGTTATGATTAGTAACTGTATATTTTCCTCCATACTAATTTCTTCTGTTTATCTAACACTTTTTATCTTCTCCCTCCTCTAAAGTCTGTTTTTCTTCTGATGACTGCCTTCTTTTATATGCTGTCCCTCTTATTACTTCTTCCCCTTTCTTATGGCACCTTTCTTTTCTACTTTTCTATTGGGAAACATAGATTTCTATTACTGAGTGTGTGTGTGTGTGTGTGTGTGTGTGTGTGTGTGTGTACATACATATATATATTTTCATTATTTGAGTCAGTTTGGATATGAGTGAGGTTCAGGTGTTGACCGCCTCTTCCTCCATTTTCCCCTGCACTGTCAAAACTCTTCCTTATGTGCCTCTTTTATTGGAGATGATTTTTTCCGTTTTCTTCTTCTCCTGTCCTCCTTCTCTCAAGACATCCCTCTTTCTTACCTATTATTTTTTTTACATCATCCTGACATCATCATCTCACTGCCATGCTCTTTCTTTCTAGAAGAATCTTTCTAACCACTCTAAAAATGATTAAGTTTTTATAACTTATCTTCCCATATAGAATAGTAAACAGTTTAATCTTGGTTAGTCCCTAATGATTTCTGTTTCTAGTTTGCTTTTTTGTGCTTCTCTTGAGTGTTGTATTTGAAAGTCAGATTTTCTGTTAAGCTCTGGTCTTTTCATCAGGAATACCGAAAAGCTCTCTATTTCATTGAATGTCCATTTTCCCCTCTGAAGGAGTATGCTCAGGTTTTGCTGGATAAGTTATTCTTGGTTTTAATCCCAGCTTGTTTGCCTCTGGAATAACATATTCCAAGCCTTCCACTCATTTGATATGGTAACTGCTAAATCTTCTGTGAATCCTGACTGTGGTGCCACAGTATTTGACCTAGGACCTCTGAAATTTCTCTATGATATTCCTGAGAGTTTTCACTTTGGGATCTTTTTTAGGTTGTGACCCCTGGATTCTTTACATTTCTACTTCACCCATTGGTTCTAGGATATCGAGGCAGTTTTCCTTGATAAATTTTTCTTATAGGATATCTAGAATCTTTTTTTTATCTTGGCTTTCAGGTAGTCCAGTAATAATTAGGGGACAGCTAGGTGCCTCAGTGAATGGAGTACTGGGCTTGTTGTCAGGAAGATGAGTTCAAATCCAGCCTCAGACACTTATTGGCTGTGTGACCCTAGGCAGGTCACTTCACCCTCTTTGCCTTAGTTTCCTTGTTTGTAAAATGGGTTGGAGAAAGAAATGGCAAGCAACTCTAGGATCTTTGCTCAGAAAACTCTGTATGGGTTTATGAAGAGTCAACAGGACTAAACAATTGAGCAGCAAGAAGAGTCATTGTTACATCACCTTTCCATGATCTATTTTTCAGGTCATTTGCTTTTCCAGTGAGATATTTCACATTTCTTTTTCTTTTCTTTTCTTTTTTTTTTTTTATTCTTTTGACTTTGATTAATTGGTTTTGATGTCTTGTGTCTCATTTACTTCTACTTGTCCAATTCTGATTTTCAAGGAATTTTTTCTTCAGTGAACTTTTCTACCCCTTTTTCTGTTTGTCCAGTTCTGCTCTTCAAGCAGTTATTTTCATCATTGAATTCTTATACCTCTCTTACTCTTTGGCCAGTTATGTTTTTTAAGGGGGGTGTGTGTGTGTGTGTTTGTCTTTGTCTTTGACCAAGCTGTTAATTGTTTTGTCATAATTTTCTTTAATTTTTTTACGTAATTTTCCCTCTACCATTCTTATTTGGTTCTGAAATAATTTTTTGCTTTTCTAGGAATCTTGTTTTGCTTATGTTTCACATTGTTTTTATATGAGTCTTGTAACTGTTTTGACTTTGTTGTCTTCTTTTGAATTTATGTCTTATCTTCCCTGTTACCTTAGCAGCCTTATGGTCAGGATCATTTTCTGTTGTTTACTCATTTCTCTACCCTATTTTTTATTTAACTTTATGTTGAGGTCTCTTTCTGGCATATATCACATATCTCTCCTTCTAATCTCCTAAGTTGTCTTAGGCTTGAAAAAATTTCACCCTCACATTGTTGGCTCTGTAATTCTAGAATTCAGTTTGAGGCATTATTTTAAAATTGTTTGGAGAAAAATGTTGGTAGAGCTAAACTAAGTACTTCTTCTAGTCCCGGCATCTTTTCTCGTCCCCTCCATATGTATCCTTTAGAAAGGTTGGTGGTTGTGCAGTGCACAAAATGTGTTGTGGCCTGAAGTCAGTGTTCAAATTTGGCTTCTGATGCTTATCTACCTGTGCGACCCTTGTGTAAGTCTGCCTCAATTTTTTTCTTCTTCAAAATGGAAATACTAAAACCACTAACCTGACATGGTTCTTGTGTGAATTATATTATTTTAACTTAATTCATTAAAACTACTTATTTTAATTATGTAATTATATACAGTCAGTTGTCAACATTTGTGCATTTAACATTCATGACTTTAAGACTTAGCATGATTTTATTACGAAACTCATTTTCACATTTGCAGTTGTTCTGTCAATAGAGAAAGAAAATAAGTGATGCAATGCTCAAGTTTATATCTACAAAAAGGAGGGAAGTTTTCATAAGTGTTCATGAATCTGCTCCAAAAGATGCTAAAGTAGCCTTTCAAGTGGGCTATGAGGGAATTGAAAAAATGAAAAACTGGCTAAGTTCGTGAGATGGTGGCCACCTCTCCCTGGCATCTCTAGCCTGGTGACACTCCTGCTAATGCTGTTGGGTTTCCAAGCTTCTGGAGAAGTAGCACATGTGAGTTGTTAGGCAGGGTTTCCTAGGGGTGAGTGATTCACCCCAAGGAATGTGCTTTTCTTTGGGAACAGTTTAACCACTTAGCAAAAGGCAGATTAGAGATGTCAGGTATTGCCTCTTTCTCTTTTTTACCTTAGGGTTCCAGCCCCAGCCCATCCCAATCCAGTCTTGCATTGCCTGCATTTTATGGTTTATTTATTTGCTGTGTTATAAAAAAATGCATGTTATAAGAATTAATGTTTTGGTATAAAGAATTTTATGCAGGAAAGTGCATTTTCAGCAATCTAGTGAAAGACTACAGTTTTTGGTCACCCTAGGTTTGTTATCCCCTATATCCCATAGATTTATTTTATCAGTATTTGTGCATTTATACTTTTGTGCCATTTTTAAAGACGTTACCCCTGGGAAAGTTGAAGATTGACCACAATTACAATACAGTATTTGTAAAGTATACCCAGTGTAGTTATCATTTAGAGAAACACAGAAATTAGAAGTAGTAGCAAGTTGTTTTGATGGGGAAACAATAATGCCATTTTGTATGTGTTAAGTTTGAGGGGTGATTTATAGCTATTTGAAGCACAGATAATTCTTCCTAACTGTACTTTCATATTGATGTTTTTCTATGTCTCCTATTAAGATATGGAACACTTTGCCAAATTGCTTATTGTTCTATTTTACTTTGTCTTTTAAAAATACATTTGATTGTTGTAAGATTTTATACCGTTGTATACAAATAATGTATATTTTAAAATTTTCATTTGGAGAGACAGAGCCAAGATGATAGAAAAAAAGGCAGATACTCTTTTGAGTTCTTCCAGATTCCCCTTCTAACAACTTTAAAATAGCTCCTAAAAAAAGAATTTTGGAACGGCAGAACCAGTAGAAGGGTAGGGTGAAAAAATTTTCCAGCCCAAGACAACTTAGAAGATTGGTGAGGGGTGAGAGTCAAGTTCATTATAGTGCAGGCCAAACCCCAGCAAGGCATCAGCAAGCCTCAGGACCAACTGAATCAACATGGGTAATTGAATTGGAATTAGTGGCTTCCAGAGCTCTCAGCCCTCACGCAGATGGTAAGGAGGTCAGAAGGAGATAATAGGGAACCCTTTGCTGGCACTGGTTGCAGAACTCTATTGTGTTGCTTGTATGTGGTTCCAGGTCACGGTTCCAGGGCAAGGAGGAGCCATTAGCATAGTAGGGCATGTGGCTGCAGGTGGACAGGGGCCCTACTCATAATTTCAGGGCAGAAAAAAGTGCTCATGCTCACTCATAGACCAGAGTACAGGTCAGGAGAGCAGTGACCACACCTCTCAGACCATACCATCTTGGAAGAATTGAAAACTTATAGGCCCTCTATATATTACCAACAAAGCCCAACAGCAAGAGATAGAGAAATCCCATTTAAACTTACTGTAGACATTATAAAATATTTAGGAGTCTACCTCCTGAAACAAACCCAGGAACTCTATGAACACAATTACAAAACACTTTTCACACAAATAAAATCAGATCTAAATAATTGGAAAAACATCAGTTGCTCATGGGTAGGCCGAGCTAATATAATAAAAATGATAATCCTACCTAAGCTAATTTACTTATTTAGTGCCATAACAATCAAACTACCAAAAAATTATTTTATAGAATTAGAAAAAATAATAACAAGATTCATTTGGAAAAACAAAAGGTCCAGAATATCAAAGGAACTAATGAAAAGAAATGCAGGGGAAGGTGGCCTAGCCATTCCAGATCTTAAATTGTATTACAAAGCAGCAATCATCAAAACTGCTTGGTACTGGCTAAGAAATAGGGAGGTGGATCAGTGGAATAGGTTAAATATGCAAGACACAGTAGTCAATGACTATAGTAATCTATTATTTGATAAACCCAAAGACCCCAGCTTCTGGGATAAGAACCCACTCTTTGAAAAAAACTGCTGGGAAAACTGGAAAAGAGTATGGCAGAAACTAGGCATAGACCCAAATCTCACACCATATACCAAAATAAAGTCAAAATGGGTTCATGACTTAGATATAAAGGCTGATACCATAAGTAAACTGGGAGAACAAGGAATAGTTTACCTATCAGATCTATGGAGAACAGAAGAATTCATGACCAAACAGGAGATAGAGAACATTATGAAAAGCAAAATGGATAATTTTGATTACATTAAATTGAAAAGTTTTTGCACAAACAAAGCCAATGCAACTAGATTAGAAGGAAGGTAGAAAATTGGGAAAGAATTTTTATAACCAGTCTCTCTGATAAAGGCCTCATTTCTAAAATATATAGAGAATTAAGACAAATTTATAAGAACACAAGCCATTCCCCAATTGATAAATGGTCAAAGGATATGAACAGACAGTTCTCAGATGAAGAAATTAAAGCCATCTATAGTCATATGAAAAAATGCTCTAAATTGTTATTGATTAGAGAAATGCAAATCAAAACAACTCTGAGGTACCACATCACACCTATCAGATTGGCCAACATGACAAAACAGGAAAATGATAAATGTTGGAGAGGATGTGGGAAAATTGGAACACTAATACGTTGTTGGTAGAGTTGTAAAATGATCCAACCATTTTGGAGAACAATTTGGAACTATGCCCAAAGGGCTACAAAAATGTGCATACCCTTTGATCCAGCAATAGCACTTCTAGGGCTATATCCCAAAGAGATCAAACAAATGGGAAAAGGACCCACATGTACAAAAATATACATAGCAGCTCTTTTTGTGGTGGCAAAGAATTGGAAATTGAGAGAATGCCTATCAATTGGGGAATGGCTGAGCAAGTTGTGGTATATGAATGTAATGGAATACTATTGTGCTGTAAGAAATGATGAATAGGCTGACTTCAGAAAAACCTCGGAAGACTTATATGGTCTAATGCTGAGTGAAGTGAGCAGAACCAAGAGGACTTTGTACACAATAGCAGCCACGCTATAAAATGACTAAGAATGTTAAACTGAACCCTTCTCAGCATTACGAGGATCTAAGACATCTCCAGAGGCCTCAGGATGGAAAATGCTGTCCACATCCAAAGAAAGAACTATGGAAGTCGAATTGCTATCACTTATTTTTACCTTCTGTCGAGTTTTGTTTCATCTTTCTAATGGTTCCTCCTGTTGGTTTTAATTTTTACTTACAACTTCACTGATGTGCAAATATGTTTAATGGGTAAGTAAATGTAAAGCCTATGTCAGATTGTGTGCCTTCTTTGCGGGCAGGGGGGAGAAAAAGGGAGAAAAATTTTCAACTCAAAAGCATATGGAAAAAAAAATTTAAAAAATAAAAATTTAAAAAAAAAACCTTGTAGGCCCTCCAGAGCTAGTTCTGAAAAAAGCAGCATGAAAACCTTGAGCTTGGGATGGTGCCTCCATATCCCAGAAGCAGAGCCCAACTTTAACATCAAGCTAAAAGTCAAGAAATAGGCTGGAAGAATGAGAAAAAACAAAACAAAAAGAACCTGACCATGGAAGGTCACTATAATGATGAGGAAAACCAAAACATGAACTTAGAAGACAACAGTGTCAAAACAGCTACATCCAAAGACTCAAAGAAGAATGTGAATTCTTGTCTGGCCCCAAAAAGAATTCCTAGAAGAATTCAAAAAGAAGTTTAAAAATCAAATAAAAGAGGTAGAGGAAAAATTGGAGGAAGTGAAAGTGATGCAAGAAAATAATGAACGAAGAGTCAACAGTTTGGTAAAGAGGCACAAAAAAATATTGAAGAAAAAACACCCAAACCAGAATTGGCCAAATGGAAAAGGTGGTATAAAAGCTCACTGAAGAAAATAGTTCCTTAAAAATTAGAATTGGGTAAGTGGAAGCTAATGACTCCACGAGACATCAAGAAACAATAAAACAAAGTCAAAATAATAAAAAAAAATAGTTTATGTGAAATATCTTCTTGGAGAAATAACTGACCTGGAAAACAGATATCTAAGAATTATTAGACTATCTGAAACTCATGGGGGAAAAAAAAAGAGTATAGACTCTCCTTCAAGAAATTATCCAAGAAAACTGCACTGATATTTTAAAACCAGAGGGTAAAATAGAAATTGAAGAAATTCATTGATCATTTTTTGAAAGAGATCCCAAAATGAAAACTCCCAGGATTTTCAGTAGCCAAATTCCAGAGCTCCCAGGTCAAGGAGAAAATATTTCAAGCATCCAGAAAGAAATAGTTCAAATTTCTTGGAGCCACAATCAGGATAACACAAGATTTAGCAGCTTCTACGTGAAAAGATCCAGAGGTCTTGCAGTATGATAATCCAGAGGGCAAAGAAGCTAGGATTATAACCAAAAACATTCCCTGTCCTGCAAAACTGTGTATAACCCGTTGGGGGAAAAATAGACATTTAATGAAATAGAGGGCTTTCAAGCATTTCTGATGAAAAGACCAAAGGTGCATAGAAAATTTGACTTTAAGATACGAGCCTCAAGAGAAGCATAAAAAGGTAAACATGAAAGAGAATTCATAAGGGATTCAATAAGGTTAAACTGTTTACATTCCTAGCTGGGAAGATATTTGTAACTCCTGAGAACTTTATGATTTTTTAGGGTTGTTAGAAGCAGTATACATAGATAGAGGGCACAGATGTGAGTTGAGTATAGATGGGGTGATATGTAAAAAAATAAAATTAAGCAGTGGGAAAGAGGGATCTACTAGGGAAGATAGGGGAAGTGAGATGGTGGTGGTGGTTGTTCAGTCATTCTTTGTGACCCATGGACCATAGCACACCAGGCCCTTCTATCCTCTACTATCTCTCAAAGTCTGTCCAGGTTCATGTTCATTGTTTTCATGCAGCTATCTCTCTCATCCTCTGCCATCTTTTCCATTTGTCCTCAGTTTTTCCCAACATCAGAGTCTTTTCCATTGAGTCCTGTCTTTTCATTATGTGGCCAAAGTATTTAAACTTCATTTTCAGTGTTTAGCCTTCTAGTGAATAGGCTGAATTAATTTCTTTAAGTATCGGCTGATTTGATCTCCATGCTGTACAAGGGACCCTCAAAGTCTGTCTTTTTACCACAATTTGAAAGTGTTGATTCTGTGGCTCTCACCTGTCCTTATAGTCCAGGGGAGAGTGAGAATGGGGTAAATTATCTCACATAAAAGAGGCACAAAAGAGCTTTTGCAATGAAGGGGAAGATAGAGTGTTAGGGATAAGCAACACTTGAACCTTAGTCTCATTGGAATTGGCTCCGAGAAAGGACTAATGTACACATTCAATTGGGTGTGGAAAAATATCTTACCCTACAGAGAAATAGGAGAGGAATGGGGTAAGACTTGAAAGGGGGGCTGGTAGAAGGGAGGGTGGATTGGGGGAGATGGTGGTCTGAACCCTTTTGAGGAGAAATAGGGTGAAAGGAGAATGAGAGGATAAATGGAGAAAATAGGATGTAGGGAAATAGACAGTAATCTTAATTGTAGAAAAAATGTATAGGAAGTTTCTCTGATAAAGGCCTAATTCTCGAATATATAAAGAACTGAGTCAAATTTATAAGAATACAAGTCATTCCCCCATTGCTAAATGATCAAAGGATATGAACAGGCAGTTTTCAGAAGAAGAAATCAAAGTTACCTATATGAAAAAATGCATTGTCACTATTTGAGAAATGCAGATTAAAGTAACTTTGAGATACCACCTCACACCTTTCAGACTGGCTAATATGATAGGAAGAGAAAAATGACAAATTGGAGGGAATGTGGGAAAATTGAGACACTAAAGTACCATTGATAGAGATATAACTGATTTCAGCCATTCTGGAGAGCAGTTGGGACTACAAAATATGCATACCTTTTGACTCAACAATACCAGTACTAGGTGTGTATCCCAAAGAGATTTAAAAAATAAAAAAAGGAGAAGGACCTCTATGTATAAAAATGTTTATAGTGGCTCTTTTTGTGGTGGAAAAGAACTGGGATTTGAAGGGATGCCCATCCACTCAACACATTGTGGCATGTGATTGTGTTGGAAATACTATTGTGCTCTAAGAAATGATGAGCAGGATGCTTTCAGAAAAATCTGGAAAGACTTACATGAACTGATGCAAAGTGAAGTGAGCAGAACCAGGAGAACATTCTACACAGTAACAGCAGTATTGTATGATGATCAGCTGTGAATGACTTAGCTATTCTGAGCATTACTATGATCCAAGACAATTCCGAAGGATTTATGATGAAAAATACCATCCACCTCCAGTGAAAGAACTGATGCAGTCTGACTGCAGATCAAAGCCAACTTGATTTTTTACTTTTTTAATTTCTTGGGGTTTTTTTGTTTGTTTTTGGTCTGTTTTCTTTTACAACATGACTAAAATGGAAATACGTTTTGCCCAACTGCATATGAATAACCTATATCAAATTGCTTGCCTTCTCTACACGGGGGGGGGGGGGGAGGGAAGAGGGAAAGAATTTGGAACTCAAAATTTTAAAGAAATGTTAAAAGTTATTTTTTTGGAAATTGGAAAAAAAATTTTTAAGTTACTAGAACATATTAATACATTGACAAGTCTAGTCATACTCCCCATCATCACCTCCTAAGAATAAAGAAATCTAAATAATTCATTTTGTTTTTGCTAATTAAATTTTTCGTTAAGCTGAAAAAAATTTATTTTCATTTGACTTTATATGACTGTGTAGAGAGGAAGTGAAGAAAGGGGAAAAGCAGAGACACAGATAAGAAACGGTGATATTTATAAATCTCAAAGTCTCATATAAATGTATTTGAATCCCTGTGAGTTTGAAGAAATCTATATGCTAATATAGTTAGATGTTGCCAATACACTGTCTCTGTATTTATTGCATGTATTAATGTATGTAATAAGAGATTAGGGAGTAGGGGTATTAGGACAATAAGTTATAGATTCAGAATTCTCATTGAAAGTATTTTGATCAATTAAGTATATTATTGGATTTTAAATTTTAGAACTGGAAGAGACGTTAGAGATCATCTATATGTCTAACCCCTCTGATTTTTCAGAAATTTCAGAGACCCTTCAAAATTAAGTTTCCTGTAAATCCAAAAGCTTTCTGTTCCATTAATTGCATGGAGAAACACACACACACACACACACACACACTCTCTCACACTCTCTCTCTCTCTCTCTCTCTCTCTCTCTCTCTCTCTCTTCTCATTCTTTAACTTACATACTTTAATGTAAGCAAACATTAATTTGAGCATAGCTCATAGTGGCTATGATTAGTGAGCACACCCAGGGACCCAGCTTCACTGGTAGTTTTAAAGGACCAAAAGTTTTGTAACACACCCAGCATTTTAAGTAGTTTGTAGATTAATCCTCCGATGAGTCCATTTATACATTGTTCAAAATGCTAGCAGCTAGTGTAAGCTTCTGAAGACAAGGTTTTCTTTTTCCTTTTCTTCTTCTTACTTTAATAGTAATGTCTTCTTTCTGTTCTTTTGGAAACATTTAAATTCCCCATTTTAAAAGATTAATTTCGTTGGATCCCTCTTGCAATATCTTCCTTTGACAGCTTCCTTATATGAGTGTGATAATAGCAATAGTTCATATTTGCAAAACACTTTTGTTGTTATTCAATCATGTCCAACTCTTCATTATCCCTGTTGGTGTTTTCTTGGCAAATTTAGTGGAGTGGTTTGCCATTTCCTTCTGCAGCTCATTTTACAGATTAGGGACTGAGGCAGACAGGGTTAAGTGACTTTCCTAGGGTCTCACAGCTACCAAGTTTCTGAGGCCAGATCTGAAATCAAGAAGATGAGTCTTTCCACTGAGCCACCTTGTTGCCCATGCATAACACTTAGAGGTGTTCAAATGATTTTACTGGTATCCCCATTCTTCAGATGAGAAAATGGAGACCCAGAGTATTATAGGAATTGTCCAAGAACATGTAATTGTTAAGTGTTACCTGGAATTTGAACCTAGGTGTCGGCAGATTGAAAGCTGAATTTTCTTTCTCCTATATCACAAATTCAAGTCTTTAATTGACTTTACATTCCAGCTTCATTTTTGCTTGATTCAGTAGCATAATATCAGACTTGAACTGTTATTACAATACTGGATTGTTCTGTTAATATGAAATTACTACAATGATTAATTTCATTAATGCAGACTAGGTTTTAATTCACTGTTTTATATATTTATAGTTCTAATTATTAATCATTTTTCGCCCCTTGGTAGCTCACATATTATTCCAAGAAACCATAATTAAATCATTCATAATATCCTTTGTTCCATGTTAAATTTTTGTATTAAAAAAGAAATAGTATTATAAAGAATGCAGGCTTTAAAATAATAAAAGTGACAATGTGTACAAAGATACAATTTTTAAAAATAGCTTTTAGTTTTAGAATGTATTTAAACATATTTAATTTCTGTAAGATTAGGACATCCTTGTGGAAATCATATATTCCATTATTAAAAATTTAGTGTAGGTCATATGACCATTTGGAAATATAAAAATATAGTCAGTACATATTCATTAATTTTCTAAGTTGGTTGTAGAGGACAACTGGATGCTAATGGTTTAATAATTCTTTTAATATTGATGTGTCAGAATGAGAATTTTGTATTTTCTGCTTACTTTGAACAGCTTATTTTGAGTCAAGAAGACATGACTATGATAGTTAAAATGCTGTATGAAAATATATGGATTATAGATACCAGTCCTTCAGTAGCTACAGTCATAGAAGAGTCTAATGGTGTTAGTGATCCTACAACTCATCGTCTTTCTGGAGGTATGTTTTTTAACTTTAAGAAATAGTACAGGATCATATGGTTATTAGTTATTTATTAGTTTTGAGAAAATGTATGTGAGAACTTATTTATTAATACTTGCATATCTGAGGATTATCTGGTATAAATATTGCATTGCCATTTTTATTATAAATAAAAGTCAAGTATTGACATAATTCTCTATTTCTTGTTACTTTTCGCTTCTTTTCCCTTCTATGATGATTCTCAAATCTTTTTACCTATTGTTACCTGACTTTGTTTCACATCTCTACCTGTCTGTTGCATATCTCAAACAAGATGTCCAGTAGGTATCTTACATTCAATATGTCTAAAACCAAATCCATTTTTTTCCCCTCCCAACCCCTCTTCTCTGCCAAACTTCCCTATTAGTATCAAGAACACCACCATTTCCCCCTGCCTACCCCCTTCCACCCAGTCTCACAGGTTCATAACCTAGGTATCAACCTTAACTCCTTACTCTCCCTCACCTCCCATATCCAATCTAGTACCAACGCCTATTGATTTTACGTTTATTATATCTCTTTTGTGCACTCCCTTGTGTACTTCTGTCCTCTGACACACTTCCACTCTCCATGTATGGGTCTTTATCACTTCATACCTTGACTATTGTAATTACCTTCATATTGGTCTTCTTGCCTCAAGTCCCTTCCCAGTTCAGTCCATCCTCCACTCAGTTGCCAAGGTAATCTTCCTGAAGCACAGATTTGTCTATATCGCTATCACCACCACCCACCTCAATAAACTCCATTGGCTACCATTTGTCTTCAACATCAGATATAAAATTCTCTGTCTTTTAAAGATCAAAATAGAGAAGGAAAGGGAAAATTTATTAAAAAACAAAACAAAAACTTTTGTTATGTAGATTTTCTCATCAGAATGCTTTTTGGTCCTTATTTTTTTATTTTAAGTAGTGATGCGGTTGAAAGTATACTTGATCTAAACTCAAAGGACCCAAGTTAAGATTCTGGCTTTTCTACTTACTACCTATAACCTCAGGCAAGTGACTTAACGTTTCTAAGCCTCAGTTCTCTCAGCTATGAAATATGGGTTAACAGTGAAAGAGAGCAAAGATGTGTAGACTATGCAAGCATCTTGCTTTCAGGATCATGAATATTTGGAAGAAAAATTTTTTTATATGAATTTGCGATTTTTTTTTTTTTAGCATAGGGAGCTATGAGGAATTTCTGTACCGTTTCACTGCTACTCATCTTATAAAGAGAGTTGTTTGAGGTGACTTGCCCCGGGTAATAAAAATAGTATGTGTCAGCACATGAACCTAGGTTGTTTGACTGTCTTATTAGGTGAATTAAAAAGATGGGCCTTTGTTGCAGGGACAAACATGAGTTACTATATGATTTTATTTTAATCTTTGATTTATTCAGTACTTCTACCAGTATTTATGACAAATTGTATGTATTTTGTGTGTGTGTTTGTGTGTGTGTGTGTAGAGAGGGTAAGTTTTCCAGCTGACTCCTATATTGCTGCATGTTATAAAAAAAAAATTAAGTAAAAATGAATGCTAGTGAAGTCAAATCTTTTTTTCTCACCATTTTCTCTGGTGTCTGATGATTTTTTTTATCATATCTATTATATGTTCTCATCTGCTGAAGTCACTATCAAAGCTAAAGCTTTTTTTAAAAAGTGCTTTTCTGTTATTTTAATTCTCATGTTTTTCAATGCCTTCAATTTCTCTAAGGAACAACTTTAGTGACAGCAGCAGTGGTGGAAATGCATTCACATGCACCACGTATTAAGACTACATTAAACCTCAATTTCAGAACTGACTATATGACCTTAACTGTATACAGCCCAGATCCTAAAAATGTAAGTAATGGAAGCAGGTAAAATAATGTCCATGTTACCTTTCCAGTGGCATAGTTTTTATATCTAATTTTAGACCAGTTATGAAAAAAGCATATGAATGTATGAAATTACTAAGGGAGAGGATATAGAAAAAAGAGGAGGATAAGAACAGATATTTGGTTGAACCCCTCATTAATGTATCACTATGAGAAATCAGTGAAGGAGATAGAAGGAGCAGTTAAATTTAGAAATGTATTATCCGAAGATGAGGGAAGAGGGTTGTGGTCAATTGTGTCAGTAAAACAAAGGTAAGAAAGGTGACTGAAAAGTGTTATTGTATTTGATGATTAGGAGGTCACTGGTGACCTTTGAGAGAGCAGTTTCATTAAGAAGGATATATAAACTCAAAGGCACATGAAATGGGATAGAAGGAAAAAGGGAAGGATATTTATGGGCCTGGGGAAACCTAGGTGTGGTTTGTAGATAGATGGAAGGAGGTATTGTATCTAGGGAAAAACTGAAAATACCGGTATATTTAGGATAGGAACTGGTTTTTTTAAACCCCCTTTTCATTTTTGTGTTTTCAATGCCTAGCACAAAACCTTGAACATAGCATGTTTTTATTAAAATTTTTGTTGAATTGAATTGCTTCCATTATTAGTAGGCAAAAAAATTTCTGACATTCTAATATTAATGTTTGCATTTCCTTAAATCATAGAAAGCCAGGGGTTTATATATAATAAAGAGCTTAATCAACAATTTACAGTGTAATAAATTTTAAAATTTAATGTTTTTTTCCCACATATATATTGAACACTAACTTTCGTTACAATGGTGTTTTGATTTTTTGGGGGAAGGGGGAAGCAAGTTAATATTTGTGCTTATTTCTCTTTCAAATAGACTTCCTTCGTAGATGTTCGAGATCCTCAGTTGAAACTTGCAGAGTTTAAATTGGAACAGATTTTAATTGTGGGGAAAATGTTGACAGATGACTCAGTGTTTTTTTCATTGTCCTTGAAAAACTGTATATTAGAAGATAAACGGAGCCATATCCGGAAGGCAACTCCACAGTATGTATAGTAACAGTTTTCTGAGTTTATGATTAGGAATACTTGATTTATTACTATTACAAATCTTTAACGAAATGTCAGTTCTAAATCAACTTGCAAAATCATTACTTCAGGCACCAATAATAACAATAATTACATTTTATATAATTTTAAATATGGAGGCACTTCAAACATGATCTCATTTCATATCCATAGCAGCCCTGGGAGATTGGTTCTGCATATAGTTTTATACTTATTTTATACATGGTAAAACTGTGTTATATTCCATAGTTATACAGCTAGTAAATAATCTGAGGCAGCAATTGAAAGCAGGGTTTTTCTGACACCTGCCGTCTCCCTTTCAGTTGTACCACACAGTTTTCTTATTAAGTCATGTTAGGTAACCATGATAGGCAACTGTGTAGTAGTCTATTACCTTCTCAGATCATGTATGTGAGATACAATGGAGAGCCTCTAAAGAATTTTCATCATGACAAGAGCTACCCATTTCTTTGTCTTATTAGTCCTATGAGTACAAATGATATCATCAGAGGAATACTGAAGGATTACAGTGCTAACGATTACAAAGTCCTGGACAAAATACCTTTGGGGGGGATTATGAGAAATAGTAATTAGGGGGATCAGGATAGGCCTTTTGTAGGAAATGGCAAATGAACTAAGCCTTGAAAAAAAAAAGCTAAGGAATCTCTAAAGTGAGAATGAATATTATATTGTGAATTTTGTATAAGTGTATCTGATTGTCTGTGTAAAGTCAACAAGTATTTATTAAACTCTTACCATGTACTCTGCACCATGCTACGCATTAGGATTGCAAAGAATTGGCAACAGTCTTCTTTGTTGTTGTTCGGTCATTTTAGTTGTGTCTGAGCCTTTGTGACCCTGTTTGGTTTTTTTTTTTAAATTAATTTATTTTTTGTTTTCAGCAATCACTTCCAAATGCTTTTGATTTTTAAATTTTTTCCCCCTCCCTCCTGGCCTCCCTCCAAGACGGTGTGCAGTCTGATATAGGCTCTAAATATACATTCTTATTAAACATATTTTCACATTAGTCATGTTGCAAGGAAGAATTAGAACCAATAGAAGGAACCCCAAAAAAGAGGAAACAAAACAGAAAAGAAAAAAAGAGCAAATAGTATGCTTCAATATGCATTCAAACTCCATAGTTCTTTCTTTGGATATGGATAGCATTTTCCATCATAAGACTTTTGGAGATGTCTTAGATCCTTGCATTGCTGAAAAGGGCTAAGTCTGTCAACGTTAGTCATCCCATAATGTGGCTGTTACTGTGTACAACATTCTCTTGGTTCTGCTCATTTCATTCAGCATCAGTCCATACAAGTCTTTCCAGGTTTTTCTGAAGTCTGCCTGTTCATCATTTCTTGTAACACAATAGTATTCCATTACATTCATATAGCACAACTTATTCAGCTGTTCTCCAATTGATCGACATTCCCTCAATTTTCAGTTCTCTGCCATGAGAGAAAGAGCTGCTATAAATATTTTCATTTGAGGTTTTCTTGACAGAGGTATTATAGTGGTTTGCCTTGTCCTCCAGCCCATTTTATAAATGAGGAAACTGAGGCAAACAAGACAAAATGACTTTCCCAGGGTCACATGGCTAGTAAGTGTCTTAGGCCAGATTTGAACTCAGGAAGATGAATCTCCCTGACTTCAGGCCTAGCAGTCTTTCCACTTCTTTCATTCCAAAGGGGAAACAAAATGCAAACAATCATGTACATACAAGATACATACAGATTAAATTGGAGGTCATCTCAGAGGGAAGGTACTAGCATTGTGGATTATTGGGGAAAAAACCCTTGGATAAGGTAGGATTAGGTAGGAGTTGAGACTTGAAAGAAGTCAAGAGGTGTAGATGAGGAAGGAGAATTTTAGGCATAGGAGATAGCCAGTTAATAGGTATGAGGTTGGAAAATGAAGTGTCATACGTGAGGAAAACAAGAAGGCCAGTTTGAGTGGTACATGGAATACATGAAGGAAAATAAAATAAAATTCATTATCTTTGAAAGCTAAGCTGGAGCCTATTCATGAAGGTCTGTTTATGTTATCCTATACCAGAGGAAGCCATTAAATCATCTTCATCAAGAGAAGTAGCCTTTTCAGATCTGTCCTTTAGAAATATCAGATTGTCTCTTTCCCTGTTGCTGCTGAGTCGAGCGGGAGGTGGAGGCTTCTGGGTGTTTTCAAAATTTAGCTTCACTCATGAACCGCTGCCATGGCCGAGGAAGGCATTGCTGTTGGAGGTGTAATGGACGTTAATATTGCTTTACAAGAAGTGCTGAAAACTGCACTCATCCAAGATGGCCTGGCTCGTGGAATTCGTGAAGCCACCAAAGCCTTGGACAAACACCAAGCCCATCTTTGTGTTCTTGCTTCCAACTGTGATGAACCTATGTATGTAAAGTTGGTTTAAACATAAAGGGTGATACGATAAGCAACTTAGGGGAGCATGGATAAGGGAAGGGTTTGTGACCGAAGAAGAGAGAAAGAGGATCATGGGAAGTCAAATGGACAATTTTGATTAATGAAATGTAAAAGCAAAACTAATGCAGCCAAAATTAGAAGGAAAATGGGAAATTCAGAAAAATTTACATCAAGTTCCTCTGATAAAAGCATTGTTTCTCAAATATATAGAGAACTGAGCCAAATTTATTGAAATACAAACCATTCCCCAGTTGATATATGGTCAAAGGACATGAACAAGTAGTTCTCAGAAGAACTCAAAGCTACCAATAGTCACATAAAACAAGCTCTGAGTTACTATGGATTAGAGAAATGCAAATTAAAACAGCTGAGATACCACTTCACACTTACCAGATTGTCTAACAGGACCAAAAAGGAAAATGAGAAATGCTGGAGGGAATGTGGGAAAATTGGGAAACTAACACACTGACAGTGGAGTTGTGAACTGGTCCAACCATTCTGGAGAAAAATTTCGGACTTCACTCAAAGGGTTATAAAACTGTGCATTCCCTTTCACCCAGCAATACTACTTACCAGGTCTTTATCCCAACAAGAGCAAAGAGAAGGGGAAAGGACCTATTTGTACAAAAATATTTATAAGCAGCTCCTTTTGTAGTGGTGAAGAATTGAAAATTGAGGGAATGTCTATCAATCAGGGACTGGCTGATCAAGTTTTTGTATATGATTGTGATGGAACACTATTGTGTCATAAGAAATCACAAGCAGAATGGTTTCAGAATACCTGGGAAGACTTTTATGAACTTATTCAAAGTGAAGTGAGCAGAACCAGGAAAACATGGTGGATAGTAGCCCCAATATTGTAAGCTTGATCAGCTGTGAAAAACTTAACCACTCTGATCAAGAAAAGGATCCAATGCAATTATAAAGGACTCATGATTTTTTAAAAAAAATGCTTTCTACCTCCAAAGAGGGAACTTCTGAACTTTGAATGCAGTTTGAAGTATGCTTTTTTTTTTAAACTTAATTTTTCTTTTTTTCTTTTTCTTTCACAAAATGGGTCATATTGGAAACAGGTTTTGTATGACTTCACAGATACAATTAATATCAAATTGCTTCCCTTCTCATAGAAAAGGAGCATGACTGGAGGTAGGACAGGAATTTGGAACTTAGTATTTCCAAAAAATTAATGTTATAAATTCTTTTGTGTTTAATTGTGAAATATTGAAGAAATAAAAATATATTTTAGTGAAAAGGAAGCTGTTAATGCAGTCCAGTGAGATTTGCAAGGAAGCGGAAATGGTTTCTTCATTGCCTTCTTGGGACAACTTTTTCTTTAAAGATACCCTAAATTTGCTGGCACTAATGCTATTATCTAAAGAGAAACAGAATTTTTTTTTAGCCCTTTTTTGGTGTATGTGTCATGGGCCTCTTTATCAGGTTAAATTTTTGTATCCTTTCCTAGAATAATTTTTAAAAATTCATACAATTATAAAGGAAAGCAATTACAGTGAAATGTCTTTATCAAAATATTTTTTTAAAAAACCAGCAGTTCCAAGGGGACTAACAGTCTCCATTGCCTTATCATAGTGTACTATTTAGTGCTTTCCTTGTTAAACTAAGTGAAACATCTCCACAACTTTCATTATAATTAACCAAATTCCTTATATAGTTAAAAAGTTGAGGAAATTTTCGAAATCTTTGAATCTGTGATCATTTGTTAGATGTGTTCATATTGGGCCTGCCTTTGTGTAGAAATGGTGTAATCTTATGCCTTTCAGAATGATTGGACTTACAGTTGGCTTTGAAAGTAAGGATATGATGGATGTAAGATACAAACGAAGTAAAGATGGTGCTGTAGTCGATGCAATTTTACAAGAGCTATATCTCTGTGCAAGTATAGAATTCCAGAAGGCAGTTGCAGATGTCTTTCTTACAGCTTTTAGTAGTGGCATTGTTGTAGAGACTACTGCTGTTCAAAAGTGGTCCTCAAAAGAAGGTGAGTTATTAGTTTATACTGATCTGACAGCTTACAATTAATTTTGTTGTAGTGATGCAAAAGATTTTTTTCTTGGTGAAATCATAAATGTGATTAATGGTTTTTCCATATTTTAACATTGTATGATTTTAGAAATAATTTTTATTTTATTTTGTTGTTTTTCTATTTTTAAATAAATCATGTATTTTTAAAAAGGGAGAAGTGTGTGTGCATTTGCACACACATCAAGAAACACTTTTGAAAACTTAGATGTACTACTTATAAGATTACTCTAAACATCTTAATTTTACAATAACATTATGAATATGTTACAGCCAAAACTCACTGTGTAGTAAGTCATGAAACAGTAGTATAGTGGTTTAAATAAAAATTCTCTAGTACTTCACTACTGATTTTATCCATGTGAGTAGTCCCTTTGCTAATGAAGTTAGTAAATTATTCATGAATTAGATTATCTTCAAAATTTTTTGTCAAATATCCATCACTTATATTGTTAACTTGGTTATGAACCTCCATAAATCTAGCTAGCCTGGTCCTTGAATGGCAGACATAAAGACTCATACTCTTTTTAAATACATAAAATATCAGTACAACTTAACCTTTTTAGTACACAAGATTTAACACTAATATTTAAAATGTTATTTTATTTAGTGCAATTAGATACAGAAGAGAAATGGGAAGTGAATATTTTGATTAAAAACCCTGAAATTGTGTTTGTGGCTGACTTGTCAAGACATGATGCTCCATCATTAGTACTTACAACACAGTGTGAAATCTGTTGGAAGTGGGCACCTCTTTTAGAAACAATAACTGCTGCAATAAAAGATCTCCAAGTGAAAGCGTGTCCATTTCTTCCAGGAAAGAGAGAAGGCAAAGTCACTACGGTTTGTATTCTCTCTTAAATATCTTAGTTCAAATTAATTTACTTTTAAATGTTTATTGTTTACTTTTTGTTTTTCCATCAATGATTTTTCCAAATATATCATGCCTTCCTCCTCCATGCAGTGAGCCATTGTTTGCAACAAAGGAAAAAAAAGAGGCAAAAATGAAGTTTGGCAAAACTTCCAGCATATCTGATAATATCTGCAGTCTCAATGCCTTACGTCTTCAAAGGGAGGGACGTGCATTTTCTTAACTTCTCAGGGACACAGTGTTCATTGTCCCCTGACCACACCCTCTTGGTTGTTTTGATTTGCATTTCCATTTTATAAAATGAACTGCTTTTTCTTTTACATAATATATATTTTTGAGTGTGTTCCTCTCTACCCTTCTGTTCTTTATAAAAAAGAATAAATGAGATGTGAGGAAAAGTCATCAAGCAAAGCCAATCAACAAATCAAAGAAGTCTTACGTTGTATGTAATGTTCTATATCCATGGTCTCTTGATTCTGCAAGAAGGGAGAGAGAGATGCCTTCTCTTGTTTCTTCTTTCAAGCCAATTTTGATCCTTACAATTTTATAACATTCACTTTTAACTGTTTTGTTACTGTGTTCCCATTATTGTTATAATTGTATACTTTTTATTTTCCTGGTCTCCATTTATAGAGAAGCTAAATTCCTTGAAAAGGCTGTTTACAATAGATGAATCCACTTTCTCTCCTTTTACTCAGTTTTTTTTTTTTGTAGTGTAAATTTATTTATTTTTAGTTTTCAATATTTACTTCCACGAGATTTTGGGTTCCAGATTTTCACCCCTCTCCCCTCCCCACCCAAGATGACATGCATTCTGAATACCCTTTCCCCTAGTCTGCTCTGTCTTCTATCTCTCCCCCCTTCTCTTATCCCTTTCCCCTTCTATTTTCTTGTAGGACAGGATAGACTTCTCTACCCCATTTCCTGTTTTTCTTATTTCCCAGTTGCGTGTGAAAACATTTTTTTAAAACATGTGTTTTTAAAACTTTGGTTCCAAATTTCTCCTTCCTCCTCCCCACCCACCCTCATTGAAAAGGCAAGCAACTCAATATAGGTTATACATGTGCAGTTATGCAAAACACTTCCATAGTAGACATGTTGTGAAAAACTAACTCTATTTCCCTTAATTCTATACTGCCCCCCCATGATTCTATTCTTTCTTTTGACCCTGCCCCTCCTCAGAAGTATTTGCTTCTGATTACCTTACCCTTTCCCAATCTGCCCTCCTCTCTATCATCCCCCTGCTCTCTTGTCCCCTTCTCCCCTATTTTCCTGTAGGGTAAGACAGATTTCCATACCCAACTGAATGTGTATGTTATTCCCTCCTTAAGCCAAATCCTATGAGAATAAGATTCACTCATTCCCTCTCACCTTCCCCTGTTTCCCCTCCACTGTAAGAGACTTTTCTTTTCTGTTTTTTTGTGAGATAATTTACCCCATTCTACCTCTCCCTTTCTTCTCCGAGTGTCATCCTCTCTCATCCCTTAATTTTATTCTCCAGATATGACCCCTTAATCTTCAACTCACCCTGTGCCTCTATCTATCTATCTATCTATCTATCTATCTACCTACATGCATACATATAATTTTTTTCCTCCAACTACCCTAATACTGACAAAGGTCTCATGAGTTATAAATATCATCTTTCCATGCAGGAATGTAAACAGTTCAATCTTAATAAGTCTCTTATGATTTCTCTTTCCTGTTTACCTCTTCATGTTCCACTTGAGTCTGTATTTGAAAGTCAAATTTTCTATTCAGCTCTGGTCTTTTCATCAAAAATGCTTGAAAGTCCTCTATTTCACTGAATTACCATTTTTTCCCCTGAAGGATTATACTCAGTTTTGCTGGGTAGGTGATTCTTGGTTGTAATCCTATCTCCTTTGCCCTCTGGAATATTATATTCCATGCCCTGCGTCCTTTAATGTAGAAGCTGCTAAATCTTGTGTTATCCTGATTGTGTTTCCACAGTACTTGAATTGTTTCTTTCTGGCAGCTTGTAATATTTTCTCCTTGACCTGGGAACTCTGGAATTTGGCTACAATATTCCTAGGAGTTTTCCTTTGGGGATCTCTTTCAGGAGGAGATCTGTGGATTCTTTCAATTTCTATTTTGCCCTCTGGTTCTAAATATCAGGGCAGTTTTCCTTGATAATTTCTTGAAAGATGATGTCTAGGCTTTTTTTTGATCATGGCTTTCAGATAGTCCAATAATTTTTAAATTCTCTCTCCTGGATCTATTTTCCAGGTCAGTTGTTTTTCCAATGAGATATTTCACATTTTTCTAATTTTTCATTCTTTTGGATTGTTTTACAGTGTCTTGATTTCTCATAAAGTCACTAGCTTCCAATTGCTCTCTAATTTTTAAGGAAGTATTTTCTTCAGTAACTTTTGGACTTCCTTTTCCATTTGGCCAATTTTCTTTTTAGGGCATTCTTCTCCTCATTGGCTTTTTGGACCTCTTTTGCCATTTGGGTTAGGCTATTTTTTAAGGTGTTATTTTCTTCAGTATTTTTTTGGGTCTCCTTTAGCAAGCTGTTGACTTGTTTTTCATGATTTTCTTGCATCACTCTCATTTCTCTTCCCAGTTTTTCCTCTACTTCTTACTTGCTTCTCAAAATCCCTTTTGAGCTCTTCCAAGGCCTGGGACTGATTCATATTTTTCTTGGAGGCTTTGGATGTAGGAGCTTTGACTTTGTTGTCTTCTTCTGGTTGTATGTTTTGATCTTCTTTGTCACCAAAGTAAGATAATATAGTCTGACTCTTTTTGCGCTGCTTGCTCATGATCCTAAGCCAATTACTTGAGTTTTAAACTCTTTGTTAAGGTAAGAGTCTGCTTCCAATGTGGAGAATGTACTGTCCCAAGCTTCAGGGGTTTGTAGCTGTTTTCAGAGATACTTGTAGGGACCTGTAAATTTTCAGTTCTTCCAAGGTGGTATGATAAGGGCGAGGTGTTTACTCCTGTGCTCTGGTGTGACCACAAGCACTCCTTTCTGTCCTGGAACTGTGAGGAGGGTTCCTCTCACAGCCACTACAAGCTCCACCATGCCAGCTCCTCCCCCCAGACTGCCCAGAACTGTGACCCAGATCCAACATGGGCAAAGCAAGAGATTCCTGCCTCAGCACTGGCAAAGAGATCCCTGCAGTCTCCCTCTGATCAGCCACTTGATTCCCCCTCAGTCTGTGGGCTGGAAGTTCAGGAGGCACCCCCCGCCCCAGGCCGTGCTCCGGGAATGGAGCTGAGACCACCTCTCTCCTCTCTCAGTACCACAGAAACAGACTTTTCCCACTGACCTTCTAAGTTGTCTTTGGCGTTGGTGGATTGAGAAGTCTGGAAACTGCCACAGCTGCCTATGATTCAGTCCTCTGAGGCCTGTTCCAAGTTAGCTGCAGCCTGCGTGCCCACGCTGCCCTGCAATCCTCTCCCAGCCCGGCGCGATATACTTTTCTGATCAGCCATCCAGGTTGTCTTGGGCTGGAAATTTGCTTCACTCTGTCTTTTTGTGGGTTCTGCTGCTGTAGAATTTGTTTAGAGCCGTTATTAATAGGTATTTGGAAGGGTTTGGGGGAGAGCTCAGGTAAGTCACTGCTTTCACTCTGCCATCTTGGCTCTGTCCTTCTTTACTCAGTTTTCTTAAACCCCTTATAATCTGGCTTCTGACCTTGTCATTCCACTGAAACTGCTCTTTCTAACGTTATTAATGATCTCTTAGTTACCATATCCAGTGACCTTTTCTCAATCCTCATTCACCTTGACCTCTCTATAGCCTTTGACATTGTTTATCATCCTTTCCTCCTTGATAATCTCTTCTTTCTAGGTTTTCAGGATTGTATTTTCTCCTGGTTCATCTTCTGTCTTTCTGACCATTCTCTTCTAGGTCTTCTTTCCTTGATCCTCATCCAGATCATACTCTCCAACTGTTGGTATTTCTCATAGTTTTATCCTGGGCCTTCTTCTCTTCTTCTCTCAGACTGCTTCACTTGTTGATTTCTTCAACACTTGTGGATTTAATTGCCATCTCTGTGCTGACGGTTCTCAGATCTGTTTTTCTGATCTTGACCTTTGTGTTTACCTCCAGTCTCCCCTCTCTAACTACCTTTCAGAAACCTTGAACTGGATATCCAGTAGACCACTGAAGCTCCACATGCCCCAAACCAGACTCATCTTCTGCTATAAATCCTTCCCATCTCCTGTCTTCTCTATTACTTTAGAATGTGGCACCATTCTCCCAGTCTCTAAGGCTCACAACTTAGGAATTATCCTATATTCTTAACTGTCTCATATTCCCTCATGTTTAAGCTGTTGCCAAGGCCTATTGATTTCACCTTTGCAACATTTCTCCAATATACTCCATTCTCTCTTCTGACACTGCTGCTACCTTGGTGCTGCAGGACCTCATCACCTCATATCTAGAGTACTATAATAGTCTGCTCGTGTGTCTGCATTCCTCAAGTCTATTCCTACTCCTCCATTCATCCTCTCTTCACCCACTAAAATGATTTTCTTAAAGCACAGGTCCAGTCATGTCACACCTCACTCGATAAACTCCTGTGGCTTCCTTTTGCTTCTGGCAGGAAATATAAACTGCTCTGTTTGGCATTCAGACAGTCCCCTTCTGCCTTTCCAAGCTTTTTACACTTTACTCCCCAAAGTGTACTTTTTGATCCAGTGACACTGGTATCCTAGCTGTTACATGAACAAAATACTACATCTCTTAGACTGTAGGCATATTCTCTTGTTATCCTTTTCCTCCTTATTTCTTCCTACTTCCTTCTCTAACATTTTTTAAGTTCCAACTAAAATCCTATCTCCTGTTGGAGTCCTTTCCCAAGCCTTTTACTTCTAATGCCTTCCCTCCATTAGTTATTTCCTATTTATCTTGTGTGTTGCCTGCTTTGTATATATTTTATTGCATGTTGTCTCCCCCATTAGAGTGTGAGCTCCCAGAGAGCAGAGACTGTCTTTTGTCTTTTTGTATCCCTAGCACTTAGCACAATGCTTGTTATATAGCAGGAACTTAATGAATGTTTTTTAATTGAGTCTCTTTACTGTAGTAAGTTTTCCCAGACTTCTCTGGGTTTATCCCATTCATCATTTCTACAGCACAATAATATCCCACGTTGTATCCATGAATCACAGCTTGTTGAACCATTCCTCAATGTTTGAGAATCTGCTTTGCTTGTACTTTGCTACTACAAAAAGTGCTATGAATATTTTGGTGTACATGGGACCATTCTTTCTTTCTTTGACCTTCTTGAGGAGCATATCTAAGAATCTGAACTCTGTATCAGATGGTATGGACGTTTTAGTCACTTTGTTGGTATAATTGTAAATTGCTTTCTAGAATAGTACTGAAAATTCAAATGAAACTGTGAGTCCATTATTTTGGCAGTCCTCTTTAATGATATGGATTGCAGGTAATCAATGACTATTCATCCTGTTTGACTTTCCTGTCCCCCTCTAAGTTTACCACTAGAGAAGTTCAGAGTGGTAGAGGTCTTCCTTGTTTGAGTGAAATATTATGGCTATCCTCCCTCCTTCCTGTTGTGAGTGTCCATTTTCCCTTACTATCATATAATAAATTGTTAATTCTTCTTTCCTGTCCCAGATAACATAAGATCTATAGATGTTCCATTTTCATGTGTGTTGAAATCTGGGCAATAGAGATGCTTCATCCATTTGCTCTTTCCTTTGTGATTGTGGGCCAAGGTCTTTTGCATTATTGTGATTCTGTTCCAAGAGGTTCTGCTATTTTCTTTCCTTCATTTCTCTTATATAGCTACATTATGTAGTAGAAAGTATGTTGTATCTGGAATCAGGAAGAAAGTTGAAATCTGGATTTCCACATTTCCTAGCTTTGTGATCCTAGGCAAGTCATTTAACCTCTATCTACCTAAGCTTCATCTGTAAGATGAACATAATAATGGTACGTGCCTCCCAGGGGCGTTGTGAAGATCAAAGGAGATAAAATTTGTAAAGTGCTTTGCAATCCTTAAAGTGTAATATAAATGCTAGATGTTGGTATTGTTATTATTATCATTTATTATACTGTCTGTGCCATAATACTAATGGACAAGCTTTATAGTACAATATTGTTCAGAAGCTGACTGGACTCATCAACTATAGGGAATCATTTAGCCTGGTCGTTCTCCTTTATCACAGTGTTTAATGGTTTTAGCAAGTGAGTGTGGCAGGTGGAATAAAACAGGGATGTGGGTATGTATGTGTGTGTGATACGTGTATACACACACACACACACACACACACACACACACACACACCCCCTGTTTTATTCCTCTCTTGATGTTCATGATCAGAGAATTGTTGAACAGGGTTATATCTGTTATTGTATCTTTCACATAATCTTAAATAACTTAGATGTAGGGAAAGGCAACCATTTTGAGAGCCTAAAAGGCAATATTTTTTACCACCAAAATTTTTTTTTTTGCATGTGTGTAATCAACAAACAAGAAGCACAGTGGAATCTTTCATTCTCAACATCTTTCAGTCATGTAAAGATAGCTGCTGGCTAGTACTTTATAAAGATACCTTCATGTATTGATAACTTATAAAGATTTCACATAGATGAGAGAATAGACATATAGTCGATGTTCTCTCAGTAACCTTTTCTTAGGTATTAATAACTTCCAAGATTTTAAACATTGTGTATGTGTGTGCACGCATGTGTATGTTTATTTGTGTTTATATCTATTCCTCAATGTGCTTCCACCTTTTTTACCTCTATCTTGGATCTCTTCTTCATACTCTTGGTCTAATCTGGTTATTTTTCTTCTGTTCTCTTTAGTGCCGTTTATGCCTCTTCTATAAGCTCATTTAACATTATGATATTAGGGTCAAAATGTGCTGCCATCTCCTGTCCTTGATAGAAAAAACATTTTGCTAAATAGTTTTTTGCAAATCATTTCTATTTTTCTTCTATTTTCAGTTCTTATCTTTTTATCCCTGAATACTTCTGCGATAACTTTGCCCATTTATCTTGTTCATCTTTAAATTGTTTTATCCTCAGTTATTTCTCTTTGCTTTATGAGATAATACTGCTAATACTGATCCATCATACTCCTCTGTAAGATTTCGCAGATCAGTTTACATTTTATTCTGGTATTGTGGTTTGCAACCATTTCACTCTGGCTTTCCAAATGGTGGAACTAGTTTATAACTCTGTCAGTTCTTAGTGTGCTTTTATAATACACATATCTTTTTTTGTAACAATTTTAATATTAACTAAAACCATGTTCTTTAATTGTTTGAGATCAGCCCTTAGAATTGTTTTGATTTGTGTAACTAATGATTTGGAATATTCTTTCATGTCATTGCTAGCCTTCTTTTGAGAAGTATTTGTTCAACATATGATTTGACTGTCTTATTGGGGTATGCCTCTTGGTCTTATATGTGTTTGTTAGTTCCTGATGTATATCTGTGACAACGTAGCATATGTTGTTGGATTTAGTTGATTTGTTGGTTAATTTAACTGAACTATTTTTTCTCCCTTTTTTTTGTTCAGTTTTCAGTTTAGTTTGACTCTTTGTGACCCCATGTGGGGTTTTCTTGGCAAAGATACTAGAATGGTTTACTATTTCCTTTTACAGCTCATTTTACAGGTGAGAAAACTGAGGCAAACAAGGTAAAGTGACTTGAGCAGGGTCCTTTTTTTTAATAAGAAGCCTTTGCCAGGACTCCAGGAGAGTGCCTTCTCCTGGACATTTTGTCAAATTTTTACTGTCTCTGCCTCATTTGCTGTAGTAAGTGTTTGGGGCCATATTGGAACTCACGGAAGATAAGTCTTCCTGACTCAAGCTAAGCACTCTGTTCACTTCGCTACCCAATTGCCCCTTTTATTATTGTTTGTCAAAAGGAATTACTCTTTGGGTATATGAAGAGAAGGGGATATATGGGGAAATTAAATGTGATAGAAAAACAAGTAATCAGGTAAAAAAAAAGTTTGATTAAAAAAAATTAATGCCCTATTCCGCTTCCCAACCATGTAGTTTTATAGCTATGAATGACAACCTGATAGATTCTCTTCTCTTCTAAGTTGTTTTTGTTTTGTTTGGTGGTGTGGCTTTTTAAAAAATTTAGGTCAACTATCCATTTTTTTTAAACTTAGTACATATAGAGTTTTGGTTGAAATCTAATTTCTATTAAAATTTTCAGTTTTCCTATCAGTTCTTATCAAATAGAAAATTCCCCAAGTAATTTGTGTTCTTTTATTTATTAATAAACATTGGCCTATAAAGTTCAGGGGGTTTTTTTTGTTTCTCCCTTATCTGAGATATTCAACTGATCTAGTTTTCTTTTTTTTGTCAGTATTAAATAGTTTTGATGATTGCTTCCTTTTAATATAATTTAAAGTCTGGCTGTGCTATTATTTATTACTGGGCTTTTTTATTTGTTTTCTTTATTTATTACTTCTTTTCCTCCATTAGGTTCCTTGAGATTTTAGAACTTTTGTTCCTCCAAATGAATTTTTTGAATTATTTTGTCTAGTTCTTTAAAAGGTCCCCTTAGTTTTAAAAATGATATTGGATTAAGATTCTAAATTTATTTAAATAGTTACCATTTTGTTATATTGGTGTGGCCTTACTATAAGCAATTTTAGTGAAACTAATTCAGTTTTATTGCTGATCTCTGTAGTCTTATTGGCAGCTAGGTGGCACAGTGGATAGAGCAATAAGCCTGGAGTCAGCAAGACTTGAGCTCACATTTGAAGTGAGTCCCTTCATAGCTGTGTGACTCTTGGCAAATCACTTAACCCAATTTCCTCTGTTTCTTCATCAGTAAAATGAGCTGGAGAAGGAAATGGCAAACCACTCTAGTATCTTTGTCAAGAAAATCTCAAATGGGGTCATGAAGAATTGGACACAACTGAACAACAACAGCAAAAAATAGTTTTATTAGTAAACATTAGCAAATAGAGGCAATTTTATCTCTTCTTTGCCTGTGTTTTATGCCTTTAATTATTTCCAGAACTATGTCAGATAACAGAGAGGAATGGGGAAGTCTTTGCTTTTTCTCCTTTGCTTATTGGGCAGGTTTCTAATTTTTCACCATTTCAAATGATGTTAACTTTTGGTTTGAGAGAGACTTTTCATCATAAGCTCTAGCTCTAGGCTTATGCTTTGTAGAGGTTTTTTTTTTTTAATATAAATGAAGTTGTACTTAAGGTTAAAGCCTTTGTCAAAGGCATTTTCTGTACACATTGATCATGTAGTTTGAGATATTTCACTCAATTTAACAAACTTATAAAACATAATATGTGCAAGACACATGTGACATGATAGGGATATGGAGGGGAAAAATGATATGGTTATAGTGAAAAAAACAGATTCTAGACCTGCATTATGTGTTATGATCTGCTTTCAGATTTTTCCTCTTTTGGATGCATTTTTATGGTATTATTAAATGAGCTTTGTTTCATTAAATCTTATGTTATTTAAAGGATATTGAGGGTTTTCCTGACTGATCATCTTTTTCTCTCAGGTTTTACAGCCATGTGACTTGTTTTATCAAAGTATTCAAGAGGGTACAGATCCACAGACGGTTGACATATCAGTAAAATCCCTGACACTCAAGGTTGGTTAAAATATTGTTCAAAGACTTGATTTTAGCTGTTTTTTTTTTAAAAAGTAGAACCTTTAACTCCATGAAATTCCTTTTCATCAAAAAAGTATGTAAATGCTAAAAAAAAAATGCACACCTACATTTTGTTTTATGTATGTTTTTGGAGCTTAGTATTTTTTTTTTTTACTTTATCGAAAGGTTGGTTCCTCTCATAATTGAATTTTGTGAAACATTTTAAAAGAAGTGGTAAATGCCTTTCTTTGTCAGAATTTTTGGGTTTCTTTTTTCCCACTTAATTCATGCATTTATTAAAAAAGAATATTCATTATGTATGCCTCCTGTTTACAAGGCACCAAATTTGGTGTAATGGGAGGAAGTATTATGAAGAGGAAGGCACATTTTCTGCACTCTCAGTATCATATAGTACACTATAATATTTTTGATAAATAACTAACTTATCTGAATTATAGTTGATGTTTATAGAACTGGGAAATCACATTGGAATATAGACTAATAATTGCTTTTATATGACACTTATGCTTTATAAGATGCTTTATATATACATCATTTAATTTTAGTTTGCTCTACTGTAATTCTAGTACTTTTCAGCCAATTACTTTATAATGAAGTTGGATAACAATATTACTAAAGGTAAAAACAGTATATTCTATTCCCTTCCCCCCTATTAATATCATTTTTACCCAGTGTTTAGGATATGAATTCAGTACTTTTCATAATGCAGATGTTATTTTTGGAAGTACTTTTGTTCATGGTTGATTTTTTCCCCCTAGATTTCACCTATTATCATAAATACCATAATTACTATTATGTCAACATTTTATAAAACTGTAGAAGTTAAGCATCGAGAATCATTTCCCTCTCAGCCAGAGTTATGGGACAAAATGGATACAAAGAAGCTGAAAATGTGGTTTCTTGAAGAATCAAGTGATAATGAAAAGGTGGCTTCTGTGACAGAGTTGGTTCCCAATGGAGAAATGATAAAAATGACTATTGACTCAATTTTTGTAGTTCTTGAAGCTGGGGTTGGTCATAGAACAGTACCAATGCTCTTGGCTAAGTCGTATTTTTCAGGGGAAGGAAAAAACTGGAGTACTCTAATCAATCTTCACTGTCATCTTGAGTTAGAAGTAAGTACTCAACAGTATTATTATCCCTTTTTCTAATACTTACCACAAAGAATAGTATCTTAGTTTTATGGGGTTTTTTGCCAGTTCATTTCATTACTTACAACAGGTGATAATAGATATGACTTGTTAGTTCCTAGGGCAGAAAGTCTTAATGTTGCAGTTAGTGAACACCTTTAGCAATAATTTTTAAACTAAATTTAGACTTCTATTGGTGGAAATTTTTTTAATTGAATTAATATAACGTTAATATTGACTTAAAATTTAAGAAATTCAAATTTCTGCTTAAATACACATAGAATTAGAAGGGGATCTCAGAGGATAACATTTAAATGAATAATGTCCTTTTTTTGATACCTCTAGTTAATAAGAGGTGTGCCGCCTTCCAACACAGCTGATTACAGTTTTGATAGCTCCAGTTATAGGAAGTTCTTTTGTATATTGACCTAAAATATGCCTCATAATTTTTATATATTGTTTTCCCTTCTGAGGTTCAACAATAAGTATGCTACTTCTTCTATATGATACTTCAATATATTTTAAAATATTTCAATATAACTCTTATGTTTCCTCTAAATTTTCTTTTTGTATTTCTCAGTTGTAATTTGGTTCAACTTATTAATCAGGTGGGTTTAGCGTTTTTATATATTTATCTATGTTTTCATATAGTTCTGTGTTAAAATGTTTCGTTTTATTTAGCTATCAAAAAAGTTCTTTTTGAAACTTCCTGATACAAAATCTTTTCCAAATAATTAAAGCCAGATTTCAAATTTTTAAACTGGTTTGAACTTTGCATTTTATTTAGTCTGACGAGTTCAGGAAATTCAGAGCATCATATGAAGAAATCTGGAGTTATACAGTATTAGAATATGAATGCCTGATTTTTTTCCAAAATATCACTTTAGGTACATTACTACAATGAAATGTTTGGTGTATGGGAACCTTTACTTGAACCTTTAGAAATTGATCAAACTGAAGATTTTAGACCATGGAATCTTGGAATAAAGGTACATATGATTTCAGATGAAATTAACCTATTTTACTGGAAAAATTAATAATTGAGTAGATCTCTTCTATATAGAACAGAGATTATGTAACTCTGAGGGTAACAGTGAAAGATTAATATTCTAGGTCTACCAAAGCATACATCTTTTTGTAACCACTGAATAAATGGACTTTTTAAAAATAGGAGACTATGTTTTATAGTAGCATAACTTGTAAAATGTTGCTTATCTCTGACATTCTTCAGTTTCTTTGTGGTATATAGTTCCTAGAGGTTAAAGAATTTTAAAGTAGAAAGGAACCTTAGGGATATATACATCATTGTTTTCATATGAGGAAACTGAAGCCCAGAGAGGTTAAGTGTTTTGTTCAGGGTCAGAGCTGGGACTTTATGTAATTTCTAGTCCATTGTGATTATTCCCTATGCTGCAATTTAATCTACTGAATGCAGTTTGTACGTTTAGCTATCTGTTAGTCATAAGATTGGGGTGTATGGGTGTTCAAGGAGGATTAGCACCTCTGTTATGAGAGCTTGCCAAACCCTTTTCAGGACTGCTTATCCACCTAGCACTCAACTCTCGCCTGTGGCTCTAAGAATCTGTAGCATGTGAAGTGCCCACACCCTGGTAAACTGTCTTGGTAGATGGGCCAAACTAGACTGATAGTAACTGATAGGCCACAAACCTGTTGTTGAATTAGAGGGGTGTTTGCCCCTAGACATGTGACGACTTCTCCCCAGTGGGATGGGTGGATGAGAACAGTTTGTTCCAGTGCCCGTGAAGGTGGCTAAAGCAGGTACCATGGAGCGCTTAGAGTTTGGTCAGATATTGAAGATACCAAGCTCTTTAGCATCCTGGGCCATCACCAGTCATCCTGACTTTTGTCTTGCCACTGGACTTCAGTGACTCTGGAAAAAAAAAGTGAAACTGACAGCTTTGTGCAGCTCTGCCTCACTTAAATCCAATTCACACATGATTTGAGATATTACCCTGTGATGTCGTTGTTCCTCTTTGAAAACGAAGAACAAACAACAAATCATAAGATATGTTACCTTAGGTAAGAATCAAGTTTGACTTTCAAGCAGTACCCTTTTCTCCTTAAGCTAGGGACAGAATTAAGAGGCAAAAGTAGATTGGATATGGTTTGAAAACACAAAAGGATCATAAGCAACCTCATGTTTCTTTTTTTTTCCTTTCTCACTGTATAAGCAAAAAATAGTTAAGAGACTAAAAAAGTGTTTAAAAGATATCATTCTTTCTTCTTGGACAGAAGACAAGGATAGGGAATATATAGTCCAAAATTATTCTTTACTCCTAGACCTCTTTTTTCAGTGATATTCTTACTCACAGATAAACTAGCAGGCTCTTCGAAATGGAGATTGGGAAATAACAAAGCTAGAAGTTTTAAAAGAGTACTGTAATTTTAGGCTGGTAGACCACAAGTATTCAATTATATAACATCCATTATACAACAGAATGTAAACTCCTTAGACAAACGCTTCTCCACCCGACTAAGTACTAAGTGCTTGTTAACTCAATCACTTAAACATAGAAAGCAATTAATAAGTTGGATTGAATATGGCTAAATAAAATTAGGGAAATGGGAATGATGTAAGTTGAAGGATGCTGAGTGCATATTCTTTTTAATTTTTTTGTATGCTTACTCCAAAATATATTTTTTAAAGTTTATTTCTAAGTTGTATAGTTGTATCTTGAGAAAAAAAAGAACACATTTAATTTCAGTGAAAATTAGATGCTTAAAAAAAGATGTCTTAAAATTTTCAAAACTGTATCAGAAGAGATAGTTCCAGTCTCTGCTACTCAAATTAGCAACAAGTGTCATCTGACGCCCTGTTCTTGTGCCATTTTGTGATTTAGCGTTTCTTAGGAAGGTGGAAAGGCTTTGATTAGTGGCATGGTAACAGATTATGTGTTTGTCATCCGAGTACTTACCTCAGTAAGTTTAGGGAGAAAATTATTCTCAACATTGCTTATAGGTGATGAATCTTCAACAAAATTGTTTTGTTGTTGTTGCCATTACTATAATGAATGCTCTTGCACTTCCATCTTCTCCATCCCAATCTCATGTGAAGATGTGGCGCTTCTTCTTGCTGAAGCAAACTCTAATAGATAGGTGAACCTATTTTATCTTTTTTTCTTAAGCAAATTGCCCCTCTATTATCTCTTCTGTCTAATTGATCTTGAATCTCTCCTTGTCTTAGTGGCTGCTTTCTTACTGTGTACAAATATGCCTCAAAACAAAACAAAAAAAAACCCCACTGATTTGATCAATTAGCTTTTGCTAATTACAGTGCTGTATATTTCCTTTTTTTTTTTTTATAGCTCAGCGTCTAAGAAGGCCATATTCTCCTTTGCTCTCAGTCTTCTTAAATCAATGCAGCCTGATCTCCAACCTCATCATTTAATTAAAACTACTTTCTCCAAAGTTATCAAATTGCCAAATCTAATGGCCCTTTCTCAGTTCCCATTCTTCTTGACCATTGATGGCCTCAGACAGACTGACACCTGGGAAAGACCTTAATTGAGAAGGTCACCCACTGCATCCTGGGCCATTGACAGTTGTCTTGACTTTTGTCTTGCCACTGGACTCCAATGACAAGAGGAATGAGGCTGATGACTTTGCACAGCCCTGCTTCAGTTAAATCCAGTTTATGCATGAGTAAAGACATCACCTTTGTGATGTCATTGGTCCTCTTAGTGAAGAAAGACAAGCAACAACAACAGCTTTTGACACTGTCAGTCACCCTCTTCTCCTTGACAGTGTCAACCTCCAGAGTTTGGTCTAAAAAAGACAAACAGAATTAGGTTGTCTGCGTGTTTATTAGCTCCAGCAGGCAGTGGGCATGCAGAGCTGCATTCGGAATTTAGCTTGCTTTGGGGTTAAGTTGCACAGAATGTAAAGACATAAAGCAGGAAAGTTCGCCTGACTCAGGATGTCTGTCCTTTTGTCAGCCAAGATTACAGTTTCCAATAAGCAAGGAAGTCCCCCTGACTCAGGATGTCTGTGCAAACTTAATCCAGTCTTGTGGTTGCTGTCAGAGCAAGATTTCAGGTTCACTGAGAGAGTATCACAGAAGGTTGTTGGTATGCCAGTCCAGAAGGGCTCATCATCCTTTCTGATTGGCCAATCCAGGTTTTGGGCCTTCTTCAGTTGATTAGGGGCTCAAGCAGATCTCACATCCCCTTTTGGTCAAAGGGTGCCAAAGGTACCACCTGCAGACCAAAGGAAAGTATGGGGAAAAAACCTTTCTCTTCCTCAGAGAGCAGGAAGAGCAGCCCTAGCTTCCCTTCCTTATTGACCAGGGGATCGCCCTATTTCCACAACCTTTTGTGTCTGAGGTGGGTCTTGCAGATCAAGGGGGAACAACCATGAACTGCACTACCTTGCTCAACAAGGTAGTGGAGCATTTGTGGGCCAAAGCCAACCCCATTGGAGCTTTGAGTAAGATAAAAGTGAGGACAATAAGTACCCCAGTGGCAGAAAGGAGGGATCTGATTAAACCACCCACCCTTGGGGAAAGAGAGCTGAACATGTCATACCACTGGGTCCCTGCCACCTGCTCCCTCAGCTGAGTGGCATGTATGTGGAAAGAATTTGTGCTGTACAGATTTATTGAGAGAACATACCAAGGAATGATGGTAGGCTGAGAAAGAACGAGAGGGATCTGGGGACCTGACTGATGGAAGTAGATTTTCCCAGCCCTAAATTGATGCTCTTGGTCCCTTTGGAGGAGGTATTGTATAGGAGCAAGGACTATGAAAGGAGTGTACTCATTGAAGGATTCAGGTGGAGTAACTAGGTGCTCAAATAGATGAGCAGCCATTGCAATGCAACCAAAAGCAAATAAAGAAGGCGACCAGAAAGGAGCCCAAGGTAGGGGAAATGAGGGGCAAAGTGAAAGAAAATCATACAGCTAAAGCAAACCAAAATCAAAGCTATGGCAGCCAAGAGATATGGGCATATGACATGTAAGGATCTGGAAAGGGGGGCTCAAGTGGGGAGGGAGCCCTTCTCCTTGCAGGCCTGGTCTGGATTCTTGGGAGAGGTGTCTGTCCCAGGTGAAGTCTTTTTTGGGCCCTTAAAAAGTGAAAGGGCAAGGCCTTCAATCTTCAGATGATCCAGGTATGGTATGACCTACCCACAAGTTTGGCAGCTGTGGTAGTGGTCAGAAGGACTTGTGAGGGGCTCTTAAAATACATATGAGTTGACAGTTGAGAGAAAATTCCTTTATCAGTCTTTGGATCTGAGTTTCTGGTCGGCATAACATAGGTCCTTGGTTAAAGACACATAGAAACAGTCCAGTTTCACAGCCACACAGGGCTAGGTTCAAACAGTGTGATAAGTTTTTCTTACAGTTCCATAATTACATAATTACATTAACTCAGGTACAGCTCAAACTACAGAGTGCTTACAATGGACTAGTCCAAAGGAGGGAGATTTACATGTTACCAAGGTAACCAAGAAAAATATGAACCATGAAAAGCAATAAATCATTATTGCCAGTGTTAACTAACATTAAGTCTCCTTGTATTCCAGTAACCCATTCTCAATGTCCATTTAATCAGCCCTTTTTGAGTCCCAGATGTCTCATGTAGTTATCTGGTCCCTAGACATCTTTTCTTGGATAATAGGCTTTATTCTCAGGACTGCTCTGAAGGAGGTTTTACTTTTCTGCTTACAAATCTAGAGATTATTAAATAATTCTGATTAGTATAGTTTAGTACAGTCACTTAAATTTTGTTCTCCAATTTTGAAACTTCAGAGAATTTCAGTTTATATACTATTTGCTGTTTCTATCACTACTTAAGTCTAGTACCTGGTATAAGTATCTTTTTTTTTTTTTTAAATTGAGGGTCCAACCATAAAATGAGCTCTTCTGTCTTTTAAAATTATGAGCCGCGTGCTTTAATGATGGGAAAATTATTTCACTTTCTTTAACCATTAGCCGTACAATTTATGTGTAAAATCCAGCTTTGAGAACTTATTACCAAAACATACTCAAAGCCTGAAATTCTGTAATAAGTTTTGGAAGACAATCATAAACATCTGTAAATAGTTCTTAGAGAAAACAGTCTAATTCTGTTAGTTTTCTCAAAATTTATTATTCCATTTAATTAAAAAACTGTCACATTATATTTTTGTCTTATTACTTTGTTTAATCATTTCCCTCTTAGAAGGATATCATCCCTATATTATTGTTTGACCACAAATATAGGTTAAAATTGTAAGATATTCATACTTGCATTCTATTATAGTAACTCAGCTGTTCCATTATCAGTCTGTTATTTTATAGATTTGTTATTATACTTACAAAACTTTTGATTATAGAAACTTGCTATAAAAGGAAAAAGAGGGAAATAGTTATGACAATGTCATATATCATAACAGGAAGAACTTCCTTAGGCTTTGTTTGATTCCAGGCATAAGTCATGTCTGACAGCCAATCTTGTGGTGACAGGGAATGAAAAGCAAGGTTCAGGTTTAACTAGGTAGGAATTTTCCTTTACAGAAAGGAAATAGCACAATGGGGAAATAGAGTCAGGCCATCCCATGGTAGTCCCCCAGACTTTTCCCAGGTACAGACATTCACTTTTAGCAGTTCCCACACTGCAGCACATGCTATTTTCTGCCATAAGTTTCATGACATTTCAGACAACTATTCCTGTAATCAAAACTCAAAACAAGAGTAAATTGTAGTCCCAAGAACTTTTACCTTAAATAGCTTAATTTCACTAACCCCAACTTAGGACTTTCCCTAGCAGTTAACATTTCATTTATCCTTTACTTATAAATGAAAACTGCCCATATTCTGGGGCTTGATACATTCAGCAAATACTTGATTGTTTAATATGTTGAAGGTACATCTTTAAACCATCCTATACACTTTCATGATGGCCAAGATTTTCAAATGAAAATTTGCTATTTTAGTAAATATTATCATAATTATTATTATTATCTATTTATAATTAAATATACCTCATTAACTATCTTAAGTTTTCAGTTGTCTAATTTTTATCACATCATTTTAAAATCCCAATTCATATCTAACAAAATCCAGATTGAAAATTGCTTTGTCTAATACCGTTTGTGTTTTACAATGCTGTCTCAAATGTTACAGTATAAGAGAATTTTTAGAAATGCAATAACACAGACAGTAAACTTCAGATGACATCAATTGCTTTTCCTAATTATCACACCATTGATCTTATTACTTTTGGTGTTTTAAAACCACTTTAAAGTTATCAGGTATGGAATCATTACATTAAATTAGAGAAATAATAATTATGTAGTAGTTAGCATATGGTAGTCACTGTGTTAAGCACTTTACAATCATATCATTTTGCTCTTACAACAGCAGCCATTCTTATTTTTCTCTTTACAAATCAGGAAACTGGGGCAAACGGAGGTAAAATAACTTGCTATAAATTATATAGCTAATACATTTCTGCAACCGTAACAGAGAAGGGTAGATTTACCAAGGACATAGTGCCTGGCTCTTCCACCTTGTACTGTGACACTAGACACTGCCAGGGGCATCCAGACTCTGCTCCCAGGCAGCAGCTGGGCAGGATGTGCCAAAGGCAGGACTTGCCTTGGAGGCACTGACTGGGCTTTAGTGAGGCAGAGGACACTGCAGTGACTGGAGCCTAGACCTTGCTATTGGTGGTAGTTCTCACTAGTAGGGCCCAGGGAATGCTGGCCATGGGACCTGACCCTGCTTTCCCCCAGCTGCAGATGCTGGGGTTGGGGAACTGCTGGGCCAAGGTGTGTGGGGCCCTGCTGTTGCTGCTGCCTGCTACACCTTCCACCAGGTGGGGCAGACCATAATTCAAGTTTCCCTGTAATTCTCCAGCATTCTTTTCTTAATCTGATGTGAAATGAGAGAGGTTAATAGAGGGACATGCACTATAATGGTCTTATTAGCAATCCCCACAAGTGAGATATACCCATGACTCTGAGGGAGGAGAAAGGGTCATGCTGAGTGGGGAGAGTCCCTCAATACTGGGGTGCTTCCCTTTTTATTTTTAACCTATGTTAGCCTTTATTTAAAGGGGACCATATTTTCCTTTCCTTACGTTGCAGAAGAGGGCTTGGGGACAAAATAGGAAGTCAGGGAAGGGTTAACAAGAGGTTGCTATTTACCTAATTTTTTTAGGCTATTTCTTGAATTTCTGCTGACTAGCTTACCCTCACTGCCCTAGAGCAATGAAGCTATTAATCTGTTAAACTATTAATATTTTAAAAAACTGGTTTTTAAGATTTAATCCTTAATTTTTCCTTAAAATAACTTATACAGAGTGGTACCTCAGAACTTACTAAGATGTTTCAGAAGGGGGTGAGTTCCTGGAAGTACCCCCAAAGTCTCAAAAGTTTTCTCTTGCAATATTAAATTGACTAATTTCCAAACTCCTTAATAGTAAATCTTAAAATCTTCAGAATCTGATAAGATCTTTTTAGCAGTTCTACAGCTTTGGTTAGCTAACTTTATTTCTGTATTTCCTACTTGGCCAGTGTTGGTGCTACCAAAAAAAGAAAGAAAGAAAGAAAGAGAGAGAGAGAGAGAGAGAGAGAGAGAGAGAGAGAGAGACAGACAGACAGACAGACAGACAGACAGACAGAAAAGTCATAGCAGCTTTTCCTTTTTACTAATCTCCTTCCCCTGACTCAGGATGTCTGTCATTTTGTCAGCCAAGATTACATTTTCCAGTAAGCAAGAAAGTGCCCCTGACTCAGAATGTCTGTGCAAACTTAATCCAGTCTTGTGGTTGCTAACAGAGCAAGAGGATTTCAGGTTCACTGAGAGAGTATCACAAAGGGTTGTTGGTATTTCAGTCTAGAAGGGCTCAAATCATCCTCTCTGAATGGCCAGTCCAGGTTTTCGGGCTTTCTTCAGTTGGTAAGGGGCTTAAGCAGGTCTCACAACAGTCTCTTCTATTTAGGTTTTTATGACACTATTCTCTGCCAGTTCTCTTCCTTCCTGTATGACTACTCATCAGTCTCCGTTTTTGGATCTTCTTCCAGGCCCTGTTCACTAATTGTCAGTGTCCATCAAAGCTTTGTCCTGGGCCCTCTTCTCTTCTCCCTTTATATTATTGCACTTGATGATCTCATTAGCTCTCATGGTTTCAATTATCTTCTCTGTACTAATGATTATTAATTCTTCTTATCCAGCCCTAACCTCTTTGCTGACCTCTCAACTCACATCTCCAACTTTTAAGACATCTTAAACTGGATATCCCCTAGAAATCTAACGTGTCCAAAATTGAACTAATTATATTTCTCCCCAAACCCCCCCTCTTCCAAATTCCCTATTGCTGTCGAGAGCATCAACATCCTCTCAGTCACCTAGGCTCACAACCTAGGTACCATCTTTGACTCCACACTCTATTTCCTTCTCTCATACCCCATGTCTAATTTCTTAGTAAGTTCCTTCATAACATCTCTCATAGATATACTTTCTTTCCTCTGACTGTGCTACCACCCTGCTGCAGTCCCTCCTCACCTAACTCCTGGGCTATTACAATAGTTTGTTGGTTGGTCTGCCTGCCTGACATTTTTCCTCACTCCAGGTGATCTTCCACTCGATTTCCAAAATGATTTTCCTAAAGCAAAAGTTTGACTCTGTCACCCCATTCAGTCAACTCCAACGATTTTCTCTTACCTTCAGGATCAAATATAAACTCTTCTTTTTAGCTTTTAAAGACCTTCCTAACCTGGCCCCTTCCAACTTTTCCATTATTGTCAATCCCTACTCTCCTCTATGAACTCTTTGATCCAGTGACACTGGTCTTCTTGTACTTTCTCATAGTAGACACTCCATCTTCTGACTTTGTGCATTTTTATCGGTTGCCTCTTATATCTGGAATTCTTGTTCTCCTCATTTCTGTGTCCTGGCCTCCTTCAGTTTTCAGCTGAAATCCTTCTTTCTGTAAGAAGCATACTTGGTTTTTCTTAATACTAGTGTATTCCCTACATTGATCATCTCCAGTTTATCTTGTATATATCTTTGTACAGAGTTGTTCTCCACCAACTTGTCTCCCCTATTAGACTGTGTGCTTTGGAGAGCAGGAAGTACCCTCTCCCCCAATTTTTGTATGAAGAGAACTCAGTACAGTGCCTAACACATAGTAGGCTCTTTGTGTTCACTTGACGCTTTACTAAGATATAATCTGTACCAGTTGATGGACTGTCCATGCTGATGGAAATCATGGCTATGTCAAAAATCTGAAGTAAGCTATATACTGACAACTCATATTAAAGCTACGGCAGTAGCAGAAATGATACACCACCTTCTTGTATTTAGTACATCGCAATTATCAACACAATTTCACTTTCATTATCTTATTTCATCTTCTAAAAACCCTGTGTAGTCAGCAGTTTTACCACTACACTCATTTTAATAATGAGGAAACTGAGGCTCAGAGTTAAGTGACTTTTTTTCCTTTTTAATTTATTTATTTTTAGTTTTTAACATTCATCCTCAAGATTTTGAGTTCCAAATTTTCACCCCATCTTGCCCCTCCCTCCCCCTACCCCGAGATGGCATGCATTCTGAATACCCCTTACTCTAGTCTGCCCTACCTTCTGTCTCTCCCCCCTCTTCTCTTATCCCCTTCCCCTTCTGTTTTCCTGTAGGGCAAGATAGATTTCTGTACCCCATTTCCTGTATTTCTTATTTCCCAGTTGCATGTGGAAAATATATATATTTTTTAAACATATGTTTTTGAAACTTTGGGTTCCAGATTTTCTCCCTTCCTCCCCACCCACCCTCAATGAAAAGGCAAGCAACTCAATACAAGTTATACATGTGCAGTTATGCAAAACACTTCCATAGTAGTCATGTTGTGAAAAACTAACTCTATTTCCCTTAATCCTATTCTGCCCCCCCATTTATTCTATTCTTTCTTTCGATCCTGTCCCTCCTCAGAAGTATTTGCTTCTGATTACCCCCTCTCCGAATCTGCCCTCCCCTCTATCATCACCCTGCTCTCTTGTCCCCTTCCTTCCCTATTTTCCATACGCAATTGAGTGTGTATGTTATTCCACCCTTAAGCCAAATCTGATGAGAATAAGATTCAGTCATTCCCTCTCACTTTCCCCTCCACTGTAAAGAGCCTTTTCTTTTCTGTTTTTTTGTGAGATAATTTACCCTGTTCTACCTCTCACTTTCTCCTTCTCCCAGTATAATGCTCTCTCACCACTTAATTTTGTTATCCAGATATGACCCCTTCATCTTCAACTCACCCTTTACCCCATGTCTGTCTGTCTGTCTGTCTGTCTATCTATCTATATGTCTGTATACATATAATTTTTTCCCTCCAACTACCCTAATACTAACAAAGGTCTCATGAGTTACAAATATCATCTTTCCATGCAGGAATGTAAATAGTTCAACCTTAATAAGTCTTTTATGATTTCTCTTTCCTGTTTACTTCTTCATGTTCCACTTGAGTATTGTATTTGAAAGTCAAATTTTCTGTTCAGCTCTGGTCTTTTCATTAAGAATGCTTGAACGTCCCCTATCTCACTGAATGACCATTTTTTTCCCCTGAAGGATTATACTCAGTTTTGCTGGGTAGGTGATTCTTGGTTGTAATCCTATCTTCTTTGCCCTCTGGAATATTATATTCCATGCCCTGTGGTCCCTTAATGTAGAGGCTGCTAAATCTTGTGTTATCCTGATTGTGTTTCCACAATACTTGAATTGTTTCTTTCTGGCTGCTTGCAATATTTTATTCTTGACCTGGGAACTCAGGAATTTGGCTACGATATTCCTAGGAGTTTTCCTTTGGGGATCTCTTTCAGGGGGAGATGGGTGGATTCTTTCCATTTTTATTTTGCCCTCTGGTTCCAAAATATCAGGGCAGTTTTCCTTGATAATTTCTTGAAAGATGATGTCTAGGCTCTTTTTTTGATCATGGCTTTCAGATAGTCCAATAACTTTTAAATTCTCTCTCTTGGATCTGTTTTCCAGGTCAGTTGTTTTTCCAATGAGATATTTCACATTGTTTTGTATTTTTTCATTCTTTTGGATTTGTTTTACAGTGTCTTGATTTCTCATAAAGCCACGAGCTTCCAACTGCTGCATTCTAACTTTTAGATTCCCTTGAACCAAAGGGAATCTGGCTCCCATTTGTCTACAGGTCCCAGCCCCTTATTTGCCTTTGAAAAGCCTAGCTCCACCGGTTTGATTTCATTCAGATGCCTCTCAGTTCCTTCATTATCTATCTCCATTGTCTATTCAATCTCTTAGACATTCCAATGGGAATTCTCACCCAAACCCTTTTCCCAGACCCTTCCCTGGTCACCCAAAGTATATAAGATCTACCCTGGCCCCAGTTCGGGGCTGAGAATCTCACGCCAGCTTGTCTTTATGGGCATCACCTGGCTGAGAATCTCAGGCCCACAAGGCTGAGCCTTTCTCATGCCCTCTCGTCCTCACGAGTGTTACCTGGCCTATGTATTTTGTCACTAATAAACTTTTCCTCTGGCTGAAGAAGAGTTGAGTTGAATTCTTTCAGGCAGGGCCCAGCACCGTGATCTTGGGGTTCCAGCACCCCAAAAGTCCTAGACCTCTTCTTATATAAGATCCACCCTGGCCCCCATTTAAATGCTGATATTTCGTCATGTGCGCTTGTCTCTACAGGTTTCACTGATGTTCAGATTCCTTAAGAGTCTGGTCTGTATGGCCCATCCCTAATAAAACTTTGTTTTTGGCTGAAAGAAGATTTGGGTTGAATTCATTCAGACAGGGGCCGCTATGTCGTGATTTTGAGGTCCCAGAACCGGAAGAATCTAGACCTCATCAATAGTAAATATTATACTGTAAAGCAGACTTTAATAGGTCAAGATTTTCCCTCTCTTTTTTTAGGCACTTATAATTACTCTACTGATTTCAGTTCAAATGATAAAATTAACTGGTTTATAGATATGTGAGTTTTGTAACCTGGCATTTTTTCATTTATGAGAAGTGTTTTGGAGGTGTTCCTTTTCTTTTTCTTCTTAGCTTGGACAGCTCTCATAGCTTTGTAGAGCAGGAGCAGAGTTTATCCTTCATTTCCCCTGTCAGAATATGTTGTTGGAATTAAAGAGGATTCCTGGAAGGATTAGAAGAACCAGTCAGAGCTGAAAACAACAGGTCCTCTTATTTGTTACATTTAAGGGAAGACCATGCAAACTTGAGACATGTAAGAGAGCAATGAGGGGGGAAGGGAAATAATGGAAGGGTTCCAGGGATTCACCTTCCCCTAAAACTAGGGCAGCTCCTTAGACCAATAAAAGTAAGTTAGCCTGCTGACTCTCCCTGACATGGGGGCTGGAGGGAGTTTTAAATTTAATTTTAAATTTAAACGTTTTAAGCCACAGCTGGAGGAGACTCTTAATAGTCTTGTTTGCAGCTGTTCTCTTGTATTCATTTTCATTTAATGCTTAAGGGAAGCTCAAGTTTTTGCTTTTGTATTTTTCTTTTGTAAGAGTGAGGTCTCATTGGTGTCCCTAATTAAGTAATACACAATGGCATAATTAGGATTATAACTTTTAATATTAAAAATTAGATGTGCTTTTAATGGAAAGTAATTATTTTGGTTTCTAATCTTATCTTTATCTAAAACAAATTTGTTTGTAACATTTTAGATTAAAAAGAAAGCAAAGAAGGCTTTGGTTGAATCGGACACTGAGGAAGAAAACTACAGAGTGCCAGAGTACAAAACAATAATCAGTTTCTATTCAAAAGACCAATTGAACATTACATTATCTAAATGTGGCCTTGTAATGTTGAATAATTTAGGAAAGGTAAGAAATTAATTTCATTTTAAATAATAGGGTCCTCCTTTTAACTGACTTGTTCCTAATCTTCTCTGAGAAGTAGATTTTTTGATTTGATAAGATTTGTGTTGTGGTTATCTATTTTCCTTATTGGGGCAGCTAGGTGGTGCAATGGATGGAGTGTCAGGCCTGATGTCAGAAATTCATTTTTCTGAATTTAAATCCATCCTCACATACTTACTAGCTTTGTGATCCTGGGCAAGTCATTTAACCTCATTTGCCTTAATTTCTTCATCTGTAAAATGAGCTGGGGAAGGAAATGGCAAATCACTCTGGTATCTTTGCCAAGAAAACCGCAAATGGGGTCCATGAGTTAGACTGACTGAAACTACTGAACAACAGCAAGAATAACAAATCTTTCCTTATCACTTATAGTACTTCTACGTTCTCTTCTTATACATTTGGTTTAAAATGTGTTTTGCTTATCAGGCATTTGCAGAAGCTGCTGTTCAAACTTCAGATTTCTTTACAAAGGATCAAGCACCATTTATGATTTTCAATTCTCTTGGAATTACCATCTCTGTGTCAGTGAGTGATTCCTTTCGTGTTCTTAATGTTCCTGTGACAAAAACATTTGAATTAAAAAATGAACAGAGTTTAAGTATGGATTATGTCAGAAGTAATGACGGTGATCAGTTTAGTGCAATGACCAGCCTAAGCAGCAAACTTTTTTTCATTCTACTCAGTAAGTTTCATATTTAAAAAAGTATTTTTCTTTAAATAGATTTACTGTAATGATATATAGCATATATGTTTTAACTTGTATTCACATACAATTTACTTAATGTTAATTTTTTCCAGGAACACATCATGTTGGGCAGTTAGTTTGATAAGAATAGTGTGATATATTGGAACTGAATGACATTACAGAATGGTTTCAGGACTCTACGATAGAGTTTGGCTATAATGTATTAACCTTTTATTTCAAGATGCTATTCCCAAAATTTCAGAGTTCAAAAGCGCAGCATAACCCATGGAATCCAAACAGTACCTTAACAGAAATTCCATGTATAAAACCCACAGAAAATGGCCATCCAGTTTTTTCTTCAGTATCACTAGGTAGACAGTGTAAGTTTGGAATATCGCTGTGATATAGGAAACCATGAGTTGGTGGACTTAGAAAAATATGAAAAGATTTGTATCTATGGAGGAAGATGTTATCCACCCTCAGAGAAACAGATGACAAGTATAGTATGGTCTTAAATAGATGTATATAAATGTATATGTCTATATATGAGTATCTTTATAGATATCTAAATATGTGTATGTATATATATATGTTTGTGTGTCAATGTATATATATGTATATGTGCGTATCTATATATATCTCCACACTTAATTTTTGCCTTCTTAGGGTGGGGGAAGAAGGGAGGAAAACAGAACAAAGTAAAAAGTACGCAGCAGAGAATAAAAGAAAAGCAAAAGGAAGCAAACAAAAGATGTACAGCTTGGAATACAATTTAGCATTATAAGCTTCTTGAAATGCAGATTTATTGCTGTACCTTTTGAATCCTCTCTTATGTTCTGTTGTGTCCATGGCAATGCTTTTTTTTTTTTTGGCGAGGCAATGGGGTTAAGTGACTTGCCCAGGGTCACGCCGCTTGTAAGTGCCAAGTTTCTGAGGCCAGATTTGAACTCAGGTCTTCCTGAATCCAGGGCCAGTGCTCTATCTACTACGCTATCTAGCTGTCCCATTTTTTCCTTTTCTTATTTTGTATTTAAGTTTATAATATGTTTCTTTTTCTTTTCTTATTGTTTACTTGAGTTTTAGTATTTAAATTTAAAACAAATTAATAATGATTTTTAAAAGATCACTAGGGAGGATAGACTCATTACATACTGAGGAGGCCCATTCCATTTTTCAGTTGCTATAGTTTTTAGGAAGTTTTCCCTCACGTACACATTTCTCTTATATCTGCATCCACCTCTTCAACTTCTGTCCATTGCTTCTAAGCCTTTTGACATCAAGTGTGACATTCCTCTCCCATGTAGCAGACCTTAAAATACCTAAAAACAAGTATCATATTCTCCTAAGTCTTCTCTTCTCCAGAATAACCATCCCCCATTTCATATGGCATCTTCTTGACTCTGTGGTCATCCTGGATGTTGTTCTAATAATGTGATACTCATAAGATACTACAACATTCTAGATGTGTTTTAGCCAGGACAAGTTATATTCAGTGAAACATATCCCACTCTTAGTATAAAAGCACATAATAACATTAGCCTTTTGTTTGCTGCAGTATCTCACAGTTGACCCATATGATTTGCTGTTCACTAAAATGCCAAACTTTTCACATGAATGACTTTAGAATCATACCTTCACCATCTTTGACTTGTGAAGTTTATTCTTGAATGTAAGTGTAAAGTTTTATGATTTTTGTTAGACCATTAATTTCATCATTCACTACCAGCTATTAAACTTTCTTAAGTTAAATTTTTTAAAATGAAAAGCTGCCTTCTCTCTCTCTCTCCCCCTCCCCACCCCCACACAATTGAGGAAACAAGAAAAACAACTCCTGTTACAAACCTGTATCATCAAGTGAAACAAATTCCCACAGTGGTAGGGCTTTTAAACTTCATCTTATTATATCTGACCCAATATTCTCTTATGTTGAGATTTTTTTGTTTGGATTCTGACTGTCATCCAGTATGTTATCTAGCCCACTTTTTTGTAATGTGAAAACTTCATAAGATTGTAGTTATGGCTTTATCAGTTTTGTCTGTTGAGCTGGGAACTATCATAGATAGGAAACTGTTGAATGAGGAAATTCCCTTTATCAATTCAGATTGGCACCTTCTCTGCAACTTATATTCTTAAGAGAATTTCCTAGAGCCCTGAAGAATATAAGTGACTTGCTCAGGATCACATAGCCAATATGTTCCAGAGGTGAGATTTGAAACCGTATTTTATTGATCCTCAGACTGCTTTCCATACATTATACCATATTGCACCTCAACTTAATCTGTCAATAGATGATCATTTAAGAGCTCACTGTGTACTAAGCATTGTGCTAGGCGGAGGAAGTGCAAGTTTAGTAAATGAAACATTTCATTACTCACTAGGCAATTTCATTTCAATAGAGGAGACAATAAGACATATAAAACATGTATACATATAAAGAGAAGGAAGACAAATATTAAATATTTTGGGAAGAGAGGTACCAGCAGCTGAGGAAATCAAAGAAAGCATCACATAGAAGGTGATTCTTAAGGTGAATCTTTCAGAAAGAGAGAGATTCTGTAAGGCAGAGTTGAGGAAGGAGTACATCGATATGAAGAGTAGCCAATACAAAGTCACTGAGATTGGAGATAGAGTATTTTATGTGAGGAACAGAGAGAAGAAGGGCAGTTGAGCTGAATTACTGAGTTGGAGTAGGGGGAGTAAAAGAGTTTATTGTTTGTTAAGCTTTTCTTTTCTATGATATGGTCAGTAGATGGTCAGGATTCCCTTCTAATACATTCGCTCACCTTGCCTTACTGCCCTTTGTTATAAGTTCATCAAGGTGCTTCCAAAGCTAAACTGATTTCTACTTGAATCTCTTTTCTGATATACATAGATCAAGGTGTCTAGTGATATTTGTTGTGTAGCATCATCTGATTTATCTAATGGCTTTGACACACTTATTACTTCTAAATTAAAGTCTTGTTTATACCTTGTTTATACTTTTGATTGGTTCTGTAACTAATTTATACTTTTGACTGGTTCTTTAGCTCAGTAAAAAAAGCCATTCTCAATTGATGAGGGTAGCAGGGCATAGAGCATCTTGTTAATTACATTAGTTGCAATTCCAGTGCTCTGGGATGCTCCTTACAATATTTATTAATTGAAATATATATCTTCTCAAAGATAATATTGTCCTTTTGTTTCCATATTTTAATGGTTAATCTATAATTTCAATGATGAGTATACTTATATCTTAATTATTGACATAATAAAAATTGAGATAAATAATCCCACTGAAATTTATTAGTGAAACCATTCTCTGTGTCTCTCGTTTGTGAAGTATATTTTTCTTTTAATTTAGCACCTGAAAATCATTCTACTGCTGATAAGATTCCTTTAACAAAAGTGGGTCGAGGTCTGTACACTGTTAGACACAGAGAATCTGGTGTTGAAAGATCTATTGTTTGTCAAATTGATACAGTTGAAGGAAGTAAGAAGGTTACAGTCCGATCTCCAGTGCAGGTATTTTGTGATTTGACTTTTATAAAAATGCTATATTTATATTCACATATGAATTCCTTGTAAAATGTTTTTCAGAACTGTATTTTATGAACATAATGTATTATATCCTGGTACTCACTTTTAGAAAAAGTTTTTTTAAAGGTCACTTTACTGCTTTTGGAAGTTTTCATTCTACTGTATGGAATAGCTTGTTTCATAAATTTCTAGATAATATATTTATAATTTATATTCATGGTAGGATAATTCAATGCAGACTATGCCTCTTAGTTGCTATAAATTTGCTAAATTAGAATACTTGACAAGTAAAGTCTGCTTTAAATTAGAATACTTTACAAGTCAAGTCTATTCCCAGTTATTCACATATATGTTATCTTCTTTTTGGACTATTGACAGTAGCTTTTTATTCCCAAATTAACGATTTCCTCTGAACATGTTTTAGGTTGTCAATTGTATGTGCATAGGGTATAAAATTTAATTTTTATATTAGAATGTTTGGTATATGATTAACAAAGTTATTTTACTGACTCAATCATGTAGTACTTAAGCAAAATAAAAATTACTTGCAAATATCTCATTTTGAATTTGACGTGCACCTACCATTTGTTAGTATATGTGTATATTAGATAATTGAGTTTATATAGCAGGTGTAGTTAGTCTCCAAAGCACACTTTTTAAATTAAAGTACAGCCCCAAGGAATTATTCTTTCTTCTCTCCCTTTTCTGCCTGTTCTTCCCCCCAGTATTTCCTCCTTGTCAAATTGCATATTGATTTCTTGCCAAAATATATATTCTCCCAAGTAACCTACTGTTATGGTTCTGCTGTTTTGGTGGTTTTTACCTCAGCTTTCTAGTAGAGGCAATATTTATATTCTCCCTAAAATGCCATATATGTCAAGCCACAATTAACAAAGTAGGATGTAATATATGAGAGTGGAACAGTGACATCAAATAGAAACAGATCCTTGTGGGCTGCGTGTTGACTTAGAAAACCACAAATTAACATTATTCCCTATTGTATTTTTCTTTAATCTGTTAAGCATTTTAATTACATTTAATTTGGTTCAGCCTGCCCTGGAGAGTTTTGTAGGCTGCAAGGCAGTGGGGTTTGACACTTTTGTGGTAGAACATTAACAGTGAGAAATATTTTTTGAAGATTTTACTTGCTTTAAGAACTTTTGGATTTATTAAGATTTAGATGGTCACTAATTTTACCACTAATCAGGCAAAAATTTCCTATATTAATTTTTTGCCTAATTATGGAAGTATTTCCTGTATTTTTACAATTTTATCAATGCCTGTAACTAGCAAAGGTCCAACCTCCTCCAGCAACTTGGAGAGAAATCAGCTTACTTTTTGCTGTTTCTGTCCTTTTGTGTGAAAATAATGAATAATGTTTTTGTGACTATTATTTTCAAAGTGACTTATTAATATTTGTTTTTAATTATTTTGATTTTGTAGATGCGAAATCATTTCTTAATTCCATTGAATATTTATGAAGGTGACACATTGTTGGGAACTGCTTTACCAGAAAATGAGTTCAACGTACCATTGACATCTTATCGGTGAGTAAAAGAAATTTGTGAACTGTTTAGTTTTTTAAAGTCCCTTTTAGTATTACATGTGTGTGACCACAAAGAAATTACAAAACTAGAGTAGGCCTATTTGTATCAGTGTAAAAACACACACACACACACACACACACACACACACACACACACACCCTGTCTCAAGTTAAACAAAAAGACAAATATAAATATCTAAGTTTTTATGTATAGTGATGTAGTACTTCTACTCCTGAAAGGATTTATACAAAGATTCCTTAAAAATTCCTCTAATGTAACATAATTTTGATTTATGGAAATTTAATTCATAAGTAATATTTTAGTAATATGTCCATCATGTAAAAAGAGATACATACTCATAAGGCCATTTAATCCTTAATTTTTAACTGCTAAGAGTCATTTAATTGCAGTATATATCAGATTTTAAATTATGTTCATCTTTGAATATTGAGTGCTTACTGTTATTATTAGTACAGTGTATTTACCATAGAAATTTAAATATTCCCCCAGATAGAACTTAAACTCTAAATAAGCATGCCATAACAAGAAATAATGTCTTCAAGATTGGCATTCTTGAGCGTCCTATTTTATGGGAAAGGTATTAGATTGACCTAACATTTCCCTAAATTACAGGAGTTGATGTGTCTTGACTTTTGTTTATGAGCTTTTGTAACTTGGAGGATGGTGGTGCACTTAATATTATTAGGGAAGTCTCATTCAGAATAACTACAAAATTCACAAAATAAATAGCAGTCAGTATTCTAAGTCACACACAAAACATGTAAATATAATTATAAAATGCTAAGGAAATTAAGAATGATCACTGATTTCTGGAGGTACTTGTTCATAATTGGGCTGCATTAATATAATAAAAATAATTCTACTACCTAAATTAATTTACAGTTTTACTATGTATTAATGGAACTACCAAAGAGACATTTTATAGAACTAAACAAAATAACGACAAATTTAATCTGGTAGAAGAGAAAGTTATGAATCTCAAGAGAATTAAAAGGAAAAAAAAATTGGAATTGAAGGAAGAATAACACTTGGAGACCTCAAATTATTGTAAAAAAAAAAGTAATCAGAGAACTATAACGTACTTATTTAAAAAATTGAAAAATATGTCCTTGAAATGCTGACCAAATCAGAAAAAAATTGAATTCAGTAATCTAGTGTTTCTTACTGAAATTACGTGGGAAAGAACTCTAACTTGATATACACTGCTGGTAAAATTAGGAGCAGTTTTGGCAGAAATTAGATTTAGACCAACATCTCACACCGTAAACAGCAAAAGTTCAAAATACATGTTTGGCCTCATGTAGTATGAAGAGATGTATGTATATGTACCATACACACACACACACACACACACACACACACACATACTGTGTGTATATGTTACACACATACATACACATGGAGATATACATATATATATGTGTGTGTGTGTATATATATATATATATATATTTTTATTTATTTATTTATTTGTGTGTGTGTGTTACACAACCAGATATGGTTGGGAGAGAGTTAATCAAAAAGTAGAAGCCATTAAAAAAGATAAAATAGATAATTACAATTACATAAAATTAAAAGGCTTCTATATGAATAAAATTAATGCCATTATAAGGGAAGCTATTGATTGGGGGGGTGGAGTCTTTATATCAACTGTTTTGATAAGGGTATGATATCTAAGGTATATAAGAAAATTGCACAAAGGTGGGAGACTAGTGATATGGAACATTTTGTGTACTGATAAACTTGGTTGATATGTTGGTTAGATTTACTGTGCTGCTTCTTTCCCTCCCCTTCATTTTTATTCTTTAGGACAAAGAATGTCTCTAGGTGAGAAGGGAAGAAATGTTGTAAGCATAAAAAGTATTCCCCAGAATATATGAGAGTATAGGATGAAAAGTTCACAGGAGATATTTTCTTTAGGGAGATCCAAATTAATTATAACAAATAAATTTTAAAAATAAATTTAATAATTAAATGGAATTGTTACAAAATCCTCATTCACATTCATGTGTTTACTTTACAGAAATATTAAGACTCCTTTTGTTAAATAAGATGCTCTGACCTGATTAAAACCATTAATGATTAGTGAACACATATTTTGCTTTTCCCACCAGGAATTACTTTTCCCTAACACTTTCATGTGCTGATATTTGTAAGAAAGACATAAAGTTTTCCTTAAATATAATTATCCCTCATAGTAGAAGTGAAAGTCATAATTTATAAATCTGATAATTGTTGTTCCTGATGCTTTGATTTTTTCATGCATAGCATCCACTGCTTAAGGACTTGTACTACTGAAAAGCTTGTAACTTTTTACGTTGAAGTACTTTTTTTTTATGTGGGCCTAGATGACTTCCTTACATTCTTTGCTTTCAGTGAGATTTTTGACCTAAATAGTATGTCTCTATAAACTTTTAAGTAGCTGTTGATGAAGTTCTTCAGCAGAAACTTTTTTATGATGAAAAATTGGGTTGCAATATGAACCTTGTATCTAGGAAAATCACCATTTTAAAGTGAAAGTATGCTGTGTCACAAAAGAGCTGTTTTGCTTTATTTATCCAAACATGATTAAACCATGTGATCCTTCATGCAGAATTATTATAGTGTCTATAATGTGTTTAGGTACTATGTAATTAATCATGTAAATTTTTTGAGCAGCCTTTCTGATTGTTGTGTTTTAATATATTGAAATCTGATTAAATATAATCTATATCCTAATAAATGGGATAACTATATAAAAAGTTTTAAAAAGCACAATATAATAATTAGCTGTGTTATTCTAAAGCTATTAGCTTGCTTCTAAAGAAACTTTTCAAAGTCATTACAAGTTGGGTTTTTTTTTCCTATAGATCAGCCCTTTTTTTGAAACCAGATGGTGAAGAATATGAACGATGTGATGCAATCAACTTTGAAGAAATTATAAAACATGAGGGACTCCTTCTAGAAAAGAGATGTCAAGCTTTACACTGTGCTAAGAAAGCATTTATCATTAATATTGTACCTGAAAAAGACAAATTGACATCAATGTCAGCATATTCAGATGATGGATGGGATTTACCATACATAATTCATCTGTGGCCTCCTGTTCTTCTCCACAATTTTCTTCCTTACAAAATTGCTTATTATCTAGAGGTACTTTTTTAAAAAAGTATTTAAAAATATTCTTTATTTCCAGTTTAAATTGAAGCTTGACAAAGATAGGAAAGATAAAGTTAATTATACTATTCAGATTTAAATTGCGATATTAGAAAGGAATACTAGGACAATGGGAAAGCAATACAGAGTGGTTTAAAATAAAGAAATACTGATATGCCAGGCCTAGTCAAACAGAAGTGTTTTTAAAATATTGGCTATAAAGCAAATTACTGTTGAATACATTAACATTTAGGATATTGGTCAGAGATCTGGCCTCCAAGTCAGGAAGACCAAAACATATATTGGTTATGGGATCCCAGGTAGGTCTCTCAACTTCTCAAGGTTTCAGATAGGCATCTCTCTGAGGCTGTATATTGCAAAGAAGATACTACTCCATACTGGTAATGAAAATTCCTCTTAGAACCTCCGTATACTAGTGAAATTACTATTCAAAAAATTAAAAAATTAACAATTGCAAAATTTGATTTGACAGAAATGACAAAAATTTTGGCCCCAGTAGTAAAAAAATTAAAAAATTAAAATATAAGAAATCTTCTAAAACCTTAAATGCAAAAGAAAGGAAAATTTATTATAACATTAATACTTGAATTCTAAATAAAAAGCTTTTTTCTAAAATAGTTTTTAAAAGCTAGCAGAAACTGCATTCCTTTAGGCATAGGGCAATATGAGGGTGATATCTCCGTTTGGCATTACTTAATAAAGTTAATATATAGAGAAAAATTTTACTTCTTTCTTGTCTTCCAAGTGAAGAATGGCTTGTATGCTATATTATAGTTATTTTACTAAGTGCATTAGACCATTTTTAAATTTTAAAATTTGCCATTATTTTGAACCTCTAGCTGCAGATATATCTTAAGTCTACTTTTCCTGCTTCCCAATTTCACCTTTCCTTTTCTCTATCTTTAATATCTCTTCTTCTTCCACCCCTCCCCCTTTTATTTGCATAGCCGTTAAGAGCATTGGTAGTAGAAAGCAACTACCTATTTTAATTGCCACCAACTTCATTCATACCAACCTGGCTCCCACACCTAACTCTAGCCAGGATTTCCTCTATAAATACTTTTCCTTTCCTTCCTGTCCCTCTGTATTCCCTCTGTAATAATAGGGTGTTCTATAGACACTTATATAAACAAGGCTTCACTTACTCATAAATTTTCTGATCAAGATAGATTTGTCAAGATGGATTTTCTAATTTAGTTTTTCATAGTTGTATCTGATTTCAAAAATATTATTTGTATTTATATTTATTTTTATGTACAACATAATGTTAACTATCATTGAACATGGGGAAAGTCTTAGATATAAGTAGACTTTTTCGTGTTATTCAGAAATAACACTTTTTCTTTTTTTATTACAGGGAAATGAACTTAGAGTTTTCACTCTCACAGAGGGTTGTTCGACACAGATTTACACTGCAGAGTTAGATAACACAAGACTGCATTTAAAATTAATTGACTATCTTGACCAAGATTGGAAAAGTGAATATCAAATAAGATCTAATCAGCATGACATTGATTTTGTTAGTTTCATTTGTGTCACTGAGATAGAGAAGACAGAATTAGTTATTGCCATTCACTTGACTTATACCACTGGCCAGGCGATTGTAGCATTTCACAGCCCTTATTGGATGGTGAATAAAACTGGTCGGATGCTACAGTACAAAGCAGATGGGATTCATCGAAAGCATCCCTCTGATTATAAAAAGCCAGTACTCTTTTCTTTCCAGCCTAAACACTTTTTTAATAATAACAAGGTATGTAATTTTAGACTTATTTTACTTATCTATTTTGCTGTCCTTCAGAATTCTGAATCAAATAGCTTCCTTACTTGCAAAATGATAATAATAGCACCTACTTCATAAATCTGTTATGAGTATCAAGTGAGTATATGACAACCTTTGTAAATCATAACATGTTATATAGTTATGAAGTGTTGCTGCTGCTTTTGTTGTTATACAGATTTTTATTCTTAAGAAATACCCATTTAAAAAAATTTAATAATATTAAATTATTTCAGAATTTTAAAATTTAAAGTTCATTTGAAAATAGAGGAATTGATGATATAATGTTTGATATTTTTCACAAGTTCTACTGATACTTGAAGTATAAGAAATTTTTTGGTCTCCTGAAGTCTGCAGTGTACTTATATTTTTATTCTTCCTTAGGTTCAGCTTATGGTGACTGAGAGTGAGTTATCAGACCAGTTTTCAATTGATACTGTAGGTAGTCATGGAGCTATTAAATGTAAAGGCATGACAATGGAGTATCAAGTAAGTTAATTATGTGGTTATGCAGTTGTTTTATTAATGCTTAAGAAGTACTTGTTGATTATGATTCAGAGACTGTATAAGCTTGTAAAAATAAAAAAAAAATATTTAATTTTTCTCTTTTTAGGTTGGTGTGACCATAGACTTGAGTAGTTTTAACCTTACAAGAATTGTGACATTTACTCCTTTTTATATAATGAACAACAAAAGTAGATATAACATAAAAATATCAGAAGAGGATAATGAAAAATGGATCTCTCTTGATTTGGAGCAGGTAGGTGGATGAACTTTAAATTTACTTCTTTTTATTCTGCTATGTTAAATAGGCACCAATAACAACCAAGTCAGAATTTTTTCTTTCTATAAACTACCTCTTATCTCAGACTATTGTATGCCAGTGTAAAGTGGGAGAATAGTATTGTTTTTTTTCTTGTTCTTTAATTTTTATTTTCTAAATTTATTTATTTTTACTTTTCAACATTCACTTCTATAAGATTTTGAGTTCCAAATTTCTTTCACCTTTCTCTCTTCCCCCGTCTGCAAGACAGCACGCGATATAATATAGGCTATACATATACATTCATATTAAACATATTTTCACATTACTCTGTAAAGAAATATAAAGAAGAATTAGAACTAATGGGAGAAACCAGGATAGAGAAGAAATTAAAAAAAAAGGAGAGAGCAAATTAATTATTTTTAAAATTAATTTATTTTGATTATCAACAATCATTTCCATAAGCTTTTGAGTTTTAAATTTTTCTCCTTCTCCCTCCCCAAGACAGTGTGCAGTCTGATATAGGCTGTACATATACATTCCTATTTAACATATTTTCACAATTAGTCATGTTGTAAGGAAGAATTAGAACCAATAGAAGGAACTACAAGAAAGAGGAAACAAAACAAAACAAGGAAAAAAAAAGCAAATAGTATGCTTCCATCTGCATTCAAACTCCATAGTTCTTTCTTTGGATATGGATAGCATTTTCCATCATGAGACTTTTGGAGATGTCTTAGATCCTTGCATTGCTGAAAAGGGCTAAGTCTATCAAAGTTAGTCATCCCATAATGTGGCTGTTACTGTGTACAACATTCTCTTGGTTCTGCTCACTTCATTCGGCATCAGTCTATACAAGTCTTTCCAGGTTTTTCTGAAGTTTGCCTGCTCATCTTTTCTAATGGAACAACAGTATTCCATTATGTTCATATACCACAACTTGTTCATCCATTTCCCAATTAATAGGCATCCCCTCAATTTCCAGATCTTTGCCACCACAGAAAGAACTGCTATAAATATTTTTTTACATGTGAGTCCTTTTCTCATTTTTATGATCTTTTTGGGATACAGACCTAGAAGTGCTATTGCTGGGTCAAAGGGTATGCACAGTTTGATAGCCCTTTGAGCATAGTTCCAAATTGCTCTCCAGAATGGTTGGATCAGTTCACAACTCCACAAACAGGGCATTAGTGTCCCAGTTTTCTCGCATCCCCTACATCATCCAGCATTTTCCTTTTTTGTCACGTTAGCCGCTCTGATAGGTGTGGGGTTTTAATTTGCATTTCTCTGATCAACAGTGACTTGGAGTATTTTTTCATATGACTACTTTGTAAACTGCTTGTTCATATCTTTTGACCATTTCTCAGTTGGGGAATGACTTGTGACTTGGTTCTCTCTATATTTTTTTCAGTTTTTTTGCTTTCCTTATAATTCTGGTTGCATTGGTTTTGTTTTTGCAAAAACTTTTTAATTTTGCATAATCCAAATTATCTACTTCATGTTTTTAATGCTCTCTATATCTCCTTTGGTCCTAAATTCAGCCCTTATCCATAAGTCTGACAGATAAATTATTCCATGCTCTCTTAATTTGCTTATGGTATAACCCTTTATATGTACATCATGTACCTATTTGGTCCTTATTTTGGTTTTTGGTGTGAGAATTTTGTCTATACCTAGTTTCTGCTATACTGTTTTCCAGTTTTCCCAGCAGTTTTTGTCAAATAATGAGTTTTTGTTCCAAAAGCTTGGATCTTTGGGTTTATCATATACTAGATTACTGTGGTCATTTACTATAATGTAATTTGTACCTAATCTATTCCATTGATCCACCACTGTTTCTTAGCCAGTATCAGATTGTTTTGATAATTATCACTTGGTACTATAGTTGGAGCTTTGGTATGGCTAGGCCATCATCTTTCATGGTTTTTTTATCCATCGATTCCCATCATATCCTTGAGCTTTTGTTCTTCCCGATGAATTTTGTTATGTTTTTTCTTATAGTTCTGTAAAATATTTTTTTGATAGTTCCATTGGTATGGCACTGAATAAATAGGTTAATTTAGGTAGAATTATCTTTTTTTATTATATTTGCTGAGCCTGCTTATATGGAAAAAGTGTTTTATAGTTCTGTTCAGATAGCTCCTGGGTTTGTCTTGGCAGGTAGACTCCCAAGTATTTTGTATGTTTACAATTATTTTAAAAGGAATTTCCCTTTCTATCTCTTGCTGCTGGACTTTGTTGGTAGTATATAGAAATGCTGATAATTTATGTGGGTTTAGTTTGTATCCTATGACTTTGCTAAAGTTGTTAATAATTTCAAGTATTTTTTTTTAATCTCTAGGACTTCTAAGTATAACATCCCATCTTCTGCAGAGAGTGATAGTTTTATTTCCTCATTCCTTTAATTTATTTTTCTTCTCATTGGTATAGCTAACATTTCTAGTATAATATTAAATAATAAAGGTGATAATGGGCATCCTTGCATACTTCTGATTGTATTGAAAAGGCTTCTAGCTTATCCCCAATACAGACCATGCTTGCTGATGGTTTTAGATAAATAATACTTATCATTTTAAAGTAATCTACATTTATTCTTTTGCTCTCTCCCTGCAATCCCCCTCTGATCAGCCACTTGATCCCCCCTGTCTGTGGGCCAAGAGCTCTGGAAGCAGCCACCACCCAGGGCTGTGCCAGGACTGGGGCTGGACTGAGCTTCTCTCTCTCACCCAGGTCAGACAGACCTTTCCTACTGACCTTCTAAGTTGTCTTTGGCGCTTGTGGGTTGAGAAATCTGGAAACCATCACAGCTGTCTGTGAATCAGTCCACTGAGGACTGCTCCAGGTTCACTGAGGCCCAGTCTTCCCCTGCATGGCCCATGCTGAACTGCGCTGCTCTCCAGGCCTGGCCCAATAGACCTTTCCAATTAACCATACAGGTTGTCTTGGGCTGGAAATTTGTTTCACTCTGTCTTCTTGTGTGTTCTGCTGCTTTAGAATTTGTTTAGAGCCATTTTTTACAGATATTTGGAGGGGTTTAGGGGAAAGCTCAAGGAGGTGACTGCTTTTACTCTATCATCTTGGCTCTCCATTCTCATTTCTTTTCCCAATTTTCCATCTACCTCTCTTATTTTATTTTTATAATCCTTTTTGGAGTCTTCGAGGAATTCTTTTTGTGTTTTAGATCAGTTCACATTTTTCTTTGAGGCTTTGCATGTAGCTACCTTGATTTTGGTGTCTTCCTTTGGATGTCTATCTTATCTTCCCTGTTACCATAATAGCTTTATGTGGTCAGGTTGTTTTGTTGTTGCTTGCTCACTTTTCCAACCTGTTTCTTACCTTTTGCCTTTATGTTAATATTGGGCACTGCTCCAGGGATGGAGGGGGCACTGTCTCAAGCTTTAGGTTTTTTGTGCTGCTGTTTTCAGAGTTAATTCTGGTGATCTCAAAGTTTTCAGTTCTAAAAAGATTGTAGTATCTGAGGAAAAGTGTATTTATTGCTCTTCTGGCCTGTGTTCTGGTCTGTGAGCTACCACATATTTTTTTCCATCCTGGAACTCTATAGTCCCTGTTACCCTGAAACTGTGAGCTTCATGTGCTAGTACTCATCACCCTGGACTGTGACTTTAGCCTGCCACCCATATTCCTGTATGGGCAGTGCAACAGAGTCCTATAACTAGTGCCTGCAAAGTGTCCCTAGTAATCTCCTCCTGACCAGTTGTCCCACCCCCTTATCATCTGTATGCTGAGAGCTCTGAAAGTTGCCAACACAGATTCAGTCATCCCCAGAGCCTGCATTGGCATGCTGTGGCCCCATCTACTACTGGTTTGTTGAGGCACTACTTGTACTGGACTATGCTTTACTCTCACCCCAGTGAGACAGACCTTTCCTGTCAACCTTCTATATTCTGTTGGGCTGGAGAATTGTTTTACCCTCTCCTCATATTGCTTCTTTTTGGGGGTGTTATTTTAAAGTTTTTCAAAGGGGAATTTGGGAGAGCTTAGGCAAGTCTCTGCCTTTACCCTCTCGGCTCTGACTCTACTTTTAGATTTTTAAAAATTATTAGAATTTATTTAATTTAACACATGTAGCATATTAATTTGTAGACAATGATTATTGGTTATTTTATATATGTATGTACATAAATATTTTCTTTTCCTTTTAGTGTATCCCCTTTTGGCCTGAAACAACTTCTAATAAACTGCTGATTCAAGTTGAAAACAGCGAAGATCCTCCAAAGAAGATACATTTGAACAAACAAGAAAATTGTATTTTGTTGAACCTAGGCAACAAAGTAAGTGACTCTTAAAAAGTTAGTAGAGAAATTACTGTGTAGTGTTCTTCCTTTGGCTTGAAAAACAATAGTATAATGTTGGCTAATTTGTAAAATGTGTTTCTTCCTCCCTCTTTAAAAATGAAACAGATTGTTAGTACTTGCCAGTATTTCATAGGGTATTTTGAAGAAAATCTAACTTCATAAGCAGGACATTAGTGTCCTAATATAGTAATAGTGTGTGGAAAGAAAGATAGGCTTCTGCACAGTGATACCACAATGGGAGGTGGGAATAGTGTCTTTGAGCGATGGCAAGAAAGCAAAATTGGAAATCACAGAGCATGAAATGGGAGTACTAAATGATAATTAGCCATTTTGAAAGGTAGGTAGGAGACAGGATATGAAGATATTTTAAGGTCAAAAGAGGGAGTTTATATTGCTTCCTAGAGGTTACATGTAAAAGCCCTTCATGGTTTATATAAGTTAATGTAAAAGAGATTAATTTTTTTCCTGTTGCTTGTTTTAAGTAGTATTTTTTTAAAAAACTTATTATTTATAACATTTTAGTGAAGAACGTGTAATATCTTAATTAGGGTTAGATAGGAAGTTGTTTAATTCATTGTTTGCTGATTAATACTGAAAGCATTCATGGAGACCACATAACTAGACTGTTTTCCAAGAGTAATAAAAATGTAATATTCTATATGATTAAATTTTTAAAAATAGAAAAACACTTTATGAAAAGGCACTAGATATTCCAAATTCCAATGCACAGTCTTTTGTGTGAAGGAGCTGGTCTATGTTAAACAAAAAATTGACAATAAAGCCAAAAATATTCACAAAATATCAGTCTCTGGGGGCCATGATTTACCTCACAATAGAGGCTGAAAAACAACTGTTTATGCCTCAGTTTATTTTGCCATTATCTCTACTGATAATGTCCACAACCTAGGATCATCGTCCCCTTCTTCCTTGCTTCTGAGAATGAGTGAACTTTAACTGAAGAGTGCTGAAGCAGCTTGACCATGTCTTTCTTTTTCTTCCTTCTTCTTAGGCAGATGATGAATCAGAAAAGGAGGAAGGTCAGGGTAGCATGCAGCAGCCCAAGGCCTCAGGACCACACCCCTCCCTTTGGGCCCAGGGCTCAATCCCTTTGGGAACTGCAAGATGCTACCCAACACATGGGTGGAAGAGGGCAGCGCTGCAGAAGCAGCCAGTGCCCTCCTCGGGGTTATTCCTAGGTTCCTTCACCGCTGGACCCAGCCCATTACAAGCATAGTAACTCAGTTTCGTATGAAGTTTTTTTTTTGTTCTTTTGTATGGGGAAATGTTTATGTTTATTGATATTAGTCAAGTTCCAAAAAGGGAAAAATTCACTAAGATTTTTGCTATAGTGATTGCCAGGCACTTGCCAAGATATAGTCAGTTATCATAGTATGTTACTTGTGATTTCATTGGTGTGGAGAGCTCGCAGTGAGGAGCTTTTTCTATCAGTGCATGTCTTTACCTTTTCTGCAATTTACAGTTTTAGTGAGTTTCCAAGAGCAGTAAGAAAATAAGTGATTTCCCCAGGGTCACACATAATACGTATACATAGCCAGGATCAGAGGCAGGACTGGCACCAACATCCTCCTGATTTTCAGCCCGCTCTACTCACCATGCCATACCGTCACTATGGATAATAAAGCTAACTTGATAATTGACCAAAATAGATTATAGTCATGTTCCTGTTGCAGAGATTGAGATGAATTAAGGATTTACATTCCTTAATCATGTCACTGTAACTGACAGTCAATTCTTGTTTATCATAGAATATGATGAGTGATTCAAGCTATTCTTGACACATCATACTTCTTAGTGTGTGTGTGTTTTTTTCCACTCGTTTTAGTTTTAAAAGTCCCTTTTATATAATCAGTTGCAGCAAATAGAGCCTGCAGATGTGAGAATCACCCCTGCTCTGTCAGGCAAGTGAGTTATAGCATTATTGTCACATTATACTTTTTAGTTTGTTTTTACCTGTGCTAGCATTAAAAATGCTCTTTCACATGACTATTTTTGTAGCAAAGAAAGTCTACAGATATGATAATTACTCTTGCTTTCCCTTCCCAGGTCCATCTGTTTCACTTTCTGCCTCCTACAGGTATCATTGCCATGAGCTACTTATCATGCTGACCACTTAGGATCTCTGTGCTATGTAACTGTGTGTTTGGAGATCCAGCAGGCTGCCTGGTGCTTTCATATCCCTGCCCTTACTTCTGGCTTAGTAGCTTAGCCCTTTGGATAGAAATCCCTTCCCCCCCCATCCAAATTCCCATTTCCATTTCTTTCAGAATTTCTTCATTTCATGTATGCATTCTGTACATTTCTATAACACAATTTTTATTACATTATCTATTAATCCATACTTTAAAAGAGTATGTATTAGATTAACTTGAGATGTAAAGTCACTTTTCAGGGGGAAACAGTATGCCTCAGACTTCCTAATATACCCTGTACATATATCTGTGTTTACTCCCTACATGTGCCAGGTACATCTGGTAGTCCTGACCTGGTCCTTCTTTTCTCTCTGTACTCCCCTTTCTTCCTATCCATCTCCCTCAGGTTCATTTCTCATCTTTGTGCAAGAGATTCTCAGATGTATGTATATATGTAGCCTAAGTCTTTCTCAGACATTACAAAATTAAGGCCATTCAGCACAACAGTAAAAAAAGAGGGCTCTATTTGAGATTGAGGAGTTTTTAAATGTGAGAGACTTGATTATTTTTTCCAATCCATTTCTATTCCTACATTTGGAGGCAAATGCCACTCCAAGTTATTAATTATGTGTTTGTGAGGAGAATAGTAGAAAGAGCCCATAAACAAGACTTAGGTGATCTAATGAAATTTATTAGAGGATATTCTTTAGAGCCAAGCGAATGTACAAGAGAGTGATGGTGGCTCCGTCATTCAGTATATATTTATAAAGCACCTACTGTGTGCCCGGCACTGTGCTGAACACGGAAATGGAAAAAGAGGCAAAAGATAGTCTGCCATCAAGGAACACACAGTATAGTAGGGGAGACAATAGGCAAACAAATATTTATAAACAAGCTATATACAGGAAAAAATTAAGAGAAGAGGCATTAGAATTAAGAGTATTTGGGAGAGGTGAAGATGGAATTTTAGTGTGAAACTTGAAGGAAGCCAAGGAAGTCAGTAGGTGGAGGTGAGTAGGGAAAGCGTTCCAAGAACTGGGGACAGTTAGAGAAGATGCTGGGAGGTGAGAGATGGAGTGTCTTTTAGTGGAATGGCAAAGAGATCAGTGTCACTTTATCAAAGAGTACATGTTGGGTAGTAAGGTATAAGAAGACTGGATGTGGGAGTGTGGCCAGGTTATGAAGGAGTTTGAAGGCCAAACAGAATTTTGTATTCAATCTTGGAGGTGATGGGGAGCCACTGGAGTTTACTGAATAGGGATGAGAGGGTTGGGAAGGTGACATGGTTGAACTTACTCTTCAGGAAAATAACTTTGATCTAATGGGGAGAGACTTGAGGCAGGCTGACCCACCAGCAAGCATGAAGTGATAAGGGCTTGCAAGAGAGTGATGATGGTGTCGGAGGAGAGAAGGAAGCATATTGGAATGATGTTACAAAGGTGAAATTGATAGGCCTTTGCAACAAATTTGATATGGCAGGATGTGTGTGAAAGATATTGAGGATTTGAGGATGATACTTAGGTTGTGAGTCTGAGGGAGTTGGAAAGTAGTGTTGGAGGACTAGCACCTCTGGTTGGTATACAGGCTTGACTGGCCCTTTTCAGGGCTGCTCATCCACCTTTGGTATCCACCTATCACTTGAACTTTCACCTGTAGCTCCAAGAAGCTGTACGTGTATAGTGACCACACCTCGGTAAAACTATCTCAGCAGACCAGCTAACTCAGGATGAGGATATCCAACAGGCCTCAGACCCATTGGTGAGGTAGGGGAATGTCTACTTTAAGCATGTGAAGACTTCTCCCTGTTTTTCCAGGCTTATTACATATCACTCTGCTTTTCAAAACCTTTGGTCCAGTTAGGCTAGCCTTCTTACACTTCCTCACACATAACACTCTCATTTCTGATCTCTTTACCTCTGCATTGACCATCTAATTATGCCTAGAATGTACTTCTTCAATTTTGCCTCTTAGAAAGAATCCTTAGCCCTTTAAATTAGCTCAGCTTTAATACTACCTCCTATATAAGGCCATTCCTGATTTCACCCAACTTCCAGTCCCCCAACCCCCAGCAAAATTAATTTGTACTTACTCAGTTATACATTTTGTATATGTTGTTCCTTCTGATGGAATATAAGCTCCTTGAGAACAGGACCTATTTCATCTTTGTCTCTATATCCCCATCATTTAGCACACTTGGGGGAAGATGTGATATTTTGTTTTGATGTATCAATTATTGTTAACCTCTACGTAGTGCCTTCTCGTTACAATTATACTGATAGTGCCCTACAGAATAGTTAATTTTCAAATTGTGTTTTACTATTTATTTCCATTTTTGTTAACAGACTAATCTTGAGAGCAGTGACTGCCTTCTTCTTTTCATGTCTCCAGTGCTTAGTACACTGACTGAGAAAGGAAAAAAGTTTGTTGTAATCTTATTTATCTCTAACCACAGTCATTGACCATCTTATCAAAATTCTGCATATAAATACAGTTGCCATGTTCTCCTTGAGTTCTTCTCTATGCTGAACATCCCCAATTCCTTCAAATGATTCTCAACACCCTTCACTATCTGTGGTGCTCCTCTGGGCACTCATTCTTAAGCTACGCCACTCAAAGCTGGTCACAGTAGTTAACATGTGCTCTCACCAGAGCAAGTTTATCACTTCCTTATGCGTCTCAATGCAAACCAACATTCTTTGTTGACACATTATACTGCTGACTTGAATTGAATTTGTAGTCCACCAGAACTCCTAAGATGTTTTTCTGACAAACTACTGTGTAACTATGACTCAATAATTCTGAAGTCATTTTGATTCCAGATTTAGACTCATGACCCATGTATTTCAGTTTTATATATGTCATATTTCAAGTTTCCAGCTTTTCTTGGTTTTCACAGCTAAATTTAATGACAGCATTAGTCTTTTAGGGATGTTCTAAAGATGAGTTATTAACTTCTTAATGTGTAGAGGTCCAGGTCTATTGTGGCACAGATGCTGTCTCAGTGGGAAGAAGCAGAAAACAGTACTTGGCATACTATCACCTCATTGATCTTAGGTTTCTGCTCTCTGTTAACTATTATCTACGTTGTTTCTCAGTCTCTTTCCAAGTTACTTATGTTCAGAGTGTGGTTTCAGCTTCCACAAAGCAACAAACTTCTAATTCTACTCAGTGATTTTGAAGTTTACTGTTATTCTGTAGTGATAATGGTTCTCATTTATTTCTTTAATAAATAGTCAGTTCTAGCCTCATTTCCTCCTATAATTTGTTTTAATAGTAGTATAGATGCTAGACCTGGAAGGAAATTTTAGAGGGAAGTCAGGTAGTCCAAACCCCTTATTGTGTAGAAAAATTGAGTCACAGAGAAGTTACATAACTTGCCTGTGGTTAACAAGGTAAAGTGAGAGATCAAACAGATCTTCTAGCTTCCAATTCAGTGTTATTTCTGAGACCCTTCTTTTAATTTTGCTTTTGATTTTCTTGTTAATTTTAACTTTTTAAAAAATCTTTGGAACTTTTCAGTTATCCGACTGAAGAAACCTTGGAATTTTATGTGCTATTTCTTTTAGCATGCTTTTACTTTTGGTTCATAGACCCCAAAATTGGTACTTTGTTTTAGACTTTTTCTTCTGTTGTTTTTTTGTTTTGTTTTGTTTTTGTTTTTGTTTTTAATATACTTTCATTTTCTCCTGTGATTTTTTTTTCAGCAATTTTATTTTATGTTATTCTCTTCTCATTTTTTCAATGGGTTTTTAAGCATGTCTCACAAGCTTCTATACTGCCATCATCTTGGAAGTCCTGTTCACAGTGCTATCATTGACAGTAACAGAATATTTTGTTTTTATATTTGATAGCTTGGAGGAATTATAGTACAAGTTAACATAGCTGAGCACTCTACAGTTATTACATTTATGGATTATCATGATGGATCTGCTACATTCCTTTTAATAAATCACACCAAGGATGAGATCGTTGAATATAAACAAAGGTAAGTTATTCATAAATTATATGTGCTGCCTGGTTTGTTACAAAAGACAATGAACCTATCATGATCCATTAAGGTTTTCAAAAGTGAGATGGAATGAAAGAAACATGTTTAATTAATGATGGATCATAGACTTGTGAAAAGGAATTTAGTTTCAGAGAACTCTGGAAAGATAATTCCTTGCCAGATTCAACAATTCAGTTCAGCAGATTTTCATTAAGTGCCTGTTTTGTGCAAGACACTTTACTATTGGCTAGGCATGCAGGAAGAAAAATGAAACCATTCTTGCCCTCAAGAAGTTTACATTCTCCTGGGGAAAGGGAAAAATATATACAAAGATAAGAAAATAACAAAGTATATGCAAAGTAATTTCTACAGGTATAGAACACTCACAGTAATGGTTGAGGTTAATGGGAGAAGACTTGTGTAGAAGGAGGTACTACTTCATCTGTGCTTGAAAGGAAGTTAAGAATTATGAGGCAAGATGTGCAGGCAAACTGTGTAAAGTCATGTAAATGGGAAATGGCATGATGTATATAAGGGATAGCAAATACGCCAGTTTAATGGGAATGGAGAATGTGGACGGGAGAGTAAGATGAATGAAGATTGGAAAGCTAAGGGGGAGCATGATTGTTAAAAATTACTTAATACCAGAGTGAGTATTTTGTATTTCATCCTAGAAGTCAGAGGGAGCCACTGATAATTTTTAAGAAAGGAAATGACATGGGTGTGTGTGTGTGTGTGTGTGTGTGTGTGTGTGTGAGAGAGAGAGAGAGAGAGAGAGAGAAATGATTCTGAGGTTGTGACCCAGCCCAAATGGAAGGATGGTGGTACTCTGAACAAAAATAGTGAAATTTGAGGGATAAATTTTGGAGTAAAACATGTTATATTTTGAATAAATTGTAAGTGCTTATAGGACATCTAGGTAGGAATTGGTAATATGGGGCTTGAATTCAAGAAAGATTATGGCAAGACTTGGAGATCAGGGAGTCGTCTATAAAGGGGATTATTGAATCTATAGGTACTGTTGAAGTCAGTAAGGGAAAGGATGTAGAAATAGAAAACAAGCAGGCACAAATTAGATCTTTGAGAGATGACCCTACAATATGCAAGAGCAAGATGATGATCCAGTAAAGAAGCTGAAATGGCATAATACTGCAGGTTGTAGGAAAATTAAGAATAATATTATGGAAGCCAAGGAAGGAGAAAGTGTCCAGGAAAAGAGAGGGATGATTGTCAAAAGTTACATGGGTGGGTTAGGAGTGGGGGTAAATACGATGAAGACTAAGGATTTAGCGGTTAAGATAGAACTGACAGATGAATGATACGATTGGAAATCAAATAACAAAAATTAAGAATAGATTGAGGGGGTGTAGTAAGAAAATGGGGATGACAGCAATTGATGTTTCCTTCTATGAGTTTGGGTAAGAATTGGAGAAGAGAAATAAGATGATAACTTGAGGGGTGACAGAGTTATATGAAGGCCTTTTCAGGATCTGAGAGACCTCTGCTAAGTCCTCCTCCAGTGTTGTGTCCTCTTTAACCCAGTTTGGATGAGAATGATATTCTAGCATTACCAGCCTTCCACCCTCACCTGCTTCCTCTGTGTCACTTCTTCCTTTCACTCCTCATTTGTATGAGACAGTTGCTCCTTTTTACCTCTTCCTACCGAGTTTTGGTTTTTAGAATCAACCCATCATGCTCAGCTGAGCCTAAGCCTTTCTTTCAAACTACCCAGGTAGTGATGACAGTCTTAAGAGTACTGATAACATTTTCACATGCAAGAAGTAAACAGTATGATCCTGTTGAGTTCCTTACATTTGGTCTTTAATGTTTACCTTATTTTTCTTCTGGATCTTATATGTCAAATTTTCCACTGAGTTCTAATCTTTTTATCACAAATACCTGAAAGTCTTTTAGTTCATTAAATCTCCTTTTCTTTTTCTTTCAGGATTCTACTTAGCTTTGTTGGGTAGGTTATTTTTGGTTGCAACTCTGGCTTTTTTGATCTTCAAAATATGACGTTCCAAACCCTGTGGTCTTTTAATGCAGAAGGTGCTAGGTTTTATGTTTGTATGGACTGTAGCTCCATGGTATTAAAAATTTTTTCTCTTGTTGCTTGTCATAGTTTCTCCTTAACCTGGGAGCTTTGAAACTTGGCTGTGATATTCCTCTAAGTTTTCATCTTGGGATCTCTTTCAGGTGGTGATTGGTAGATTTTTTTCTATTACTACTTTACTCTCTTGTTCTGTAACTTCAAGGAAATTTTCCTTAATGATTTCTTGTAATACTATATCAAGATTTTTTTTATCGTAACTTTCAATTATTATTCAGCCCAACAGTTCTTATCTTGTCTCTCCTCTATCTGTTCTTCAGATCACTTGTTTTTCTAATGATATATTTCATATTCTCTTGTATTTTTTCATTGTTTTGATTTTGTTTTATTATTTCTTGGTTCATATAATATCATTAACTTCCCCTTGCCTAATTCTAGTTTTCAAGGAGTTATTTTCATTCTTAAGTTTTTGCATTTCTTTTTCTAATTGGTTGGCTTTCTTTTTTTCATAATTTTCTTGAATTTCTTATATTGTTCTTATTTTTCCCCTAATTTTACCTCAGTCTTATTTTATTTTTGATGTCTGTTTTAAGTTCTTCCAAGAACTCTTTTTGGGCTTATGACCATTTAACATTTCTCTTTCAGTTGGAGTGGCTTTAAACTCTTCTATCTTCTTCTGAATATGAACCTAGATCTTTTCTTTCTCCCTAGTAGCTATCAGTGGTTGGGTTCTTTTTCCTTTGCGTATTCATTTTTATTTTTATTTCTATTTATCTATTTATTTATTTTTAGCAGCTTATTATTGTTATGAGGTTCTGTTTCTGTCTGTGGTCCAACCTCAGTCATTCTTCTCCACCCCAAGCCTCAGCTAGCTGCATCCTCCCCTCCCTACCCCTACTCCCCATGGCCAGCCATACTGTCCTGCAAAGGCTCTTGCTTTCTGCTGTCCCTCGCAGGGCTGAAAACTTCTGCTTTTCCCTCTGCTCTGGAACCAAAACCAGAGCCTCCACTCTTCTGCTAGTGCCCACAGTCAGCAGGGTCTCCACCCCTCTGCCAGCTCTCTTACTAGGTGAGTCTTCCTAGAGATGTTTGCACTTCAGTGGAGCCAAACTTCTATACTTTGAGGTCCAGTCTTTCCTGAGGTCCAGTCTTTCCTGAGGTCCCCTCAAGTTATCTTAGAAGGACAACTCCTTTGTCCAGACTTTTGCTCTGAGTTGACTTTGAGATGTTCAGTCTTGTTGGGAGGGGTTGGGATTTGGAGAGCCTAGTATTTTCTGACCTATTCTACCATCTTCCCTGTTTGTAACATTTTACAGAGAAAGATGGTAGAGATTGAGCAGTAGAAGGAAAAGCCAATTTTAAAAAATCTTGGTGAAAGTCCCATCTAAGCAGTCATCCCAAAGGCGTACTTAAGGGTGAAAATGGGAAGAGAACAAAAAAATAGAAAAGGTTGTGGTGTTTTTGTTTTTTTGTTTTGTTTTGGTTTTGTATCAAACTCTTTTCACCGTAAAGGACAACCATACCATTTTGACTCTAACATCACATTCAAGATATGCTTATAGAAGAGACAATAATGGCACTAAGAAAACAAAGATGAAAAAACTAATTAGACTACACCAAGTGTACATAGAGGCAGTTCCTACTAAGTGACACAATCATAAAGGCAATGAAAGGTCAGTTCTCCAGGTATCTGAAGAAGGGGAATAGGCCAAAGCATGGGAAATCATCTAGCAGACCAAAGGAGATAGTGTCGCAGGAAAGAAAGTGGTCAGCAGTGTGAAGCACGCCAATGAGGCCAACGAGGATGAGCACTGAGGAAAGGCTGCTAGATCTGTCAATTAAGAGCTCATTGGTTACTTAGAAGAGAAGAATTTCTTTTGAATGATAAAGTTGAAAACCAGATTGCAGAGGGTATAGAACACTCAAAGAAACAGTCATTGAATTTAGATGTCTTTTTTGAGGAGTTTAGCTAAGAAGGAGAGAAGAGATAAAGGAAGATAGCTATCAGAGATAGACCAAATGAAGGGGGTTTGGTTTTGTTTTTATGATAGAGTATACTTAGAAACATTTGTAGGTTGTAGGAAGGAGTCAGTAAGGAGGAGGAAGCTGAAGATTGGAGAGAGAGAATGGGGATTATATGAAGGCAATCTGCTAAGGAAGATAGATGGGGATTGGATCCAGGGTAAATGAAGAGGGATTGCTTTGACAAGAAGTGCTACCTCTTAATCAGAAACCAGAGTCAAGAAAATAATGGGTGATAAGGTCATGGCAGTGTGAGAAGAGAGGGAAAGAAGGAATTTGTGGTAAATGTCTTCATTTTTTAGGTGAATTATGATGAGAGGCCTTAGCTAAGACCCTGTAAATGGAATTGGTTTAGAAGACTGGAGAAGAAAAGAGAAAGTTTGGAATAATAGCTGTGGTAATACAGAAAAGTGATCAGAGAGAAGCCAACAAGAGTTTATTAAGTGTTTGTTATGTGCTAGACACTGCTAAGGCCTGGGGGATATAAAGATTAAAAAACAAAACAGTCAAACCTACTCTTAAGGAGCTCACTATCTGTTGTGGGGAGACAACTTGCAAATAGCTGTGTTGTACAAACAAGATATATATTGGTTCAATTGGAGATAATCTTAGAGGGAAAGGATGACGTTAGGCAAGACTCAGATTTCTGACAGAAAGTAAGACTTTGGCTGACACTTGTAGGAAGCCAGAAGGCAGTAATGAAGAAGCAGAAAATTCCAGGCACGAAAGACAGTCACCAATGAAAATGTACCAAATCAGAAAATGGAGTATAGTTTGCAAGGGGGCCAGTGTCACTTGTTCATGAATATATATGGAGGAGAGTAAGGTGTAACAAGACTGGAAAGGTATGAAGGGCTTTGTTTTTTCCCCCACATAATAGTATTTTATTTTTTCCAATTACATGTAAAGAAAGATTTTGAGTTCCACATTTTTCTTCCTCCCCTCTCTCCTCCCCAAGACAACAAGCAATGTGATATAGCTTATATGTGTACAGTCATTTTAAACATATTTCCACATAAGTCATAATTGTGAAATAAAAATCAAAACAAAAGGGAAAACCACAAGAGAGAGAAAAAAACAAAAAGCAAGTGAAAATAGTATACTTCAATCTGCCTTTAGACTCCATAATTCTTTATCTGGATGTGTGGGTATCATTTTCCATCTTGAATCTTTTGGAATTGTCTTTGATCATTGTATTGCTGAAAAGAGCTAAGTTTGTCATAGTTGATCTTCACACAGTGTCGCTGTTACTGTGTACAGTGTTCTTCTAGTTCTGCTCACTTCACTCAACATCTGTTCGTGTAAATCTTCCCAGGTTTTTCTGAAATCTTCCTGCTCAAATTTCTTTTTTTTTTTTTCCTTGCTTTTTGGAGAGGCAATCAGGGTCAAGTGACTTGCCCAGGGTCAGACAGCATAATTTCTTATAGGACAATAGATTCCATTATACCACAACTTGTTCAGCCATTCCCCAATTGATGGCCATTCCTTCAATCTCCAGTTCTTTGCTGTGAATGGCTTTAAAAGCCAAACGTAATATTTTATATTTGATCTTGGAGGTAATAGAGAGCCACCAGACTTTGTTGAATGAGGGCATTGTTTTTTTTTTTAAATTAATATTGTGGCCAGCTATTAAGCCTACATCTGTTCTTGCATTTCTGACTAGTCAGCATTGTGGTGTCCTTTATTTGTATTTTTTATTTCTTGGTTGTTAGTTGTATCACTTTGCATACATCTCTTTTTGTAAGACTATATTTCCATTTTATCAGAGTAACTTTTAAATATTTTCTGGTCCTCCAGGAAAGTTCAGCATAATTTGAAAATTTCATGATCGTTTATGTGGCTTATTTGTTTGTAATTATAGAATTTGGCTATGGTTCAGTCTTTCATCCGTCCCAGCAAGCCAAGGAGAGAAGAAATAAGAGTGCAATGCGTAGATTCCTGGATTTGGAGTCAGAAAATCTGACTTCAAAGCTTGGCTTTTTCACTACCTTTGTGACATTGGGTAAATTACTTATGAAAACTGAGGCTCAATGTATTAATCTTTAAAATGATTGGATTGTAATAGATGACCTCTAAAGTTAGCTAGGTGGACCCAGCCCTGAGTTCAAATTCAGTTTCAGACACTTAACTTCCTGTGTGACCCTAAGAAATCACAAAGCTATTTGCCTTTTTTCCTCAGCTGTACAATAGCGGTAATAATAGCACCTTCCTCACAAAGTTATGAGCATCAAATTAGATATTTTTGAAATACTTAGCACAGAACTGTGAGAAATGAATATTACTCTCTTATATTTAATATCTAAGTACTGTATTATGTCCAAGGTTTTTTTTCCCTTTTCTACTTCCTCATCCAAAAACCAACCATTGTGGGAAATCTCTCTTAGAGATTTGCCCAGGCCAAGATGTGATCAGACAGCTAAGGAAATTCTAAGTTTAGGCTAATGAGTGTAATCCTGCTCATTGTATTTGTCCTGAACAAGGTTGGGGGTGGGGAGTTCATTCTCCCTATTATCAAGATTATCAAGATAGGTGATGTGGAAATTGATATCTCTTTGGCTAAGTTTTTAGTGACCTAAGTCAGGTACACCACAACCTTCATTTTAATATACTCCACATCTCTCATTGTGTTAAGCAGTCCGAGTTGATTGCCTCCCCTTGAGAATACCCCCTCTGTAAAGGCCATATAAATGTGACCTCACCACCATTAGAGGTCTTTGGTCTAAGAGAAATGGCCAAATGCTAGCCTTTTATTAATAACCTGCTGACCTTATTAATAAAATGATTAAATTACCCAGAAACTATGTCAAAACTTTTTAATTGTCTCGGGTCCTGGCACACAGTAGGTACTTAATAAATACTTGTTCCTCTTCCCCTCTTTAGTAACTTTAAGCTCTAAATCTTTGCTATTAAGATTGCATTTCTTTGACCATGTCTTCTGATTTCACTGCCTCTGCCACCAAAGTGTTATCAAATAAAGGTTTAATAAAACAAAACAAAAATTATGCTGCACAAGTAAGTATCATTGATGATTTATTCTATTCATTTGTTAGTGTTCAAAATGCTGGTGTTTGGAAAGTGGTCTCCAGTGCTTAAAGTATTTCTTAAGGCAAAAGTTTCGTTTGCTGTCTTGCTTACAGTAAACATTACAAACATTTTCCCTGCTGCAAAGATAACCTTATACCTGCGAACTAATGAGTTCGTGGTATTGACTTGCATTTTAAGTACTTAAATTCTTATGTAAGCTGTTATGTTTATTGTGTATTTTAGCTGTCTCGCTGAAATGGAAGACATGCTTCCTCCTGGTAAAGCAGTTTTGTATACTTGGAGTGATCCCATAGGCTCTAGAAAACTGACCTGGAAATGTGGAAAGACCCGTGGTGAAGTAACACAAAAAGATGTATATATTTTGATTGGAGTTTACAGTTGTAACTGACTTAGATATCATCTCTTTCGCTCACCTGTTATAATGATATGTTCATCTAGAAAGATGACAGTGTTGAATGTGGTACATAGTCTTCTAGAGTGGTAACAATTTTAAAGTAAATCAAAACTTAAACTCAGATGATTTTATTTTCTTCACTTCATTATGTATTTGTATCTTAATTTACAGAATAGGGCAAACTGTTCTTAGAAAAGTACATTCCCAGTCTTCCACATAGATATATTTTTTATTATCTGAAGAAGCAATATGTGAATATGCCCTGAGTTTTATTCTTTTTTTTAATTAATTTATTTTGATTTATCAACAATCACTTCCATGAGCTTCTGCATTTTAAATTTCTCTCCCCCTCCCTCCCCACCTCCCTCCACAAAGTGGTGCACAATCTGATATAGGCTATACATATACATTCCTATTAAATATATTTTCACATTAGTGATGTTGTAAGGAAGAATTAGAACCAATGGGAGGAACCACCAGAAAGAGGAAACAAAACACAGCAGAAGAAAAAAAATAGCCAATAGTGTGCTCGATCTACATTCAAACTCCATAGTTCTTTCTTTGGATGTAGTTAGTGTTTTCCATCATGAGGCCTTTGGAGATGTCTTAGATCCTTGTATTGCTGAGAAGGGTTAAGTCTATCTGTATTAGTCATCACACAGTGTGGCAGTTGCAGTGTACAACATTCTCCTGGTTCTACTCACTTCATTCAGCATCAGACCATACAGGTCTTTACAGGTTTTCCGAAGTCTGCCTGTTCATCATTTCTTATAGCACAGTAGTATTCTTTTACATTCATATGCCAACAATTTGTTCAGCCATTCCCCAATTAATGGGCATCCTCTCAATTTCCAGTTCTTTGCCACCGCAAAAAGAGCTGCTATAACTATTTTTGTACATGTGTGTCCTTTTCCCATTTATATGATCTCTTTGGGATACAGCCCTGGAAGTGCTATTGCTGGCAAAGGGTATGCACATTTTTATAGCCCTTTGGGCATAGTTCCAAATTGCTCTCCAAAATGGTTGGATCACTTCACAACTCCACCAACAATACATTGGTGCTCCAGTTGTCCCACATCTTCTCCAGCGTTTATGATTTTCCTGTTTTGGCCAATCTGATAGGTGTGATGTGGTACCTCAGAGTTGTTTTGATTTGAATTTCTCTAATCAATCCTGAGGTTTTGTTTTTGTTTTTTGCTTTTTGGTGAGGCAATCAGGGTTAAGTGACTTGCCCAGGGTCACATAGCTAGAAAGTGTCAAGTGTTTGAGGTCAAATTTGAACTCAGGTCCTCCTGACTCCAAGGCCAGAGCTCTGTCCACTGCACCATCTAGCTGCCTCCCTTGAGTTTTATTCTTAAGGCCTGCACTGATCGTTTGTAATAGATAAAACCCAGGACTATATGTTAGTTTCTGAAATGAATGTTATCATATTTAATTGTTGTTTAAAAAAATATTTGATCTGAGACTTATCAAGGGCATAATCTTTTTGTGGTGACAAGGAGAACAAATGAGTGTAGGTACTCTTTTGCTGTACTTCATGGTTGATTGAAAAAAGTTTAAGAATCAGTAGAATAGGATAAGAAAACAAATTACCTGTTCACCACAAATTATCAGACCCACTTAGTTCCTCCTTGTAATTACAAATTCTTATAAATGTTACACTAAAAGAAAATAGGAAAGACAGAAAAATATTAAACTTCTTTCAGGCCTGCTGACTTACATTTTAAAAAAATTCGATTTCCTTTAGTTCTGTTTTCATTTCTTAATAGAATTATGAGAGAGTATGTGCTTTTTTCAGGACATTTCCATATTGAAGTTTCTTCTAACATAGTGATAGTATTCTCTTGATTAACTGGGAAAAATAATTTAAAATCATATCTATCTTAGAAAATCCATATTTTAGCTTGTGGTGTTAGCATATTATTGCTTTTAATCCAAAAGTAAATATTATTAGACAGAAAAGGTAGTAAAAATTTATCTATTAAAAAATACAGTAAACTGTGGTTATCTGGCATTCAGTATGTCTGAACACTGTTAATCAGAGAACTTCTGCGTAAATGAACTATGATAATCTATAGAAAGTGTGGTTCTTGACTTCATTCTTTCATTTCCTTTCTGTGTGGTCATAGGCAAGACATAAAACCTGTCAGAAACTCTATTGATTTCTGAATGATGTAGGGATTAAATGATCTTCTAAATAACTCCTAATTTTAACAGTTAATATTTTAAACTAATTTCTTTATTCAGTATTACATATATTGCAACTTTCCCATTACCATAACCTTGGTGATAATAGTTTAGCATGTTAAATTTCTCAGTAAAATTCAGTTTGACTATAAGTATTTGTTTGATGTTTACAAGAATTTTTTTGCAGTTCTAAAGCCACAGTAATTCTGTACACTTTAAAGATCATAGTATGAGGCTGTCAGATATTATCCAACTTCCAGTTTAAAGTCAAGTCAACAAGCATTTATTGGTCTGTTCTGAAGAGCATTGTGTACAGTATAATAGTCATCATTCCAGCTATAGTGAGGCAATCTAAATGATGCCCACCTCTTTTGAAGTAGTAAACCAAAGTAAAGTAAGGACTCTCTGCATCTAAGGTCCTAGTGGCAGCCTAATAATTTTGTGGTACTGACTTTGGCTGCAACAGTGCCTCATAAGGCACATAGGTGATATAGTGAATAGAGTGCTGGATTTTGAATTGGGAAGACCTAAGTACAATTCCTTTCTCAGGTAGTTAATATCTATGTGACCCTTGGCAAGCCACTATATATTCTCATCTTGTTTTCTCATATTTAATATGGAGATAATAATAGGACCTACTTCATAGGGTTGTGGAGAGGATGAAATGAGATCATATATGTGAAGAACTTTGCAAACCTTAGAATTCCATATAAACATCATTCCATATAAATAGTAACTAGGCTATAGCATCTCATAAGTTCATATTTTTAATTTCTTACAGTTGAATACGCTGATAGTTGCTTACAGAGAAAAAGAGTTATATCAGTACATATCACTGATAGTCCATAACAGTAGAACATTAACTTCTTGTCTTACACGTGTAGTAATTTTTAAAATATAGACTTTATGAACTATTTTTTTCTTGATGCCCAACCCAGTTAGTCACTTCCCAAATAATGTGAACGAATATTAAAGCTTTTCTAAGTTAATTTTTCTCTTTGTTTTTATACTTTGTCATAGGACATGATGACACCAATAAATTTGGGTGGGAAAAAGACCATTTATTTAGTTTCATTCTTTGAAGGCTTGCAACGCATTATTTTATTCACTGAAGATCCTAAAGTATTTAAAGTGACGTATGAAAATGAAAAGGCAGAGTTGGCAGAGCAAGAAATTGTGTTGTCATTACAAGATGTTGGAATTTCATTGGTTAATAACTATACAAAACAAGAAGTAGCCTATATTGGCATCACAAGGTTAGACATTGTGTGTGTGTGTGTGAGTGTTAAATTATAGTTGAATAAATAGCCAATATTTATATAAGTGTGGATTTTTGTTTAAATTTTAAGGTAATTTAGTTTGTTTAGTTTTCATTCATAATGATAATTAGATAATTTTAGTTTGAAAATATTTTGGAGAATTTCATTTAATTTTTGAGATGCGTTAAGATTGGGTTAACACAAAATTGACAGAATGATCTCTGTGAGAAGAATCCCCAATTCTAACGGGTATTTTAAAGAGATTTAATTTATTAAATATTACATGTGTTATAATAATGATATTGTTATATGTTATAATATTTTGAATATATTTTACTAAATCTGTTAGTTAATGTAGAGCAGCTAGGTGGCACAGTGGATAGAGTACCAGGGTTGGAGTCAAGAAGACTTAACCTTGGTGAGATTCAAATCTGGCCTCAGACACTACCTGTGTGACCTGGAGCAAGGCACTTAATCCCATTTGCTTCAGTTTCCTCATCTGTAAAAAATGAGCTGGAGAATGAAATAGTGTAAACCACTCCAGTATCTTTGCCAAAAGGTCACAAAGAGTTGGACAGCACTTAAACAATGGAACAGTGATAACAAAACTAACTTAATATAATATTTGATAAGATAAATTTATTGAAAAGAACAGTTGGAAACTGTTGTTAAACTAAATCTTCGTACAGTGGACAATTTAGTAATCAGTAATTGCACATTTCCAAGATTATTGGGTTTAGCAATTTTATTGATCCCCTAATTTTCATTTCTATAACTTTTCCTTCTCCATTTTCATTAAAAATTAAAGTGGAAGCTTCAATAGCCTCTCTGTGCTTTTAAGTTAGGTGCTTCTTGTATTTTGTATTTTGTCTTACCTAGTATTTCACTTAATCTAGACTGATTTTTTTCAGTTATGCATTTAACTGATTTAAATTATTTGTGTTTATTTTAACCATAGTAAAAAATAGCGCTTTTTTCCCCTTCTTTTGGCGAGGCAATCAGGGTTAAGTGACTTGCCCAGCGTCACACAGTTAGGAAGTGTCAAGTGTCTGAGGTCAGGTCCTCCTGACTCTAAGGCCAAAGCTCTATCTGCTGTGCCACCTAGCTGCCCCCAAGCTTTAACTTTTTACTGTAATATTTGACCTAAGAAATGTTCTTGTTTTCTCAGAAATTCTGTTTTTTCCCTATCATAAAATTGGTGTGCAAATTGTCTTTACTCAAAGATAATGTACTATCCAGCAAATTGTAAGGCCATTATAAAATTCTAGTTCATATCCAATGCAAGTTTTTTTAAAAATAATTTTTGGCTCTATGCTGATACTTTAAAAATATTTTTTAAAATTCAGTTATATTTAATTTTCAGTCCTGAATTTTCTCCTTATTCCTTCTCCACCCCATTGAGAAGACAAAAAAACCCCCAATTTAAAATATGTATTTCCTCATCTGTTTCTGAAGGAAGGAAAAAGTGAGAAAGGAAAGGAAAAAAATATGCTTCATTTTACACTCTAATTCTATCATATACTGATACTTGTTAAAGCAGTATGAAAATTTATTGGGAGCAAACCTAAGGAAAGAAGAGGGGGAAGAACAACCATTTTAGAATGAATATAAGCATGATTATTTATGCTAAGTATTTAAGTCTGTTGGTTAAAATAAGAGAGATCAGTATTTGTTTTGTGTCAGTTTGTGATAGGAATTCATTATTAAGTATTTTTATTGAAGGTTATGTACTTTTGTCATGAAATGATAATACACTATATTATAGAAAGTTGATTTTAATTTTGTCATCACTGCTCTGGTCTTACTTTCACCTACTAGCTCGGATGTAGTTTGGGAGACAAAACCAAAGAAGAAAGCAAGGTGGAAGCCATTGAGTGTAAAGCAAACTGAAAAATTAGAGAGAGAATTTAAAGAATACATTGAGATTTCGCCTTCAGAAGACAAGATTATAGAGTTGGAACCTAGTATTTCGGTACTATTTTAAAATATCGAATAAAACTAGATTTTTTTTCTTTTTTATGTGACTTAATCATATGTTTAGTTAAAGCATTTTTATGGATTGAGTGGTCATCTAAATCAATGATATGTTGGTAAAATACTTTTAAAATTTGGTTTATTGTTATCAAAATGGCCAGTTTATGTATTGAAATAAGTATTTCCTTTGGTTTTTAAGTTAATGAATTTTTTTCTTCCCTGAATACTTGCTCATTAGATCTTAGTAATTTTTAAATTGAGTAAAGAGAAGTTACAGACTTTATAAATAAGATGGATAAATATCAGCATGAATTTTGTAGTGTTGGTAGTAATAATAGCTTGGAGAATGATATGTTTATAATTATATATGTAATGTAACATATAAACACAACCCAGATGTTTATTCTTTTTATGTATTAGGCATTTTATGTTTTATTATTGTTGTATATAAATATTGCTGTTGTGATACAGCCTTGAGTGAAAAATAAAAAAGACTTTTATGTGTTTCAGATTTGTTTAACACCTAGTGGTAGTAACATGAAAATTCTACAACCACATATAATACCTGTAAGAAGAAATTACCTGCCAGCAGTAAAATTAGAATATAATACATCTGCACATCAGACGTCTCTCAGAGTCCAAATTTATAGGATACAGGTAAATGTTCCTGAAGAACACCAGCCTCTCCCCTTCCTCTGCCTAATATCAAGTACAAAGAAATAGAACCAACCAGAAGTGCCAGTTATTAATTTTACTTGATATTAGGGGAATGGAGTACCTCAAGCTTTTTATAATTCACCTTAGTATCTCATAAACATGTTTTACCAAGATTTCTTATGTATAATAAAATTAGCTCTTTGATTTGTTTGTACACTAACCTGTTCCTTCTTACTCTTTGGTAGAGCTATTAATACAAGTTAGGAGACTGAAAGATGAGGGTTGAGAAGGAAAAGGAGAGGAAAATCCTTGAGTGCTACTTATTTTTCTTTGAGAGAGAGAGAGAGAATGAATTTTTTCAAGTAGGAAATTCTGGAGTAAGAAGACTTAAAGTCATTTTGCTCATCTTATTTCTGTTTCTGAGTTACCATGTGATTTTTGTTAAATAATTTTTTTTAACTTTTCTATGCTTTATATTCTTAGTTGAAAAAAAGGAGGTTGCAATAAAGAATTTTCCAGGTCTTTTCAATCTACAAAAGTCTTAAGATACTAGGTAACTTGTATAGCTGACACAGCACAGTGTTAACCTGTCTTTTCTTTTCATTAGATACAAAATCAGATTCATGGAGCTATTTTTCCCTTTGTATTTTATCCCGTTAAACCTCCCAAGTCAGTCACCATGGATTCAGGTTTGTTGCTTTTGCTTCAAAGCTTTTCATTAAAATCAGTTGTCTTTTAAAATGATGATATGAGCTAAAAATAAAATTTTGTTACAAACTGATGCTGAAATAAAATTATTTTCAAAAATTGAGTTTCTATAGAATCATTAGAAAATTAAATTATGTTAAAAACTAATATTCAATGCAATGGAATTGTGAAAATAAAAAAGAAAAAATGAGCTATCGATACATTTCCAACATCAAGCCACATAGTATCTATTTATTGGGTCTGTGTTTATTTGTGTATGCATATATACTATACAGTTAATAGAAATGTCCCTAAAATATGATGATGGTATTTTACTTTATTTCAAAATACATACTAGTTGTGTGACCCTGGACAAGTCACTTAACCCCAATTACCTAAAAGCAGAAAAAAAAAAGAAAGAAAGAAAAAAAAGAAAACCACAAAATACAAATAACCCCTTACCTATGAAATTGACTTGGAAAGCACCTATACATATGAATAGGAAGTGGAAGACATCTGGGAAATATGTGTATTCCAGCTCCACTCCCCAGGATGGGATTGCAGGGAAGATGTCCTTTGTATATCTGGAAATTAATTCATTCAACAGATACTTAGCAAGCATCAATTTTACTACAGTACTAGCTGTTATGGGGGATAAAAACAAGTTTGGAGGCTACATGGAATGGTGGTAAAATTGCTAGAATCTGAGAGTCAAGAGAGCTTAAGTTTCTGTTTCAGCTCTACCATAACTTGTTTTCCTTGGACCACTTACTTCAATCTCACTAGGTGTAAATTTCCAAATTTCTAAGGTGAGAGAGTTGGACCTGTTGATCTTTAAGATACCTTCCAGTTCTGAAATTCTGAGATTCTGTTATAATGACTGTCCTCAAGAAACTCATCATCTAATTATTCGATTTGGACAGATGGATACAAAGTTAAATGCTAGTCCTCTGCCATTGTGCCCAAAGGAATGTGGTTTGGGGGGGAAGTTGGGGGGGGGATTAGGCAGTAGGGTTAAGTGACTTGCCCAGAGTCACACAGCTAGTGAGCATTATGTGTCTGAGGCCGGATTTGAACTCAGGTCCTCCTGACTTCAGGGCTGGTTCTCTATCCAGTGCACCACCTAGCTGCTCCAGGAATGTGTTGAAAGCTGTGGCTGATTCTTGGAATGCATTTTTCCACTCATACAATGTTTTTTAACAATAAGCCTAGAATACTTCTTTTAAAAAATAGCCGTCCAGCAATACAACTCTTAATGAGAAACTTTGCCACCATAGAGGGAACCAGTATAGGCAACAGTGATTCATTCTAGGATATTGATACTCTTACTATTCTAATAGGCTATAGCTTCTCAAAACTTTGAACCTCCTACCTCTTACAGTCACCCCCCTTATCTTCCGTAATGTTGATATGTGAATATGCCTCCCTAATTTTCAGAGAGTCATAGTCTTTAGTCACTGGACTATATGGCCTGTCTTTCAACTGGGCTCATACTTTTGTCCTTCCCCATGAGCTCTAGGACTTCACTCCTCTACCCTGGCTAACTTGTCACCCTACTATAATGTAAGCATAATATATATTAAATAGGTTTAACTGGCCTGGAAATTTAATCCTTCTTTATAATGTTTAATGGAAAAATGCCAACTTTTACGATGTATGATATGGGGGAAACATACCCTGAAGTCAGAAATTTCGTAAATACTGCTTTTGAGATAAACCTGTTTGACCTTGGGAAAGTCACTTCAACTCTCTGGGGTTCAGTTTTTTCATCTGTAAAAAGAGAGACATGATAGAATCTACATCTACCAGCCACTCCCCCCTCTCCTGCCAAAAAAAGGGGTTAGGCTATTGGCTCCTGATCATCTAAGGGTCCACCCAGTAATAAGGCCTACTCAAGTGGAATTGGGACCCATAAATTTCAGTGAATTTCCCAAGACAAAAGAAGTCATTCTTTCTTGCCCTACTGACCAGATGTGTTGGAGGCTGCATCTATACAAACTAAGTGTTATTGTATCCTTGTTGAATAACTTCTTGTTATGTTAGGGCTGATTAAACTTCCTTTTGTTTTACATAAAGTAGACCATGAAACCTAATTTTTAATTGTTACTAAACTTTTGTACAGTAGCCAATAAACCTTAAGGATACAAATAAAATGACTCTGAAGAAATGATACAAGGCATGAAATAAATTAGTCCAAATCTAAGAGCAACAAGTTTCAAGAAATATTCTAATTTTTTAACTAAAATTTTAACACTACATTATTGGTACTATATTCCTTTTGATTATCAATTCTTAGTATTAGGCCAGAAATCACCTCTTTAAAAAAAAAAACCCAAAACTTTTGCAAGTGTGTGCTCAGGCCCTATTACAGTACACACATAGAAAAACTATTAAAAATAAATACCACTATGGGCAGGACAAATTCAGGAACAGATTATAGGATCACAGATCTAGAATCAGAAGGGACGTCAGAAGACATCTGGTTGAATATCCTTATTATGGAGTAGGTTTGATTCTGATTTATACCTTGTTAGTTTTAGGTTCAAAGTTGGCCACAATGAGGCACCTATAGGTCTTTGAATAATTAACAAAAGGAAGATTAATTAGCCCTAACATAAGTTTATACCTTGTTAGTTTTAGGTTCAGAGTTGGACACATAAGTTATTCAATAAGGATATAGTAACACTTAGTAGTTTATCATTGGCTTAAAAATTTCTGTGGTATGTGATTATTACTCACAGTAGCTTCTAGAATTATAGTAAACATAGAGTATTTATATATAGCTTATATGTAGTACTAACAGTTTCTTATAAAGCATTGTAAAGTTAATCATGTTAATCTCTTTAAACCTTTGCAGCACCAAAGCCATTTACAGATGTAAGTATTGTGATGAGATCTGCAGGACATTCACAAATATCACGTATTAAGTAAGTATCCTACAGAGTACAGAATTGTGTACCTTGGTGTCATTATAAATTTTAGTTGGCTTAGAGATTAATCATTACTAATGCCTTCAGAGCATAGTAGGAACTAGAACTTTTTTAGACTTTTATTTTCTAAAAATGTTTTATTTATGCATTGGGAGTATAGTGCCTTCACTTCTTAATACTGTACAACACTTTCCCTTATAATAACAAAAACAGTTAAGTAAAGTCATCTGATAAAGCCACCTCCAATGATAGAAAATGCTTTTTGCAGCTGTAGTCCAGCACCTTTCTCTCAAGAAGTAAATCATCTATCAGAAGCAAAGTTTGATCACTTTTTATCTGAATGTCTCATTTTCCTTTATTACATTATTATATTCTTTGTATCTTTGTGTGTTTCTGTTTTCTTTAGTGTGCATCAGTTTGTACCAGTACTTTCTACATTTCTTTGAATTCTTCATGTCATTCGTTATGGTGTGCAATGTTCCATTAAAATCATACTACCTATCAGTGGGCACCTAATTTGTTTCTAGTTTCTTGCCACTACAAAAAAGTGTATTGTGAATATTTTACCATATATGGGACTTTGTATATTCTTCTTCCCGGGCTATTTGCCACATCGTGGGATCACTGTTTCCAAAATAGTTTCATGATTTTTCCATTCTACTAGCAGTGTAACCTACCCTATTTGTGAAACACCTTTTTCCTGCAGCTTTTTTTTATCGCTGCCTTTATCGTCCTCCAAATGTGCCTTCTGTGACTTTCTTGCTATTTTAAAGTTTGCTTGAGATGAGAGAACGCAGGGATACAATCCACCAAAAGATACTTGGTGTACTTTACTTCTGGCATAAATCTAAGACCAAGAAAACTTCCTTTGACACTCAGCAGCTGACTTCTTGATGTCTAAAACTGAGCTCATCATCTTTCTCTCCAAATTAATATCTGTCCCTCTTCTTGAACTTTCCTGTTTCTGTCTAGGGCACTGCTGTCCTGTCCAGTCACCTGGATATGCAACCTCACCATTGTTTGTGACTCCTCATTCTCTTTCATTTCATGTACCTAGTCAGTTGTCAGTTCTTGTTGTTTCTACCTCCACGGCATCTCTCAAATTCTTTCCCTTATTTTTACTCATGTGGATACCATCCTATTTCATGTCTTCATCTCCTCTCTCCTGGATTATTGCAGTGGCCTCTCCTTCAGTTCGTCTTCTACATAGTTGTCAAAGTGATGTTCTTTAAGTATGAGTCTCACCATGTTATTTCATTTCTTAGTAAAGTCCAGGGATTACCTTCTTCCTCTGATCAAATATAAGTATCTCTATTTAGCTTTTAAAGACCTTAATAAGATGGCCTCATCTAACTTTCTAACTTTATTATCCATTACACATTGCTCCTCTTTCCACACTTTGTGTTCAGTCCTTATTGACTTTCTTGCTAATCCTCACACAATAACGCTCTAATCTCCTGTCTCCACGCCTTTTACTGGCTTTCTTCAGTGCCTAGAATGCCATCTAAAATTCTGTTCAAGCATAGCCTGTTATATGAAGCCTTTCCTTATTCCCCCAGCTACTAGTTCTCTTTCCTCCTACTCTCTCAAAAATTTGCTTTGTATTTAATTTGCATTTTTTTTTGTTAATGTGTTGTTTCCCCTAATGGGATGTGAGTTCAAGGGAGAGAATATTTTATTTTTGCTTTAATACCCAGCTTATCAAATGCTTGTTCTTTGCTTTCTTGATTGATTCCTTACTAGGCAACTGCTGTTCCTTCATCATTTGTCTCATATTCCTAGTGCCCAGACTGCTGTTCAGTAAATATTCAACTAGTTGGCCTAATATTTCACCTTTTTTTTTGTTCCCAACTTGATTTGAAGACCCTGTGCTTATATTGTCACACAATACTTACATGATCAGCAAGATGACAACATCAACCGCCTCTGGGCTGTATAATTTCTACCGCATTTTTGCCTTTAGTCAAAATTTTTACAACACCTGCTCCTGATCAGGGTAGATAATTGGTTTGTAAATGGCCTCTTTTCCTTCCTTGCTTACCTGGTAAATAAATGGGCAGCAGAAACCTGTTTGCCAACTTTGCCCCTTATCTTTCAAGACTTCTCCTGAACCCCTTCAGTTCCCATATAGCCAGCCAAGAATGATTGCTGACAGCTGGGTGAACTTTATATAGTCCTTGAAGATTATCAAAGCACTTTATAGACATTTTCTTAATTGATCCTCACAGCCCTGTGAAGTAGCAGCTCTTGTTATCCTCATTTTATGGATGAGAAAACTGAAGCATAGAGACTTTATGTGACTTTTCCAATCACATAACTAGTAAGCATCCAAGGAGGGTTTCCAGCCCAGGTCTTTGTCACTCCCAACTTTAGCAATCTGTCTACTATACCATGTTTTCATGAGAGGAAGAAAATAACTTAATGATAATCTAGAGCAGGGTTTCTGAAATTTTTTGGTCTTGAGACCCCTTTATACTTTTAAAATTCATTGAGGTTCTCAAAGCACTTTTTTATGTGAATTATATCTATTGGTATTCACTGTACTACAAATTAGAACTTAGATATTTTGAAAGTATTTATTCACTTAAAAATAATAATAAACCCATTACATATTAAAGAAGATCTTCTTTAATAATTATTTGGTGCTGATATTGGACAAATCCAAGCAAAACATCAAGTCCAATGGTAAGGCAAAGAATAATTCTCCAGGTGATAGATTAACTCAGTCTTCATGTTTGCATAATTCACAGATCATATACCCTGGGGAAAACTTCACCATACAGTGATGAGAGAATGAGAGTAGAAAAAGCAAATAACATCTTAATATTATTATGAACATTGCCCTTATGGATCCCCCAAAAGGCTGTCGGAGTCTTCCCACCACACTTTGAGAACTGCTGTTCTAGAGTGATCTTTTACCATCAAGGAGTGATAGAACAGAATTGGAAAAGCCTCACTTTGCCTGGAAAGGGAACAAGTACAGCCAGTTCTCAGTCTGTTCAGTGACTGTCAGCCATCTTCAGGCGCTGCCTCAAAGCCTAACTAATTTTTACCAAGTATTTTTGTAAATTCACTATATGGAAAATTATAATAAAAGCAGAGCATAAAGGAAACAACCTAGCATCAAAGAATGAGCACTGATCTCAGCATCAAAAAGCAGATTCCAGCTTTGGGTACCACTACTTCTTAGCAAGAAGAGGCAGTTGTTGGTACAGCAGACATAGCACTGGGCCTGGAGTCAGGAAGACTTGAATTCAAATGTGGCCTCATACGCTTACTAGCAGTGTGACTCTAAGTAAATCATTAAGGTTTTTCTGCCTCAGTTTCCTCACATGTAAAATGAGGGTAATATCATGTAACTCCTAAGGATGTTGTGAGGATAAAATGTGATGTTTGTAAAGTGCTTTGCTAACCTAAAAGCACTATATAAGTTCTAATTATGATGTGACTGTAGGCAAAAAAATTTAATCTTTCAGAGCTTCAATTTTCTCATCTGCGAAATAACCATAAGAATAGTTTCTTTATTTAATAGTGTTGATGTGAGGAAAGCACTTTGAAAAATTTTTAAATGCTATATAAATGCTAATTACAGTAATTATTATCATACTTTTAATTTCTTTGTTATTGTTATCTCTATGCTTACCGTACCTACGTTGACTGTTAATGTAGTTGCAGTCATAACATTGAATTTGTATTTATTAAATTTGTGATTAATTTGTTGAGGCCTCCTTTGGTTAAAAAGTGCTGTTCTTAGTGCACTAAATTGGTTTCATTAAAAACTTTCTGCTTTCTCATATAGGTATTTTAAAGTGTTGATACAAGAAATGGACCTCAGATTAGATCTTGGATTTCTTTATGCTTTGGCAGATCTCATGGCAGAAGCTGAGGTGACTGAAAAACATGAGGTATGAAAAATTATTATTAAAATTGAGTGAGGAGTTAGAAGGAAAAGTAATTAAATGCCTTATTAGACTGAATCTTTTTTTTAAAAGTTATGTTATATAATCACAATGTATACATTGGTAGGAGTCACTTTTTCTTGTTATAATAGTTAGTGATATGACAGAAATAACCTGAGTATCATTTTAGTTAATTAGCAAATAAAAGGAAGTGTTTCAAACCCAGAAGGGAGCATAGAGGGTAATATTATGAAGGCACTATGCTTTTTTTTCCCCTTAATCCTTTTGGATGTTAATATGTTTTTGTTGTTTATTGAGGACTTTGGGAGTTTAGGAAATTTTTTCTGGGATGGTTCCTCAGATACTTCATGTAGAAGGAATTAAAAAGAGATTAAAAGTTACAGCTGTAAAGCTGTTTGTTGGCAGGTAACAGTAGCGGATGTTTATATAGTGCTTTAATATTTGCAAAGCACTTTTCATATATTATCTTACAAAAACAACTTCATTTTGAGTAATCTGTGACTCTCTTTGTTTCTTCCTACTATAGTCCAGGCTTTATTTTGAAGAATGCATAGGGTCCATTAAAAAATATTTTGTTACAGAGTATTATGGTAGGGAAATTTTTGTACCCATATTAACAGAATGCTCTAATCGTGATTAGAGGGATTTTTTTAAAAAAGCTTACTTCTGTAGAATTTTTTTGTTATTGTTGTTGGGGTGGGGATGAGAGGAGGAGGTGGTAATTTAATTAGCTGCACAAAAATCCTGCTCTGTGCCTCATCATAGTATTGGTGTAATCTTGGGTTCCTGAGAAGTTTTATCAATGGAGCACAGGCACCACAGTCTAAGATGGAAGGGCTTCAAGTATGGGGCTAATGAAATTAATTCTGCTTTCTAAAGCTCAGCCATAATCAGTACAGAAAGGTTTATCCACAGAAAATTGGCCACCAGGTAATAATTTTTTTGGCCTGTATTGCTCCTGAAACTCACAAGAATACAAAATAGGACTTCGTTCAGTTTTGCTCCCTTCTGCCTTTACACTGATTGTGGTAAATTGATATAAAAGGAGAAGAGGATACCCCAATTCTTGAACATTTAGGGTATTTACAATACTTACTTGCTTTTGGATTTCTTACTGTGTTTTCTTTATCTGAACTGGAGAGAGTCCTGGAAGAACTCAATTCAAATCCAGGTCTTAGGTTCATAAGATCATAGGTTTAGAGTATGAAGACATCTTGGAGGTCAGTCCAGTCCCTTTAAATTATGAAATAAGAAATGTGGGCTCAGAGAGAGATTGTGACCAAGGTCACATAGAGTTTATGATTCCAAATCTAGTATTCCTTCCACTGTACTACACTGTCCCTATTCTAGCTAATTACATGGCCATTGTCAAGTTGCTTAGCCATTCTAAGCCTTAGTGTTTCCTTCTATATAAAATGAAAATAGTAATATGTTTAGCACTAGCCCATCTGGATTGTTGTGAAGCTCGTGGGAGGTACATTATGTTATGTGCAATGCAAACCTTAAAGTGTTTGTAAATTTCAGCTATTGCTGGCATCATTCAACTTCCACTGAGTTGACAGACTATTGGTTGTTGCTCATTTTTTTCAGTCATATCCAACTCTTTGTGACTCCATTTGGAGTTTTCTTGGCAAGGGTACTAGAGTGATTTGCCATTTCCCTCTCCAGATCATTTTATAGGTGAGAAAAATGAGGCAAACTGGGTTAAGTGACTTGCCCAGAGTCACACAGCTAGTAAGTGCATGAATCTGGTTTTGAACTCTGGTCTTCTGGACTCCAGGCCTGGCCCTTTATCCACTGTGCCACATAGCTGCCCCTATTATTAATTAATTAGTATGACAGACCATTTGAACAAATTAACTCTATCTTTATTGGTATTCTCCATTAGTCAGTCAATAAGTATTCATTAAGTGCTTACTATGTGCCAGACATTATACTAAGTCCTAGAGTTTCAAAGAAGATAAAAAATAATCCTCCCTCAGGGATTCCTGATTAGAATGGGAGCTCTAATGGGGTCATGTAAATAGTTATGTACATAAATATATGCATAATAGATTGAAGGTAATCTGTGAAGGAAAGGCCACTGGCATTTGGGAGAGAAAGGGACTGGAAAAGCTTTCCCTACAAAAGATGGGACTTGAGCTGTTTCTTACAGGAAGCAAGGTTAGTGAAGGTATGTGAAAGGACAGCATCCAAGCATGAAGGGCAACCAGTGCAAAGTTGCAGATACCAGGGAGGGAGTGTTGTGTACAAGGAACAGCAAGAAGGCCAGCGTAGCTAGATCTAGAGTACATGGAGAAGAGTCGAGTATGAACAAATTAGAAAGAGTAGTTTAGTTCTGCTCTCATACTTCCCCCCACAAGAATGGACAGTGAGATAAATCTGTGTGAACATAGCCCACTTCCATGAGACCCCACAAGCAACCAGCCTGACAAGCTCCCCTCCCCAAAGAATTCAGCTCCAGAGCACCATTAAATACCTAGTGGAGGATCACGACCATCTTTGGAAGCAGTTCCTGTTTGAAGAGAACATCTTTTCCCATTTTTCCCTCCTCAGTTTGCCCAGTGACCACTCCTACTCTAGCTTCTCTATGGTGACTCCAGTCTTTGGAAGACTCTGTCAACCTAACTGAGGACTCTGGTGTCTTTTGCCCTTGTTTCCTGCTGGCCTTGAGACCCAGTTTAGAACTATTTCTTTGGTAATATCCAGAAAGTTTAATTCCAGAGACCCTTGACTTGCTGAGAATGAGAGTGTTCCCTGGTATACCAAAATCACAATGCCTATGATGGGGAAGATAATATAACTGTGAATGTCAAGGAACTACCCCTGTGCCCCAGGAATGAGAACCTTTCAGGGACACATACACACCCACCCTGACATGGGCAAGATCTGACCTTCTCTGGAAACCAGACTGACAGACCAAAGATGTAGAACATGATCTGGACACTTATAGATTTTGCACAGGAATACAGGAGATACCCACAAACGGTAGAGAGATAGTCTAACCCTCAGTCCACTAAGAGTGATGGAGGGAGAAATGGAACCACAGGCCACTGAAAATGAGAAGCAAAAGGTCAAGAATATTCTTGGGGATGAGTAGGGAAAGGGTCCTTATGAAATCAAAATAATGATCAGTGAGCAATTTAAAAAAAAAAGAGCTGGAAATTTGGGAAAAGACCAGGTTGTAAAGAGTTTCAAAAAAACTATATATGATTTTGGAGGAAATCAGAAATTTGAAGAGGAAGAATCAGTAGATTTTATTGATTAGGAGTATATGACAGAGTCAGGCCTATACTTTAGAAAAATCACATTGACAGGTGAATGTAGTGTGGAGTTGAGTAGGTAGAGACTTGAGAAAGGGAGGCCATTTAGAAGGTAGAAGGCTTTTGCAATAGTTGAGGCAAGAGGGGATGAGAACTTGAACTAGGGTGGTGGCTGTGTGAGTGTGTGAGAAGGGAATATATACATAAGAGATGTTGTGAAGGTAAAAATAGAAATTTGACAACAGATTGGACACAAAGCTTCTGATCTTGAGTGGCTGAGAGGGTCCTGGTACCATTAATAATAATGGGGAATTTGGGATTGGGGGAGATTTTAGAGAGAAAAATCAGATGAGTTTGGCATCTCTTTCATACATGGGACATCTGTCTCAATATGGTCAGTAAGCAGTAGCTGGTACAGGACTGTAACTCACAGAGAGTCTAGGTCTAGGCCTTTAGGTCTAGGAAACATTGCCATAGATAATAATTGAATCCACAGAAATCCATTGAAATCACCAAGCAACAGAATATAGATGGAGAAAAGATAAAGGCCCAAGACAGAGCTTTGGGACATACCCCCAGTGATCCTGAAATGAATAACAAACCAGACAAAGATGCTGAGGAAGAGTAGTCAGAGAGCTAAGAGGAGAGCCAAGAGAAAGAAGTGTTGTGAAAATCGAGAGAGGCAAGTAACCAAAAGGTGAAGGTAATGAACAGTATTAAGTACTGCAGAAAGGTAAAAAAGGAGGAAGAGTCTTTCTGGGTTGTATAAACAAAAAAGATGGAGAATTAGACGTTTTCTTTGATCCTTGAGAGAGAATTAGACATTTTCTCTGATGATTTATGACCTCCCAAATCCTCCAAAACATAAAGTATGTGCCAAAGATATAGCAACTTCAGCTATAATTTAGAACCCCAAGAACACAAAAGATTTAAAAATTTTATGAACTAATGTTTACCTTGTGCTCACTCAGCATCTTCTCCTCCACTTTGCTACTGGCACTGAGGCTACACTAGCTGACTTGATCCATAGGCTTGCAACAAAATACAGCCTCACACATTGTGAAGCCTCAGCAAACTCCTTGATAGCCAGTGCTGTAGATCTCTATAGGAGATCCTCTCCTCCATTGTGATTTTGGCAGTGAGACTGCACTGGATTACCCAGCCCATTGGCTTGCAACAAAACACAACCTCACACCTTCATCCCCTCCTCCTTGAATCTTAGAGATTCAAATTCCAAATAGTAGAAATCAAGCCCAGCTGCAACAGCACCAGTGTAGCAGTGCTTTAACTATCAGGCCAGACAATTGAGGAACAATTGGGAATAGGGCAGGACATTATATGTATGGGACTATGATTCACTTTACCAAGTCTGAGGGAAAAAGGATAGGATCCAGCTGGGGCCAATTTTGTCCCTGTAAAAGTCACTTGGGACTAATACCTAGGCAGGTAAACTAAATTATCAACTGTGGGATCAGGCTGAAACTCTTTGAGATCTAGCCCCAGGGAAACCACTGTCAGAGGAGAGGGAGTCAGAAAGTGAGTAATAGGGAAAAAATAAAAAAAAGGTGAATGTAATAAAATTCGAAGTACTTGAGCATAAGCAGGTAAATCAAGTGGGAAAATATTGACAGTAGAAGGAAACATGGCCTCCAGATCTATGAGATCAGACCTCTAGGAATAAATATTGTAAAACAAGGAAAAATGATTCAATACTTGATGGGACAGAAGACTGTTTGGAATTTAAAGAAAACATGAAAATGCAACACCTTCTTCCTGAACAGTTTAAAAGAGAACTGAGAATTATGGAAGCAGAATTTATTGCCTATAGAACAAAAGTAATTTGTAGAATAGAAAAATTTGTATCTGTAATGGCAAGTCTTCCCAAAGAAATAAAGGATAATTGATTGAGAATGTAAATGAAATTTGTGAAGGACAATCTAGATGAAGAAAAGCAAAAAGCAGTAACATTAAAAGAAAATGTGTTCTTTTGTAAAGCAAATCATAATAATCTCAAAGATAGCATGTACAGAGACAACCTAGAGTTTAAAGGTCTCACAGAAGAACACACGTCAAAAACCTGAACACCATAATGCATTAAATAACACAAGAACATGGAAAATGAAATAGCAATTGAAAGAAAGCAAAGATCACCTGGGAAGAAATTCTAAGATTGCCAACTCCAAGATACATAGTAGCTAAATTTAACAGTTCAATTCAGAAACAACAAATTCTGCAATCTGGGAAAAGATCTTCAAATACAAAGGAAAGGAAATTCAAATAACATAAAACTATTCTGTACCCACTAGAAATTATAGGAGGAAAATGGATTAATGTGTTCCAAAGATCAGTAGAGCGCAGCATGAAAGGTCGGGGTGACCTACCATGCAAATCTGACCTTAACTCTAAATTAATTTTTTTTTAAAAAAATGAATATTAAGCAATAAAAGGGAGATCAAAACATTTTTGGAAAGAAAACCAGATCAGAAGATATTATTTACTTCTCTAACACACCAGACAACAGAAATGCAAGAGGGATGAACAAATACAGAAGCCAAGGACAGAATAGCAAGTGTGACAACAGAGAGACCAGTAACAGACTAATTTCTAAACGTACGCAAGGAGTCAGAGGTGAATGTGGAAGTCAAGTAGAGGTAATGGTGGAGTGGTGGGCGTGGGGTATTATGGGCAGAACCTCAAGACATAACACCTATAGTTGAATCAGTGTTTTTTGGGGGACTCCATTTAAAATGGGATGGTGCATGGGAGAATGGAGGAAAAGAAGATAGAAGGGAGTATGTGATGTGTCTAACTCAAGTTGAAAGCTGACCATGAAGTGAAGATCCCTATGATCTCTCAGGAAGAGAAGAACCTGCAGGGGAGTGGGTAAAGAGGAGGGAAGAATATTTGAAAAGGGAAAGGAAAAAAGAGAGGCCTTATTTTGGTCTTAGTGGATTTGCTACTTGTAAAGATTATTTGTCCTGACTTAGGAGGGGAAGAAAGAGTTGGAACTCCTGGGGGCCCCTGGCACCTATGGGAGTAGGAGGAAAAGGAAACAAGAATAGCTTCTAAGGCAAATGGGGCAGGAATATAACCAGGAGGAAGATAAGGCAGCAGAGAACAACATAATCAGTGACACGGAGGGGCAGGTCCTGCTATGGGGAAGTGTCCTCTCTGTCACTCGAAGGAATTGAGTATTTCTGGGAGTGAGTTATAATGGAAAAGGGAATCTGTGAGGCAAATTCTGCAAGGCACTATTTGAAACTACTTAGAAGGAAGAACCTAGAATGGATACTTTGGAAGTTTTGACCTGAGGAGGAATGCAAATAATAGAGAGATACTCAGTAAGTTTAGGGAGCCACGAAGGAGGGTCTAGAGTAGACAGGAAATGAGTGAGAGAAATTATCTCTGGAAAAGAGTGCAAAAAAATGAAAATGAAATTCCTAAAAGCTAATAACTAGGGCTTTTTGAAGGGGGGAGGAGAGCAAGTTAGAATCTACTGAGAGGAATAGAGGGGAAGAATTAAATAATCAGACAAAAGCAGGAAAGAAAGAACTAATAAGCAAAAGTCCGAAGGGAAAGAGGTGACAAAGTAGAAGGAAGAATCTAGAGTGAGGGGAAGAGAGTCAGTGGGAATAGGACCTTCTTTAAAAAGATTAAGCTAAAGTAACTAAAGAGATGTAGTATAGAAGGGAGAAGGGCGGGGAGGGGTTGTAACTTGCAAAAAACTCCAGAGACTGAGGAAAATATAAACCTAGCTCTCATAACTTTAGAAGTTAATGGATTTAAAATGAATAAAATAAACCAGTAAAAGCAGTAAAATGAAAATGAGCAACAGATTGAATAAGAAAACAAAACTCTACAATCTGTTGAAAAAAGCACATTTAAAAACAAAATAAAACTCTGAGAGGTTGGAAAAAATTTTCTGTGCATCAAGTAGATCCAAAAAAGCAGCACTTGCAATCACATTATCTGACAAAACAAAAATAAACATTCAAAAATAGGAAGGAAATAAGCAAGGAAACTACATTATGCTTTAAGGAACTTTAGACAAAGCAATATCAATAGTAAACCTATACTCTCCAAATACCTTGACATTCAGATTCATTAAGGAAACATTAACTGAGCTATAAGAAAACAGACAGTAACAAAATAGTGACAGGAAGCTTCTATGCCCCTCTCTGTTTGGTTAAGTCTAATAGAAAGATAAAAAGAAAAATATGAACAAATCGCAGGAGAAACTAGAGTTAAAAGACTTACAACGTCTTCTAATGGGACTGTAAAATGGGGCTCTGTCACCTGTGGAAACTGGAATATCTCAGTATCATATGGAACTTTTAAAAAAAAATGGCCATGTATTAGGGCACAGAAGTATTGCAAACAAATATAAAAAAAAAAAGCAGAAATAGTAAATAACATCTTTACAGATGACAATGCAGTAAAAAAAAGTCTTTGGTTCAGGAACTACAAACATATGACATAGACTTACAGGGAGATTTAATATGTGTGTGTCAAAGAACAGATTATTATGTTCTTTGAAATCACAAATTACAATTTTTTCAATTACAGAGTTCAGTTACAAAGATTATTGTAATTGTAAGACAATAATTATGTAACCGAAAATTACATTGATGAAACAACATACCAGAAATTCTGGTATGCAGGTAAAGCAGTTCTCAGAGGAGATATCATATCCCTACAAACTTATATTAACAAAATAGAAAAAGAGATTAATAAGCTCAATATGCATTTAAGAAAATAGAAAGCCAGCAAATAAACACATCTAAAATAAGCATGAGAGGAGGTTAAGGGGGTGGGAGTCTGGGGAAAGGGAATGCTTGTTGTAAGACCTCAGGTTTTTTGATGAAATATGAGAAGTGAGATCCTCATCTTGTGAGTGAAGTAAGAACATGCTATGGGAAACTTGGGAGAGATGATTTAAACAGGAGTAAAATCAAAAGGTATAAAGAAGTTTTTGATAGTATTTGCTATTTTTTTTTCTTCTGTTGAGTTTTATTTCCTCTTTCTGGTGGTTCCTCCTATTGGTTCTAATTCCTACTTGCAACATGACTAATGTGAAGATATGTTTAATAGGAATGTATATGTATAGCCTATATCAGATCATGTGCCATCTTGAGGAGGGTGGTGGGGAGGAAAGGGGAGAAAAAATTTTAAACTCAAAAGCATATGGAAGTGGTTGTTGATAAACCAAAATAAATTAATAAAAAAAAAGTTTTTGCAAGATAAGTCTCAGGCTTTTTCTGGAGAAATCAGTGAAGAGACTGGAAGAGTTTAATTGCAAGCTATCTCATTCCAGGGAACACTTGATCACCACTAAAAATTTGATGGAAAATATGATCTGAGATTATAAAATGTAAGACGACAAAGATCTACTACCCAGCAGATTTTATGCCTGCATATTATGAATATTCTCTTCAAAAAGTCTTTCAAGTATGTTAGATATGGTTAGCACCAAACAACATGATAAAAAATTGAAATTCAGTTATCTTCTGATGGAATGTGAGTTTTGATAGACTTAGTGGGGTATTTTGGAATTAGCTGTTTGTGTAGAGAGGATAGACTTGTTAGAAATAAAAATTAAACCAGAAGGCATAAAGATGAGAAGACAATATGGTCTACCACTGCTTGTTGAATCAAGTGGTCAACACTTAAAATTGGCATTTGGACTCTCATGGTTTGTTTGTTTTTAATAATTGCAATAGATACAAAAGTCACCTAAACAAAAATTTTAGAAATTCAGACACATCTCAAGCAACATATGCTTAATCTTTCTACTAAGAAGAGAATCATAAAAGCCGAGGGATTATGTCATCACTAATTTGTGGTACCAGCTTATTGGCAATATGTTGTTAGAGAGAATCTATCAACAAATATTTTTGCGTACCTTTTGTGTTTGATATTGGGTATACAAAGACAAAAACTAAACAGTTCCTGCCCTCTAGCAGCTTATGTTTTATTGAAGAAAAAATTGACAGTAAACAGTAGAAAAAGATAATACTGGACAGTATTACCTCACAAATCAAAAAGCTGAAAAAGAAAAAATAGAAGCCTAGAGAGATCTTACTGTGAGATCTAGCTAAGTCAGTTCATTCTAAAAGTATTTATTGACAAAAGAAAAGAAGACTGCCAACACAAGAAATGTGTGTGTGTGTACATTTTTTTTTTTTAGTGAGGCAGTTGGGGTTAAGTGACTTGCCCAGTAAGTGTCAAGTGTCTGGTCTGAGACCAGATTTGAACTTAGGTCCTCCTGACTCCAGGGCCAGTGCTCTATCCACTGCGTCTCCTAGCTGCCCCAAGAAATATTCTTTATATATACTATTTTCATGGCTGACAATACTAAAATCAGCATATTTGGATTCTGTATCCTAAGTATCCAGGGTGTGCCACATAAGAAAGTAGCTGTGGTACTTGAAAAGATAAAGAAAAAAGCAATGAAGCCTAAACACACGTAAAGAAATCTGTGTTGGAGACTATAGAATTTTAAATACATCAATATGTCTGAAGAAGAAAAGTTGCTTCTACCAGAAAACAAAAAGTTACCATAGAAGATAGCAGTTGCCTACCCCTAGTTTGTTATTGTTATAATTGAACTGCCCTATGCAGTGCCTCTATATTCTTCGTGGAATTAATTTTCTAGTTTTCTGTATAAATTTTCATCTTTATGGTTATACAATAGAAAGTACTACCCTTGGAGTAAGAAGACCTGGGTTTTGCTCAATACTTTCTGTGGGAGACCCTGAGTTGACAAGTAACACAATCTCTCCATGCCTCATTTGCTTCATGTGCAAAATGTGGTTCAGGAAAGAGGTTTGAGGCTTTACCTCAAAGAGTTCAATTCAATTCAGTATACTTTTATTTTTATTTATTTATTTTCCTCCATTTTTTTTCCTTTTTTATTAATTTATTTTATCAACAATCACTTCCATAAGCTTTTGAGTTTTAAATTTTTCTCCTCCTCCCTCCTCACCTCCCTTCCCAAGACAGTGCACAATCTGATATAAGCTATAAATATGCATTCCTATTAAACATATTTCCACATTAGTGATGTTGTAAGGAAGAATTAGAAGCAATAGAAGGAACCACAAGAAAGAGAAAACAAAACAGAGGAAAAAAATAGCAAATAGTATATTTCAATCTGCATTCAAACTCCATAGTTATTTCTTTGGATGTGAATAACATTTTCTGTCATGAGACCTTTGGAGATGTCTTAGATCTTTGCATTGTTGAGAAAGACTAAGTCTTATCAACATTAGTCATCACACAACGTGGCTGTTTCAGTAAACTTTTATTAAGTGTCTCCTGTGTGCCATGCACTGTTATGGAGAAGCTTACAATCTAATGGGGAAGACAACCTACAAACACATATGTACAAAGCAGACTATATACAGGATAAATAGGAAACAATTAACAGAAAGGGAGCACTGGAATTAAGAGGGGTTGGGGATGGCTTCCTATAGGAAGTAAGCTTTTAATTGGAACTTAAAGGAAGTCAGGGAGGTCAGTAGTGGCGGTGGAGAAGGGAGAGCAATTCAGGCTTGGGGGACAGCCAGAGAGAAGGCCTGTAGCCAAGAGATGGAGTTGTGAGGGAAAATGCTTTGTACAGCTAAAATACTGTGCAGTTGTATGTGATCATTATAGCTTGATGAATTTTCCTGGAAAATTTAATATCCCAATGTGTGTGGTTTTTTGTTTATTTTTTTAAATGATAAAATGCAGCCTTGAAGATTCAAAAATTTTATGTTAAATCATATAAGAATCTCTGACAGGTTCAGCTATGGAAACAAAACTTGTTTACTCGTTTTAATCCAAAGATTTAATGACGTCAGAGACATCAAGGCCACATGAAAAGATAGAACCTTCTTTTTTAACAAATGGTAAAATCAGAAATATATAACGTATTCTTAGTTATAACAAATCTTATATTTCACTTAACTGTTGGAAGTATTGTGCCTTGTTGGTTATATTTTCTATGAGTTTGGGTTTGAAGTATCAACAATTATTTAAAAAAAGAAATTATTCATTATTCCGTTGAGTAATGCCATCAAGGAACAGATAAAACAGAGAGATTCTCATTTAACGTGTTTGACAATGTCAATAAAATGGTTCTGCTTCTGGGAGCCAAGATGGCGGAGTGAAAAGGTAGTTGCTCTCACTCTCCCCTATCAACCTCTGAAAACCCAGAAAATATCACCCCAGAAAAAAAAAAAACCCTGGAACACCTGAACTGGAAGACAGACAAGGAGCAGCAGTGCAGTAGCCCAGCAAACGGGTCTCCCAGTGCCTCAGCAAAAACAAGGGGCCCCAGGCGGATAAGTACCCTGCGGCATTCATCTGAAAGGAGGTGAAGAAAACAACCTAAAGGCTTCCTAAAGCCCCGACCTTGCTGATTCCAACCCAACACCAGGTGAGCTGTAGGAGCCCTGAAGCCCCCAATTGTGAAGAGATCCTGAAGCCCAGGTAGTAGAGCAGGCAAACACCAACACCTGGACCTCCAAGTGCCTCAGTGAGGGTGGGGAGAACCGGTGAAAACCAGCTCAGAAAACCACTAGGAGTCTTGGCAATCCACCTCAAAGAAATCTCCTGTCGCATTAGCAGAAATGAGGGAGACAACACTGCAGGGGGCCCCAGGCAGATAAACATCCTGCAGCAGCCATCTAAAAGGAGCTGAAGAAAGCTAAAGGAAAGGAAAAGCAGGCAACCTAGAATTGCCTGAAAGTTCCAGCCTTGCTGATTCCAGCCCAACACAAGGTAAGCTGCCAGAAACCTACAGCCTCCAATTCCCAGCATAAGAGGCCCCAGAACACAAAGCCAGTGACCAAGACCTAGGCTCCCAACACAAGAAGCTTGGGTCAGTACCCTCTGTTCCCCAGCAGGAGAGCTCAATCTCTTTAAAGGCCAGGGAATAAAGAAACACCATGAGTAAAAAGAAACGTACCATAGATTCATATTATGAGAAGAGGGAAGTCAAGACAGAAATTCTGAAGAGGACAACATTGTCAACAAACCACATCTGCAACAACAAAAGGGAATATGAACTGGTCTGAAGCCCAAAAAGCCTTCTTAGAAGAGCTCAAGAAGGATTTTAATAGTCAAATGAGAGAGGTAAAAGAGTCCTTCAAAAATACAATTGGCCAGTTGGAAAAAAAAATACACTGAAGAAAACAAGTCCCTAAAAAACACAATTGGCCAATTGAAGAAGGAAGTACAAAATCTAACAGAAGAGTACTGAAGGAAACAAGTCCCTAAAAAACACAATTGGCCAGTTGAAGAAGGAAGTACAAAAACTAACAGAAGAAAACAATCTGTTAAAAACTAGAATTGGACAAATGGAAACTAATGTCTCTATGAGAGAGCAAGAATCAGTCAAACAGAAACAAAAAAATGAAAAAATGTATGAAAATGTAAAATACCTCATCAGTAAAACAACCGACCTGGAAAATCACTCAGGAGAGACAATTTAAAAATTATTGGACTACCTGAAAATCATGATGAAAAAAGAGCCTGGACAGTATCTTTCAGGAAATCATAAAGGAAAACTGCCCAGAAGTCCTAGAACCAGAAGGGAAAATAACCATAGAAAGAATCCACCACTCACCACCTGAAAGAGATCCCAAATTGACAATGCCAAGAAATATAATAGCAAAATTCCAAAATTACCAGATGAAAGAGAAGGTGCTGCAAGCAGCCAGAAAGAAAGAATTTAAATATCATGGAACCACAGTCAGGATTACACAGGACCTTGCAGCTTCTACATTAAAAGACCGCAGGGCATGGAACATGATATTCCATAAGGCAAAGGAGCTTGGAATGCAGCCAAGGATCAATTACCCAGCAAAAATGAGCATCATTTTTCAAGGGAGGAGGTGGATATTCAATGAAATAGGAGACTTCCAAACTTTCCTGATAAAAAGACCAGAGCTCAACAAAAAATTTGATCTTCAAGTACAGGACTCAAGAAAGACTTAAAAAGGTAAATGGGACAGAATTCGGATACAATATGTTGTTAATAAGGGGGAGGGGGGTGTTTAAACCCCTACAGGGGAATATGAGATTTGCAGCCCTTGAGAACTGTATTGTTATTACACGTTGTTAAAGGAGTATACATAAAGAAGGTGGATATTAGTTGACTTTGATGTAATGATAAAAAAAATCTAATCAAGTGGGTTAAATGGATCCAAATAAATGGATCAATTTAATCTTAGAAAAGGTACTGAGAAAGGAGGAGGCAGACAAGGGTAAATTACATTACAGGAAAAGACAGAGGGAAAGAAGGGGGGGGAGCATTGTTTGAACCTTACTCTCATCAGATTAGGCTCAAGAAGGGCATAATATAATCAGTTAGGTATGGAAATCTAACTTGCCCTATAGGCAGTAGGAGGGAAAAGGGGAAAGAAAAGGGGGGGGGAAGAAGGGAGGGAAGCAGCAGTAAGACTAAAGGGGAAGAAAGGGGAAAGGGACTGAAGGAGGTGGTGGTCAAAAGCAAGACAATGTCAATGAAAAAAGCAGATGTAGGTTCAGTTGTAACTGTGGTGCTAATTGATTGTATGTCTTAGGAAAACCATTCTTGAATGGTCTCTTTGTGGTGTGGTGTACTTGTCTGTCAGATAAGAATAATATCCTCCTGCCTGATTCATGGGGTTACTTTGGAAATAAAAATGAGGCAATGCAATACGAAAAAGCTTGTAGATTTAAGAGGTTATAGGTCCTTTGCCTCTTTTACTTTCTGAAGTTTTTTTTCCTGATATACATATATTCACACGTGTGTGGATAGATGTTTTTTGGGGTGGGGAACCTGCAGCCTCCCACATCTATCCACACATATATATGTGTGTGACCATTTAATGTAGCCGTGCATTATGTGTAATACGTTCTACATAAATGGAAAAATATTTAACTCAATTTTCAAATTAAGCATTTTTGTAATCTTTGCTTAAAGAATTGGAGGTATTTTTAATTTAAATTTCTGTCTGTCTTCCTAGGTTGAACTTTTCCACAAGGATATCGAATATTTTAAAGAAGGATTTAAGACAGACTCGTTAACAGATATAACACAAGTCAGCCTATATGAATATTTTCATATTTCTCCTATCAAGGTATGTCAAAATTCATTATGTTCAGGTTGTTATTAATGATAAACTGGGAGCCATCATTTCAATGCAAATCCATATAAATAGATGAAAATATTTTTGTGGGTGGAATAATTTTAAATTTTACTTTTATCCAATAATATATAGGAAGCTTGAGATAAATCATAGGATCTCTGAGTTGGAAGTGACCTCAGAGGTTGTCTAGTCCAATATGTTCCTGAAAAAGAGTCCCTTCCTGTAATAATTATTGATAAGAGGTTATCCAGTTTTTGGACGAAGACCTCTAGTGAAAAAAGAGCCTTCCAATGCAGCTGATTCTGCTTTTAGATGGATTAAGTATTTGGAAATATTTCCTTAAATCAAACCTAGGTTTGCCTTTATGCAACTTTCAGTGATTATTCCACCTTTTGCCTCCTGTGGCCTAGCAGAATAAGTTTAAACCTTCTTTAACACCACAGCTCCTCAATTACTTGAAAACAGCTATTTATTATGTGACTCATAAGTTTTCTTATCTCTGAATTATGTATCCCATTCTTAAATGCCATCCTGTTTCCTAAAATATGTTGCCCAGAATTGAATATAGTATTATTAGATGTGATCTGAGCTAAGTTATTGCCTTCCTAGTCCTTGACATTATTTTTGGGGGCTTGCATATTACACTGTTGCCTCATATTGAACTTGTAGTCCATTGAAAGATCAAAATGGTTTTTAGATGAACCATTATTGTCTAGACATACCTAATGGATATTGTACTTATAAAGTTGGTCTTTTGAAGCTGTATACTTTTTTTATTTGTGCTTTTAAAATTTCATTTTATTAAATGCAGTACAGCATTCTAGCCTATAAAGATCTTCCTAGATTATAACTTTGTTATTCATGTCAGTTATACTTCCCAACTTTGTGTTTTCTGAAAATTTAATAAGCGTGTTATTACTCACTTTTCCTATTTGCAAAATTATTTTTTCAGAAGGTAGCAATATGTCGTTGAAGAATAATATATCTGTAAATGGGCAGTGCTTTGTTTATGTGCAATATAGTCCTCAGTTATATAACGTTTTCACTTATTTTTTTCACATGGCTAACTAAACATTAAGAAAAAATGTAATTGTACATTTATAGTGTTTGAGATTATATTTAGCTTTGGAAGTTTTAGATTAAATAACTATAATTACTGGATTCAAAAATAATAGACTGAAATGACTATACCAAGTTTTAATTCAAAGTTTTAAGATTTCCATGTTTATAAAGTTCTTTGTTGAAGCAGCTTGGTGGAATTGTGGAGAGAATGCTAGACTTGCAGTCAGGAAATCCTGAGTTCAGATCTTGCCTCCGACAGTTATTAGCTGTGGGATTCTGAGCAAATTATATAATCTCTCTCGGTATCACTTTCCTCATTTGAAGATTGTACATAGAAATAGCACCAGCTTTAAAGGGTTGTGAGGACCAGGTCAAATACAAAATAAGTAAAGCATTTTATAAACTTATCATTACCATAAAATCCAAAAGAATGTTTGAAAATTTTATATAATTGTTAACCTAGTTTCCTAATATAAACACATTTTCAAGTGATCTGAGATTTATATCTAGTTGTACATTTACTTTTTCTTCAGTTTCTTTATAGTTAATCTGAATAAATAAACTCTATCAAAAGTTAAAATCTTTAGAGGATTAGGAAGTTGGGAACGTGTGGAAACCAAATCTTTACTAGACAAGAAAAGGGGAAATTGTGGGAAAGACTTAGAAGTTAGGCTTCCACAGCAGAATATGGGAATTCTGAGGACTTCCAAGGTCTTGTAGATAGTCCCTCAACCAATAAGAAAGTACCCCAAACATTCTGCAAATCCACTTCTGCCTTAAGGTAGAGCCCTAGTGGCTAAACTGGTTGCAACAGGTTAGGGTCAAGCACCTGGCAAAGGCTTTTCTCCACTGGGCTTGCTTAATAAGCTTATTGAATGTTAACTGACATACTGCGAGGGCATAGAGATCTGCCATTTTTGAATATGGGATGCATGACCAGGAGGGATAAACACAACAAGGAGTAACATAGGATGGGCGGTTCAGGAGAGTGTAACCCAAATGAGCTGGTCCAATCCTAGCTCAAATGGGAGGAGTATGGATTTTACTAACCTTTTAAAATGTGGCTCTGCTTCTGTATCAGTGCTATACTAGGATACGGTGTGCCCGCTTCTTGTGAGAGGTGTAATGAATGCTTTCCTTCACACACACACACACACACACACACACACACACGTGTTAAAGTCTTTATACTGAATAAGATTAAAGCATTTATTTCTGTTTATTTAAGTTTTGTTTTCTCAAATTCTCATTGAATTTAGTAGGATGAACTTTTCTTCTATATCCATTTCAGAGTGAAAGGGAGTAATGTTAATGTTTAGATTTTGAAATCCTTAGTAATTAAATACTAAGTTAAACAAAGAAAAATGTAAGAGTTTGTGTATGTTGTTTATAAATGATGGTTTTAATGGTATTTTAACATAAAAGTACATGGAAATATCTATTGAGTTGCAACTGGGAAAGCATTTTTCTAATTATGTATTTCTTTCTCTTTAGTTGCACTTGAGTGTTTCACTGAGTTCAGGTAGAGATGATGGTAAAGGTACAACACAAGAAGGAGGACTGATTCCAGTTCATTCAATAAACCTCTTGCTGAAAAGTATTGGTGCCACTCTTACAGATGTGCAAGATGTAGTATTTAAGTATGTAAATCTACAGTTTTTAGATTTATAGTAGATCAGTAAATTTATTAGTAAATTCTATTTTTATGAACAGTTGAGTAACTGAAGGAACCGTCTTTTCCCTCGAATAAATTTTTATCTAATGTCAAACCAATGTATGGCCAACTTGTGTGTGTGTGTGTATGTGTGTGTGTGTTAAAAATGTACACTTATGCACATATGTATATAGATACAAATGCTATTGATATAGATAAATACTTGGCTTAATTAGTGAAAATATGGACTGTGCATGTTAAAACAAAGTATGAGCCTAGTACTTTCCTAACTTTCTCAGAAAAGGTTTTTTTGAAGGCTCTGTGTGCTCTGCCTTGGTTTTATGAAAGGTGGGAGACATGTGGCTTAATGATTGAGCAAACAAAGGCTATTCCATATATTAATGAAGGAATATTTTTACCATACCACTCAAATGTATACATACACACACACACACACAGAGAATATCAATCAGTCAGCAATTATTAGGTGCCTGCTACTGTACATCTGGCACTGTGCTAATCTTTGGGGATACAAAAAGAGGCAAAATGATAGTCCCTGCCCTCAAGAAGCTCACATATACACACACATTCATCCAAAGGAGATGTCAGAAGTAGGAAATATGATGGCTAGATTAAAGTAATGAAATAAATGCCTTTTTTGCGTTTTGAAGGAGGTAGTCAAAAGTATGAATTGTGATTATATGTGTATGAAGTGACAGTAATAATCGATGTTTTTGACTGAGGAAATACTAAATTTTATAGAGAATATGAATGATATACTCTTAAGTAGCATTTAGGAAAGATTAATGAGAATAATAGTTAATGCAAAAGATGGTAGAAATTGCATGTATGGTAAAAGATAATTGGAGCAAAAAAATATTGTTTGTAGAAAGATTAGAAAAGTAGAATCAGAATTTGTGATTAAAATGGCAAAAATGTATATGAACCAAACTTGAAAGAAAAAAAATGTGAAAGAAAAATTGAATGAATGACATGTGACTGTTGAAATAACAGCTTTTGAGTCTTAATATTTTTTTCTTTTTTAATTGCAGGCTGGCATTTTTTGAACTTAACTATCAGTTCCATACAACACCTCAACTACAGTCTGAGGTCATAAGACATTACTCAAAACAGGTTGGTCTGAAATTGTATTATATAAAGGGGAAGGAAATGATGTTAGGTGCCTACTGTACATCAGGCACTGTGCTAATCATTGGGGATACAGAAAGAGGCAGAATGATAGTTCCTGCCCTCAAGGAGCTCACACATGCACACAGTAACCTACCTTTTTGTTTAGAAAGACAGTAAGCATTTTTCAGTAATTATTTAGAAAAATAAATGACATGTAGACATTTTGAATGTGCTTTGAGTTTTAAATTGGCTCAAAATAGCCCATGTTACTAATTTTTATTGCATAAATAATTGCATTTCATGACATTTCTGTAGCACTTAGCAACACTATATGAGGGTGCTTCTTAAATGCTAAAGATGATGGCATAGAAGAAGAAAATACTAGGTATTTGGATAAAGATAAATAATAGAGGATGATATTAATTGAATGAAAAGCTTGAGTCACGTATTTTTTAAACTAACATGTTTTACTTGCTTCCTCTAGGCCATTAAGCAAATGTATGTTCTTATTCTTGGACTTGAAGTTTTAGGAAATCCATTTGGCTTAATTCGAGAATTTTCTGAAGGAGTAGAAGCATTTTTCTATGAACCATATCAGGTAAGTTAACCTTCCTTTTGCAATATTATGCTAATTATTAATATCAATAGCACCTACCTCCTAGGATTGTTGTGAAGATAACATAAGATGGTGCTTATAAAGTGCTTTGTTAACCTTAAAGTGCTATATAAATGATAGTTGTAATTGTTGTTGTTATTCTAAGACAGACACCAGCAGATGTAGCAAAACTGCTGGAAACAGATGCACTGAAGGGGGCTCTCTCTTTGCCAATGATTTGTTTATTTTGTTGCTAAAAAAAAAAAGTTAAGGGACACCCTTTATGAAAAAGAGATAACTAGAATTTTAACTTACATCATAATTTTAAAAGAGTTTCAAGCATTTGTGTTAGGTTGTAAAATACTTTGTTCTAAAACTACAAGGGCACAACAGAAAGACCAATATAAATGCCAAGTGAAAGACATCTAAACTAAATCCTGTAATATTAATGACTTGTTTTTTGTTTTCGAAAGCTATTATTTTCAATTTTATTTTCTGTTAGGATATTAATATTTAAATACTCTTTAAATGCCATATCCCTTTTTGATGGTAAATGTTATATTAAAATAGTTCACTCATAATAAAATTTATACTAACCTTTCTTTGAACATATGGTCTTATTCCTTATATAAGAAAAACTGTGCTTTGGCAATGTTTCAATACATTTTAGTGTATATGTGTAATAAATATTTATACAATATGTCATAATAATAAATGATTATTCTCACAGAGTCTGAGCTGAAGTTTAACTTTGTACACTGTTCTGTTAAAAAAAAGTTTGCTCAGCTGATAATCTAAGCAAAATTATAACAGATGCTTAACTTATTTAAAACAGTATTTTCAGAAACTGTAGCACCACTGTTATATTTAAACCTTGTGCCTAATATAAATGATTTTATAAAATCATTCTTAAGTTGGGCTCAATAGTTCTCTTCTCTTTGTATCTCTATTTTCCACTATTTCATGTTAACTCTGCATTTGAGGGGAAAATACACCTTTAAAACTATATATTTCATTATTCAGAGTTACAGTAATCATTACACCTAATTGTTTTGTTATTCTCAAATGATTTTTCATGTTAACTACCATTTTTGTATGGCTGTATTTACTATTCTTTGTGAATTACTTAATTATCTTACCCTATTTTATTATACCTTATTGTTTCTACTTCCAGGGCAATAGTTAATTCATTCAGATGAACCACATTAAATAACTTAGGTTTGATGTCAAGAAAAAACTACCTAACAATTAAGGCTATCTAAAAGTATACTGAGCAGCCTTGACCTCTTCATTGGAAGGATTAGGTGATCACTTGATCAGCATGTTTTAGTGGGAGGATTCTCTTTAGGTTATGCATTGGATCAGAAAGCTGCTATGATGCCTTCAAATGGAAATTCTGTGATTATGTGATTCATTCATTTCTTTTCACAGAATCATAGAAAGCTTTTATGGCCTCTTACTCTGTTTTGTCAGTCTGTATTAGAGGGCCACTGCCCATTTAGCTTCATTTTTCTCTGATAGTTCTGCTCTGTGTTTACTTTTTCCTTCTCTTTTGTGCCTTGTAACACTATAAAACAGTTTGTAATGTGTTTAATGAGGTCCACCCCCATTCCCCATAAGACCACTTGATATCCTTTCAAGTTCTATAGAACTGTGATCTTTTAAGGTTAGGGTAATATATGCAGAAATAGACATTTTTGAAGAAAGGATTTGAAAATGAAATATCTTGAATTCTGATGACTATAACATCTCTAGAATAATTTTTTTTGTCTTCTGCTTTGAAATAGGTGTATTGTTCTTTTTCAGTTTTTTTCATATTTAAATTTAAAATACTAACATAGGAGCTTGTTCAAAATATTTAGTGTTTTCTTTGTGCTTTTTTAATCAAGACAAACTTAGGGCTGACTAATGATTCCTTTAAATTATTTCCCTTCATACCTATTTGAGAAAATTGTCTACAAGAATAGTTCAATGACCATGATCTCTTTTACATTATTATATTTAATTTTCATATATTTTTAGTATGGTACTTTCCACTGGAAAGACAGTTTGTTAAATGCTATTGATTATGATGCTAGATATATCATCCAATTTTACTTTCTCTTAAATCCCAGTATTTACCACCTTGTCTCTATTGGGTCTATAATTTGTTTTTTATTTGTTTCTTCATATTTAAAAGTAACTAACACAACCTAGTGTCTGTAGCCTTGACTAGGATTTTCCTTGTTGTTTACAATATGTTTACTAGTCTTTATAAACTACCTCTTAGTTTGCCTGTTTGGTTTTGTTTTGTTTTTAAAGTATACTATAGGCTCAATATGATTAACAAAATGATGTGGCAGCCAAAAAAGCCAGTTCACTCTTGAGCTCTGTGAATGTTTGTATGCATACATACTTGTGTGTACCTTTGTCCAGACCTGCAATTTTATAAGTGTGGGGAGTTCTCCCAATGCATTCTACAGTTGTCTTGCAGCTTACAGTCAGAATTACATTAGGCATGGAAAGGTGAAATCACTTGACCTAGATTCAGTAGTTCATCAGTGACAGAAGTAGAGCTTGAAAACCCAAATCATCCTGCTTCTGAGCCCAGCTTTTTCCAGTGCACTGCACTGATTCCAGGGAAAAGAAGTGATGGTTCTGACCTATTCTGCCATATCTGGAGTGTTGTGTTCAGTCCTACGCATCACATTTTTAGGAAGCAGAAGAAGAATTAGATTTGTTCTCATAGTGTCCAATGAGCAAAAGTAGAATCATTGGGTTCAGTTTTCAAAGAGACAAATTTAGGATTGGTATCAGGAAAGAATTACCTAACAATTACAGCTGTCTGAAAGTATAGTGAGCAGCCTTGCCTTCCTCGATAGAGGGGCTAGGAGACCCCTTGTCCAACATATTTTAATGGGAGGATTCTTTTTAGATTGTGGATTGAATCAGAAAGCTGCTTTATCCCCTCCAACTGAAATTCTGTGTCCATTCTTTTCTCTTTAGTGAATCATAGAAGGCTTTTGTGGCCTTTTATTCTGTTTTGTCATTCTGTATTGGAGGAGAGGTTTTTGATAGTTGTACACTAAGCACATCTCCTCATGCCTTACTGAATCCATTCCCTGAGCTTATATGTACAGTTTGTAAGTCAAGTAGGCCACAGCATTTTATAGATTATTAGAAGCATTGTTTAGCCTCAAATCAATTTCATTTATGAATTCTACTGTTAATAGAACTTTTAATTGTTAATTTTATTTTTGTCTTTAAGGGAGCCATCCAGGGTCCTGAAGAATTTGTAGAGGGCATGGCATTAGGACTTAAAGCACTAGTTGGAGGAGCTGTTGGTAAGCAATTATGATAATGTTGAGGATCCATTGCAATAATGTGTGCTGGAGTAACATGTTATTTTATTAAATATATTCTAATTTCTATTAGGTGGACTGGCAGGTGCTGCCTCTAAAATAACTAATGCTATGGCCAAAGGGGTAGCAGCCATGACTATGGATGAAGATTACCAGCAGAAGAGAAGAGAAGCCATGAATAAACAACCTGCGGGTCTTAGAGAAGGCATCACACGTGGAGGAAAAGGCTTAGTTTCTGTAAGAAAAACTTCTAAGTTGTTCATATTCTGCTTTTAATAAGGAAAATATGCCCATGAACCTCATACCCTGTAGAATTATTTTAAAACCTAAAGAGCAGTAGGAGGTGATACATAATATACATATGCAAATCTAGGGCTTTGATATCCTCAAAGGCAATATACAATAGAGATTCATTCTATGAGATTTAGGCAAAATAACAGATAGGGTAAATACTGTGTATAGACTGCACAAAGCTAAATTATTGTCTTGAAATCCATAATTAAAGTTTTGTTTGAAGATACCTATGCAGAAATATTGTAAATTTGTAATTTTTTTTTCATCTAGGGTTTTGTAAGTGGGATAACAGGAATAGTGACTAAGCCAATCAAAGGTAAATACAGTTCCTTTAAGTCATACATAATTAACAAAATTCCTGTTAAGATAATTTTCATTTTATTCATTCTGAATTATGTTACTCTTTTTCTAGGAGCCCAAAAAGAAGGAGCAGCAGGGTTCTTTAAGGGTGTTGGGAAAGGATTAGTTGGAGCAGTGGCAAGGCCAACAGGAGGAATTATCGATATGGCTAGTAGTACCTTTCAGGGAATTAAAAGGTAAATTCTATTCAACATAAGATAGAATGAAATACATATTGACAGCTAGAAAGTGGATAAACCAGTCATGTGGATCATGGCAATGAACTGTGTACTAAGTTCTGTTACTTGCTAGTTTAGCTAATTATTTGACAGGGTACAAGTAGCTTAACTTCTCCTTAGTGTCATTTTACTTGTCTGTAAAGTGAAGACAGTTGAACAGGTGATGTCTAAGTACTTTGTAGCCCAAAAATTCTGTAATACACTCTGTGTATATAGCAACTAAGAGTTTACAACAAACTTTTATACATATTATCTTAATATACAGCAATTCTGTAAGGTATTTGTACAAATATTAATTTTATAGGTTACTTTTATACTTCAGTTTACCAATAATCTCACTGAAGCTTAAGCCTTCCTACCTCCATGTACATTATCTACCCTGTCCTTTTCTCATGTGGTGCTTATCCACATTTTTGAACTGATCCTCCCTAAGCATTTTATCATAGTAACTAGTACATTGGATAGAATGTATGAAGGATTAATTAGTCCTCTAGGTCTTTTAACAATTCTTGGGTATCAGTGTAGCACCTAGGCAGTCTGTCATCCCTTACTATTGCTATAAAATCAACCTGTCTCCTTTTCTGATCATATATTTCTTTCATGTCTTTTTATTAGTTAAATTTTTTTAAGTTAATAAGCATTTATTTTCTCTTCTCCACTTCCCCCTTGCTCACTTAAAAAAAAAAAGAAAACAGAAAGAAAACAAAAAAACTTTATACAAATATGCATAATCATGCAAAACAAATTCCAACAGTGGCTATGTCCCAAAACATATGTGTCATCCTGCACCTTGAGGTGTAGAAATAAGGTACAAAATGAGACATATTTTTGGACATGGCCATTGTTGGAAAGTAAGGGAGCTATTTAGCATGCTTCATTATTGGTCCCCTTGAATCACAATCAATCCGTGTGTTGATCAGAGTTATGAAGTTTTTCTAAGTTGTCTGTCATTTCTTTTGTCACAACAGTATTTCATTATATTTATATGCCATGATTTGTTCAACTGTTCCTCACTGATGGGCTGTTTAGTTCCCAGTTATTTACTCTACAAAAAGAGACACTATAAATATTTTTGTACATGTCGTTCTTTTCCTCTTTCTTCTCTTTGCTGTATAAGCCAAGTAGTGATATTATGGGATCGAATGATGTGCAGTTTAATGACTTTTTGGACATAGTTCAGAATTGCTTTCCACAACGGCTGAATCAATTCACAGTTCTGCCACCAGTGGATTAATGTGCCTATTTTCCTATAGCCCCACCAACATTTGTCCTTCTACATTTTTGTCAATTTTTCTAATCTAATAGTTGTGAAGTGGCACTTTAGTATTATTTTAATATTAATTTCTCTGATCAATTTAAAATATTTTTACATGGTTATTGGTAATTTGTATTTCTCCCTTTAAAAACTGCCTATCCATGTCCTGTGCAAGATATCTTGAGGTTTGGCTCTCATTGATTGGCCAACAATAGGTCCCAGCCCAAGCCTCAGCTGGTCATTGTTTGGGCTTTGATGGCTCAGAGAGATTGTAAATAGCATTTCTTTAAGTTTTGGCCAGAAACCCTGAGGGTCTTTCCCTCTCAGATTGATTTTATTTTTTTTAACTAGGTAAAAGAGGCCATTCTTTGCCTCATTTTTTACCTATCCTTAATCACTAAATGGTCATTGCCTCAGTCAAACTGAGACCTGGGAAAGACTGTAGCTTAAAAAGGCCAAGGTCTTCCACTGTATCTGGGGCCGTCTCTAGTCATCCTGATGTATATCTTGCCACTGGACCCAGATAAGAAAGTGAGGCTGGTAACTTTGCACAGCTCTTCCTCACTTAAATCCAATTTACTTGCAAGTCACACATCACCTTCCTGATGTCATGGCCCTCTTCAAGAATGAAGAACAAACAACAAATCCATATCCTGTGAGCATCTGTCAATTGAGAAATTTTAAAAACAAGTTTGTTAATATCTTTTATTTTTACTTAACCTAAAATTGCTCCTATACCACCCTCTCCTGCTTCCATAGAAGTAAGATTTTTTTTTGAAGAAAGAAAAAGAGAATGGAAAATAAAACAGGAAAATTGATCAGTGCACTGAAAAAAAAAACCCTAAAATATATTCAGTTACACACTTCAAAGGAGTAAGCAGAGGTGTCTGCTCATGTTTCTTCTTTGGGGTCATGATTGCTCTTTATAATTTTGTAACATTATTTTTTATACATTGTTATATTCATGTATATTATTTCCTGGCTCTGGTTATTTAACTTTGCATCAGTTCATATAAATGTTAACATACTTCTGTGTAATAAAATAGCTGGCATTTACATAGTGCTTTCAAGGTATGATGCTTTATATATACTAACTCATTTTTAATCATAATCATCATTTCTTTCTTTAAAGCAATTCTGACTTCTCGCATCCTTTTATTTATTTCTAGACTCAATAGTCCCATTTTCCATCTGTTAATGCCAGATAGACACAGAGAGACTAATTCAACAGGCTTCCATTCCAGTAGTATGTCAAAATCACATCGTCATTCAACAGATATTAAGTGCTTACTTTGTTCCAGATAATATGCTAAGCCTGGGGATACAAAGAAAAGTGAGAATAGAATCTGCCCTCAAAGAACTCATCTTTTAATGTAGGGGTGGCAGCATGTAAATAACAAGGTTAATACAGAATCTATACCAAGTAAATGGATTGGGGGTCAGATGACTCCAACTGTACTACCCATATGTCCTTTGGGAAGCTGCTTCATCTCTGAGCTTATCTACTTCTAAGTTCCTTTAACTTCCTCTGTTAATGAGAGAATTGGAAAAGATGACCTCTAAGATCTATTTACTATCTCAGGTCTTTGATTTTGTGAACCCATGATCTCCCTCCTTCAACTTTTATCAGTGTTTTTCGGTTAACTTGTACTATAATTTGATGCTGTTCTTGACTGCCATGTCCATCTGTTTGGCAAAGAGAGCATATGATTTTTGGCTAAAGAAATATATGAATTCTTTTGATCCCCACATTCTGGAGATTGTAATGTGAGGTAATTTTTCTAAGAAATGGTGATAACGCTCTAGGTTTTTACTTTTACCCATTTTCTATTCTTCAGCTTCAACAAATTGTTTAAATGAGTCATGTTAGACCAATATAATTGCACATAATGTTTTCTTGTATTCCTCGTTTCTTCTAATCTGGTATTGATTTTGATCTTTGCTCCAGCTAATCTATATTTGGTCTGAACAAAGGCTATTAATTCTGAAGTGACTGCCATGTCTTTCCCTATTTATTCCTTGTCTCTTAAGATAATCTGTTTCATTTTTTTTAGTGTTCAGAACCCTTTGACTGTCTTTTTAAAGAAAATGTTCTTGATTGTAGATATGACTTACACATAGTCTCTAAGCCTTTTGTTTCTTTTCTTAATTTGTAACTATGCGTTTACCATTTTCATACCTGTTTTTACATTAAATTCACTGAATGTGAAAGTATATGTTGACTTGTTTTGCAGATTTTGTCTAGTTCATTAAACCGTACTTTTTTTTATTCTGTGATACAGTTCATTCGTGAGCTGCCCGTTGTCTGCATGGTGATCCTTTCACTTTGCTTGTGAGCACTAGAAAGTGAAATAACCAAATGTCCTGTGTAGTTATATTTCTTATTGCCTTTGGGTTTATGATGATAGCTTCTTTATTCACTCATCTGGAAAGAATATGTGAATAATTGTTTTCATTTGGTTACAAGTGTTTTGCATTGTGGTTTCATTTATAGCAAGAATACCAGTGTTAACGTGGTGCATTTCTCCAGTAGTGTATCAACGTGTTCATCATTGGACATTTAGAGCACTTGGAGCTAAATTAAAGTTTCTTATCATCTAGAAACTGAATTTTTATGACCATCATTCTGAAAATGGAAAGATGCTACACAGGACTAAGGCTGTGTGTGTGTGTGTGTGTGTGTGTATGTGTGTGTGTTCGAATGGGTTGCCAAAGCTTGCCTACTAATGTTAAACTGTTCCATATATCAGCTGGCCCTCAGGTAGAATACATAGTATACTGTTGGCACAGTAGTCTTTCTAACCAGATACCTGACTGATCTTTGTAGTTTGCTAGCATAGCCTTTAAGACCATAGGGTCAGTTCTATTGCAGTGTTAAATATTAAAGTAGAAGTTTTGTTAACAATTTTACATATCTGCCGAATTTTCATAATATAGAGCAATGCAAATTGCTGACTTAACCTGTACTGGTGAGATCAAAAGATTTGTCTCTGAAATTGCACAGAATTGAGAATCAACTATTTGAACAAGGAAAGGGAAAAGATTGTTGTGTCATTTATTAGACATTATTGATAATTCTGTTGTTCAGTCATTTTTGGTCATGTCCAACTCTTCATGACCCCATTTGGAGTTTTCTTGGTAAAGATACTGGAATTATTTTCCATTTCCTTCTGTAGCTCATTTTACAGATGAGGAAACTGAAGCAAACAGGGTGAGAGACTTGTTCAGGGTCACAACTAGTAAGTGTCTGAGGCCAGATTGGAATTCAGGAAGATGAGTCTTCCTGACTCTACACTCGGCACTCTATCCACTGTGCCGCCTAGCTGTCTCATTGATAATTCTAAATAGTCAAAAGTCTGAAGAATAAAGCATTAGTTACTAACTTACATTTAATTCTTTCCCATGATTTGTCATTGAGCAGTTTGGGTATCCAGAAAAGCAATAATGTAACGTGGTCACATAGCCACAAAAAGGACCATCTAGTATTATATTTTAATAGGATTTTTATTTATTTATTATAATAGGATTTTTTCTTGTTAAATAATTTTATCTCTCTATTATTTTTCCCTAGAGCTACTGAGACTTCTGACGAAGTAGAGAGTCTTCGTCCCCCAAGATTCTTTAATGAAGATGGTGTTATTAGACCTTACAGATTGAGGGATGGAACCGGAAATCAGATGTTACAGGTAAAATCATTACCTTACTAGAGTTAAAATAAATTTGGTTTTGAGGTTTAAATTTTCTTAATAGTTTAAAGTAGCCAATTTAACTATTAGTTAAAGCTTTACATGTAAGGCTTTTAAGGTTTTCTAACAAACTGCTTAATTCTCTTATTTATAACTTTCTAATACTTAAATTTGAAAAGTACATTTATTCACTGTAAGGTTTTTTCTTTTTTACAGGTATCAAAAAGTTTGATATGAAAACAGTTAATGCATGACTTGCAAGTGAAAGCCTACAGTAGATTTTTATATCAACATAGCCATAAAACTTTGCAAACTATGTACAACAACTGCAATGTTTTAATAAAGTGAAAATCCTTACTAATAATAGTAACTACATATAAAGAGATTATTAGCAAGTCTAAATGTTTTGTAGGGTCTTATTTTGCTTTTGCAGCATACATATTTTCAACCAAGATTTTCTTATGTAAAGTCCAGTGAGATAAGTTGAAACCCATTTTGCCTTGTGTACCTTGTGAATCTAATTATTTTGATCATTGCACTGTGTCATTTTGGAGTATTTCATTAGTGCCACAAATATGATGGTTGCCCTGGGTTCAGGAAAGGACAATCAGAACTGTTTCTACACCAGAGTTTTTCAGGGTTCTTGTGCTTTCCAGACAATCTGTTCAGCCACAGTAAAACATTTATACAACTTACTTTCCTTCTCTTGCCCATAGAGCATTCTGTTTTCCAAATTTTTCGCAGGATTTAATAACTAGTCATTTCAAGTCAAAACCAACTTTCTTGTTAAAAAAAATAGTTCTTATGGGATGGTAAACACCACTGAATTAAAATACTTCATGTAGAAATATAGTTAAAGAAGTAGAAAGTCTTTTTTTTTTAAGTGAACTGAAAGTTCTCCACTCCTTAATTGGCTTTCTGAAGTTTTTTTTTTCCCCCAAAGCATTTTACGTGCCTTAAAGTGACTTAAATCCTCTGTGAGAAAGTAAGGAGATATTTTCTTTGTAGACATAAATATTTATTACACTGTATAGCCTTTATTACAAAACAAATTGGTAGTTATATAGTAATGCTGTCCTTGATTATTATTTTGACATGTTAAAATAACACTGTGCTTAAAGTGATTATGAGTAAACTAAATGAGCCAATGTTTTAACTACCCATAAGCAGTAAAGCATGTATCTTACAGCCTTCATTACAGAATCCTTGTAAATAATGAAAACTGTGATAGCATGTAACATGAGGCCAGGTTTTTTTGACAGTGCAGTTTTTTGTTAAGAAATTCCATAAAGTGTCTTTCTAAAAGTTTAAAACAATTTTAGCATAAAACTAGCAGTCATTGGCCAAATGTGATTTCTAATGGGCATTCCAGGATAAGTTATATTATGAAAAATGGTATATGATAAATGGTATGTGTGAGAATCACTTAACTCTGGTACTTGAAAAATGTTACCCAACCATTTCCCTTCTTGCCCATGTTATTCTAGCATTTAACACATATTTAGTTTAAATTCAGTTTTTAAAATATATGAGGAGCTTAGAAGTATCATACTATATACTCTATATATACTATATACTGTAAGTATTCTAATTGGAGGCACAGAGATATTAGGAAAAGTGTAAGGCTATATCATCATTACTAGCTATAAAAATAAAATAGAAACCAGGAGATCCTGCAGATTCAGGATCCTGCCTTGGTTTCAAGGACATACAGAATTGTCTCTGTCTTTGGATAGTGGTTATTTTTGGAAGCTTTAAATTTAGAAGAGTTGAAGGACATGGTTTTATGTAAATCTTTATAAACTCACGAATTTTTGGCATGTCAATATTAAGTATACTTAAAGTAATAGGTATTTAACTAATGACAGTTCTTGTGACCCAGATAAGTGTCATCTGTTGTAGGTTAGAATGACCTACGTTTCCACAAATATTTTTATATTTGTGATTAGCCCACCCTTTTAATTATACATTTAAAATATGGGGGCTTTTGACAAAACTGTGCTGTATGTTCTTAACATTGTTTAGAAATTCTTACAATTACATTCATAGTCATAATTTAGAAAAGTTTGTTGCTGATAGGTAGGCAGGATTAAAAATCTGATTCAGAGTTGGTGTACATTATTTGAAAATGGTATCGTGGTTTCAGTGAGTTTTCCCTTAATATTTTCTCTCTATTTTTTTATCCATGCTGCTACGAACTATTTAAGATATATGTATGCATATACATATATATATTTTTTATGATGAAAGTGTATATATAAAATGACTCTTTTTAGTGTGTACATTTCCAACTAGACAGTAACATATTATCTTCCCAGATGGTCTTGATGGGGGATTGTGATCAGTTAAATTTAGCCAACCAGAGTAAAATAATGATGATATTAAATTGCTTTTCATAAAGTGCCACAAAATATTTTTTTCCTACATTAAAATAATCCAGACAATTGGTTCTGTCTGTTGTAAAACCTATACACTTAATAGAATTCATTTAAATCTACAAATACAACCTTAGGAACAGCTGAAAAGAATGCTTTAATAGTATTTTGAATCCTAAAACATTTCATAATCGTGCATGTTTTTAAAACAACTTGCCATTATTGAACTAACCTTTTTGCTTCTTTTTTTTTCCTTTACCATGCTCACAGAAATTTTATGCCTACAGGGAGTGGATTATGACTCTCGATAGTAGTAGTAGTGATGATGATGAAGATTAGTCAGATCTGTATTATTCAAATGCATGCATTATTTATCATTTTAAGTTGAATGTCTTCATATACTGTGTGTGGCTGCTTTTGTAACTTCAGTAGTTCGTTAGTTAGGATTTTAAATTATTTTCCCCTTTCACTATATTTTTATAAAACTTACCATTTAAACAGAGAAATAGAAATTATTTTATGTCAGAAGTCAGTCATGTTTTATATATATATCTCATTTGATTGTAGCCAAAATATTGTGTTGTAATGAAAAGTGCCTTTTTTAGATTTGTCTATAAATTGTATTTTCGTTACTATTTTCATAGTTGCAAGTTTTCCTTTGTAGTACCTTTTTATTTGAAGTCACCTGCTCATTTGTTAACAAAATTCATTTATTATATGGATGTTTTCAATGTAACCTTTCTGGACTTTAATGTATTATCAATGTATTAAAGAAAAAGAAGCAGAGAGAAAAACGGCTCATCAGTTTTTTATATTCACTTTATTTCAGAACTTTCTTGTCAGTTTCCTTTCAATAACAATAAACTTGTGTAATTTGAAAGAATGTGAATCTGTTGTTCTGTTCCATCATTCATAGTACATGGAAGGAACACTGTACATTTGATAAAAACCATTGTGATTTGTCCTAGAAAGGTTAGATAATATAATCATTTGTCATATCAAAAAGGGAAGGAAAAAAACCATTTTGCTACCATGTTCACTTTATCCTCTGTTCCATCAGTTATTTTAACGTTTGATTTTATGTAATTTGGGGCAGCAACATAATAGTTTCAGTTCCTTTTTAAAAATGTATTAAGAGTTCTAGTGGGTTAATAAGGACTGTTTTCGTACATTGTTTCTCATTGTACTTCTTAATTTATATATCATTCCACAGTATCTCTTAGAAGTATCCATTTATCGCTAAATTTTTATTAATTGGCTCAAGTAGTCAAGAAATTTTTCTAACAAATATCATTATGTGTATATCTTCTGTGTACGCTTGAAGGGAAATACCTAACTTTATCTTGAAATAGTTGGAAAAGCCATGGAGTAAAGCCATGTTTCTTCTAGGGTACTACATGCTTGCTTTTTATTTATTTTCCTTATTGATTATATGCCCTGGTCATCTTCCTTTAGAAATCTAACGTTAGAAAAAACTTGCAAAGAATAAATGGCACCAATGATGTGGTAGTTGATGCCTCCTGACTGATGTGTTTCTGGGTTATCAAAATGATCTTCATCTTCTTGACTAATAGTAAAACATATTGCTTCACCATTACCCTTGCTGTAAACTACAAAAATGTATACCACAGTTTGGCAGCTAGCTCAGGCTATGGATATTCTGATTTTCTTCTAATTCTGAAGACTGTGTTGTTATTCTTCCACAGGTCATTAGTCGTTGAAAATGATTTTGGCTTAAAACGACAGGATTTTATAAATATTGGGTGTAGAAAAATGTGAGCATAGAAACAAAGCAATATGTGAAGATTTCTATTCCATTATATTCACTTAGATGGCATAGAAATTAATGTCTCTCTGTCAAGGAGTACAGAGAAATTAAATGCCTCTTTTACCACTCTATATGTGCTCTTTTCAAATAATCTGAACAAATGGGTGACAGTAGCAACCTTTTGTGTGCCTACCCCTGCTACCATTGTTTCTTAAGATATACCTACCACCAGCTCCCTATTCCACATCATTCCCCTCAACCATGCTCTTCCAACAATTCCTAATTTTATTAGAAGCCCAAAGCTACATGACTAGCTAACTCTGTGTATGTATATATATATACCTGTAAAGAGAAAAACTGGAAAGGAAAAATTTTCTTACCCTTAACTGTGTAGAGTACAAATAACAACTTAGTGGTGATACTAAACTGCTTGTGTAGAAGATTTTTAACATATCTGTATTTCTGTGATTCTTTTGGACTGGAGGAAAAGGGGGCTTGTTTTATTTTAAAAATAACATAGCACTAGCACTGTATTTCTACAGTGTACTAACAGGAAAAAGATCCAGGTAAATTAGACATTATTTGATCTTGTTCATTTGAGTAATGATATCTTATGTTTGTATAGCACTAAACTATTGACAAACTGCTTTCCTCACAACTCTGTGAAATAATGTAGTACAAACTTTTCCATGTTTGGAAGAGGAAAAAATTGTGGTTGAGAGTAGTTAAATGATTTTTTTACATTGTAAGTAAATGCTGGAACCAGGGTATGAACCCGAGTCTCTTGATCACAAATCCAGAGCTCTTTCCATGATATAGGACATTCCATCCATACGAGAAAATCCCTCTAGAAATGGGTTTGAAGCAGTTATTCTAAGAAGTGTAAAACATTGTCTGCAGGTGTTTTTAAAAGGCTTTTAAAATTTAAGTATGTTTGCCTTATTTTTTAGGTATATTTTTTTCATTGTAATTTATATTCACTTTTCAGTCTCTGCTTTCCTTCCACAGTAATTTACCAGTGAAATCATCTCTTCATAACTGCTTATGACTAGAGGTCTCCATTTTATATGGTTATGCATGTATATGTATATTACAGAAATATATATGTGTACATATATAAACATAGCTATATAAATTATTTCTTTATGTCAGAGATAATTGTGTTTATTTTTTAAGAAAAGAATAGTTTTAGGATTTTAGAATTATTCTGCTTTTGGATACTATACCTGGTGTTTAAGAGATAGGGTTATATCACAGATAAAATAATTTTCTCAATCATTTTGCATTTGGGCTCAATTCCATTGTATTATTAAGATGAGTCCCTGCTTATTAAGAAGTTGTTTATTAGGGGCAGTTGTACCAATATAGTTTTCCAAATTAAAGAATCATTGAACAGAAAAGAAATCTAGGTTGAGAAGTAGGGGTACAAAATCCTTTCCATGCCTTGTAACTCTACTTAAATATTGAATTTCTAGATGGTGATTAGCCATGTAGAAAAGCAAGTGTACATGCAGCTCTCCTTTGCATAAGGAATATTTTTTTCCTCTCTAATGTTTTTTCCCAACTTAGAGATATGAACTTAGGAAAGGAAAATAGGTAGAAAACTTTATATAACAAAGTAGTAATCTTCCCCTGTTATAATCAACCAGTGCAACAAGAATACATGATACTGAGTAATGAAATAAATAACATGGTTATTTTAAACCTGCAGAGAAAATAGAGACAAAGTTGAACATGTGAAATAATGGTAGTATTCTGAGAATTGATTTTTTTTTAAATCAAAGCAGTTATAAGTAATACAAATTTATCATTGAATTATATACTATCAACTTATTAACATTAACCTATGCCATTTGGTGTACTTTAAAGTGCTGATTTCAAACATGGGGAAGATTGTGTTATTATGGGAAGTGATCATGCATTATTTAGTCTATAGGCAGAAGCATAAATTTGTGAATAGGATTTAAAAGTAAAAAAATTTTAAAGGCCACATGCTCAAAGTAGTGTATTGGATCTTAATATAAGAACTTGCTTTACTTAAATCTTCTAGAGGAATCATGAGTTAAAATTCCTCTTCACAGAAACATCCGTATTAGTTCTGTACCTCAGTACATTGTCCCTCGTTGCTTAATTACATTTTTATTTGTTTTTCCATATTGACTACTGTAATTCCTAATAACTTGAAAGCCTAAGATTTGGAGAGTGATATGTTATTAACTTAGTAAGATAATTTTAATACAATGTATGCCATCCAGTTAAGTAAATAAGGGTTATGAGTAAGAAATTACTGGATAAGAGGTACTGGTTTCATTTATCTTCACATATATACTTCCTGAGTGGAAAGAAGCTTGTGTAAAAGAATATGTAAGGGGCAGTTAGGTGGTGCGGTGAATAGAGCTCTGGTCTCGGAGTCAGGAGGACCTGAGTTCAAATGTGGCCTCAGATACTTGACAGTTACTAGCTGTGTGACCCAGGGCAAGTCACCCAACCCTGATTGCCACACACACACACACACACACACACACACACACACACACACAAAGGCAGAATGATCCTTTTTAAAACTTTCTCAAATTCTTGTATACAGCATATACAATGGAGATATATATATATATATATATATATATATATATATATATATATGCACTTTGCTAAAGCACATATAAAAACTTTATTTAAAGGGAATCTTATCACTACCAAATGCATCTTTGTCAGAACAGTCGCATGTATTTTTTTTTTATTTAAAATGTGGTAGACACACTCATTCCTGGAGTCTAGAGTTCACTCAGCCAGCTTGTGAAGATGAATATGGTACTTATTTTTTCATCAGCCTTGATGTACCAGCATTATAGCCCAACTACCAATTCTTTAAATCTTTTAAAAAAAATACAATTCCCGGTCACATGACCAACAAAATGGAGGAGTAGACATTTTCTCTGATCCTTACCTCTCCAAAACAGAAATTGTGTGTCAGAGTTGGAAAAAAAAGAAACAAAACAAGCAAGGCCTGTAATTATAATGCATAGATTTAGAGCCAGATAGGACTTAGAGTTTGTCTGGTTCAAACTCCTCCTTATATCATGAGAAACAGACCAAAGAAGTGAGGTGGTATGCCCGAGGTCATACATAGAGTTATTGAATGACAGAATTGGAAACTGTGTCCTTTGGTTAGAAATTCCTCTGTGGCAAATCTTACAAGATAGTATTTGATTTTAAGCCTGATTAGAATGCAGCACCTTTAACTTATCTCTCCACAACTTGGGAAATTATAAGCCTCTGCTACAAGCATAGGAATTCAAACTTGTTCAAATTGTTGAACAAAGATTTCTGTTAAAATGATCTTATGCTTATTTGAGCTATTGGTTATTGAGCAAATAAGAACTCAAAGCATTAATAGTCATTTAAGACCAATTTAGGAGAAACGTAAATTAAAAAAATATTCTAATTAAACTAATAATAATAATGGTTAAATTGAATTACTTTTACTTAAATATGTTTTTCAATTTTCTAAGCTCCCATTTTTAGCTTGATAATTATACTATATTTAAGGTGATTCTTAATGCTTTATTGAAAACAAAAATGGGAGATTCAGTGGAAATTATTTTTAAAATTTTTTATGCAAAACCATGATGTTGAATTTGCTCAGAACTAACATACTTCATGGGAAAAGTTAATTATTTCCTGACAATGTTTTATTTTACATGGTGGAAGATGGAATTCCTTTTAAAGGTTAAAAAAGCTTTAAATTACATTATGCAGGAGAATAATTCATAATGTAGAAAAATAGCCCTTTCTTCCTGAGCATACTGTTTGCAGTTCCTTTGCTGTCAGCTTTTTTCCTCTTGTCGGCATTTTCCTTTATTCCCCAGGCCTTTGCCTGCAGGGTGTTTTAGTCTTAGATTATCTTTAAAAAGAAATTTCTGCCTCTCATTGTGAAGGCATATTGACCCAGAGCTGACCTGCACAGGTCATATATTCTGCATCCTGTCTATTTTTTAAAAATTGTCTGTCTTGTCTTCTTGTCACTTCTAAAGATAGCACAGTTGCAGTTTGTGATGTGGTGTGGGGGAGAGGCTGTTTTTGTTTGTTGTGTGTTTCTTTTCTTTCAGAAATTGCAGGAGTTTGCAAATAGCTTGAAGCTCTGCCTTGACAGCAATCAGAAGATATCTGCCTTCAGCTGATATGATCTTTACCTATACTGCTTCAGGAAGATGATCACATCTGATCTGGAAGAGGGGTCTTATCATAGGCAGTCAGATCATCAGAGTAGTGCCGAGCAGTCTGCCTGACCTCACCTGAAATTTTCAGTAAGTGTGACAAGAAGTAGACGCCACAAGGCTAATTGGATGCCGCTCTTCATTCGGCAACTCTTCCTCTTCAGAAAGGTGTTTCTGAAGGGGATGGATGATATGGCTGAGGAGAGAGCCCAAATCTGTTATGCAGGCAAATTAGGTTTGTTAGTCATACAAGGTAGAACCCATGGAGAAAGAGTTATGTTCCTCTTTTTAGGAAGACTGGCTTTCTAGTTGTTGTAGATAGCAGAATTCAAGTTTTTGGATACAAGTAAGGCCACTGTGGGAAAATTTTTGGAGTCGAAAGCACTGAGTTTGGTGATAAGGTCCTTAACTTTATGTTGAACTGAATCAGGGAGTTCTTTCTACTTAGAATCTTCAGGTGTTGTAATGCATGTATTTCTTGACTAAAGCTGTTGGCATTAACCAAGTCTTCCTCTAAAGATTTAATTTCTTTTTATGGAAGTTTCAGATCTTCTCTTTAGGAAGAATTTAGGAAGAACTGACCTTTAAAATTTATGAAATAGTTATTTTGGCCAAGCCCTGCAGCTTAAATCAATTGAATGAGTCTTATGGTTATTAGATTTATTTGAAAGATTTGTTATCTATTACATTCACAAATTTTTTATCAGTGTATCTGATCTAGGTAGAAAACTAAGAAAAGGATGTTTTGGTTTTTTTGGGGGGGTTGTAAATAAAAAATTATACAATTACTTTAAATTTCAGTTTTTTATAGATTAAATTCATCTTTGTTTCAAATGACATCTTACCCAATAAGAAAGATACTTATAACAGTCGACACAAAAACTCTTAAGTTTCATTTCAGGGAGGCCTCCATTCTACCCTGACACTCACCGTTTACCTTCCTGAAGCTAACCTTTGTGAAGCGAGGTGGCGCAGTGTACAAAGTGCTGGCCCTGGAGTCCAGAGAACCTAAATTCAAATGCGGCCTCAGATGCTTTCTACCATCTTTGCCAAGAAAACCTCAAATAGGTTCATGAAGAGTCAGACACAACTGAACGACTGGACACCAGCTAACTTTATACTGGTGTTGTAACTCTTCCTGTTATTACTCTAATCCCTATTGACTGACTCACAGATCCTCAACAGATTAGAACTACAGAAATGAATTCAAAAAACTTTTTGTAAAGAGGCAGCTAGGAACAGTGGAGAGAGCACTGGACCTGGAGTCAGGAAGACCTGAGTCCAAATCTTGCCTTGGACACTTAGTTGTGTGACCCTGGTCACAGCACTTAATCACTGTCTACCTCAGTTTATCCACTTATAAAATGGGAATAAGAATAGTACCTTCTGCCCAGGGTTATTGTGAGGATCCAATGAGATGTGTAAAGTGCTTTGCAAATCTTACAGCACTACATAAATATTAGCTATGATTTTTATTAGCAGTTACTGTTGTGGGTGATATAACGTAAACTTGCTGCTTAAAGTCTGAGATTGTGACCTATAGGCCTCCTCATTGATCTAAAAATGAAATTTAAATGTTATTGCTGAGTTAGAAGACATTCTACTTCATTTACACTTTTTTTTGGTGAGAGTAATTGGGGTTAAGTGACTTGCCCAGGGTCACACAGCTAGTGAGTGTTCTGTGTCTGAGGCCAGATTTGAACTCAGGTCCTCCTGACTTCAGGGCCGATGCTCTATCCATTGCACCACCTGGCTGCCCCTGTACTTCTTTTCTTAGGATAATTCAGAAGGTTGACTTTAGTTCATAAATCTGTAAGAAATTCCAGTCCTCATTACTCCTGATAACTCCCTTCTTATAAAATATGATGAGAGTTTGTCGGTCACGAGTACACTATAAGGAAATGACTTAACTCTTGAGAAGATTTCAGTTGATTTTAGCCTGACCTCTCTAAATACAGTGACCATATTTATGTACTAAAGCTATGAATATTATATAGTTTCTCGGGAAAACTTTACCTTTCTAGATTAAACTGTTTCTCTTACTCTGATTAAGTTCAAAATTGTTTAAGGAATAACATGAGAACTATTTTCCTATATTTTCCTAGATCAATTTGATAAAAATTGATTATGTGACTATAAGGAAAATTGCAGGGCAGAGTTTATATATTATAGAACTTCAACTTTTATGTGGTGTTACATGAGTAATATTGCATATGTGTGCTATACACACGTGTGTATACATATACATGTGTGTATACATATGTGTATATGTGTATATAAATATACTTACATATAATATACACGTATACACAATAAGAAGTAAGAATTGCTCTTTCAACCATATGTTGATATTTCACATTTTTAAATTTTAAAAAATTTTTCATTTGTTTATTTTTAGTTTTTAACATTAACTTCCACAAGATTTTGAGTTCCAAATTTTCTCCCCATCTCTCCCCTCCCCCCACTCCAAGACAGCATGCATTCTGAATAACCCTTCTCCCAATCTGCCCTCCCTTCTATCACCCCCCCCCATTCTCATATCCTCTTCACTTTCTATTTTCCTGTAGGGCAGAATTGATTTCTATACACCTTTGCCTGTATATCTTATTTTCCAGTCGCATGTAAAAATAATTTTTACAATTTGTTTTTAAAACTTTAAGTTCCAAATTCTCTCCCTTCCTTCCTCCCTACCCACCCTCATTGAGAAGGCAAGCAATTCGATATGTTATACACGTGTAGTCCTGCAAAACACTTCCATAATAGTCATGTGAAAGACTAGTTCCCTCCATTGTATCCTGCCCCCCTGTTTTTTCTGTTCTCTCCTTTGACCCTGTCTGTCCTCAAAAAAAAGTATTTGTGTCTGATTTTCCTCTCCTCCAGTCTGCCCTTCCTTCTGTCATCTCCCTGTCTCTTATCCCCTTGCCCCCTATTTTCATGTAGGGTAAGATAGATTTCTATACCCAATTGAATATGTGTGCTATTCCTTCATTAAGCCAAATCCAATGAGAGTAAGATTCACTCATTCCCTTTCGCCTCCCCCCCTTCCCCTCCACTGTAAAAACTTGTTCTTGCCTCTTTTATATGAGATTAATTTACAGCATTCTACCTTCCCCTTTCTCTTTCTCCCAATACAATCCTCTCTTACCCCTTAATTTTATTTTTTGGATATCATACCTTCATATTAAACTTACCCTGTGACCTCTGAGATATTATATTCCAAGCCCTCCAGTCTCTTAATGTAGAAGCTGCTAAATCTTGTGTTACCCTGATTGTGTTTTCACAATACTTGAATTGTTTCTTTCTGGCTGCTTGTAATATTTTCTCCTTGACCTGGGAACTCTGGAATTTGGCTACAATATTCCTAGGCGTTTTCCTTTGGGGATCTCTTTCAGGAGGTGATAGGTGGATTCTTTCAATTTCTATTTTGCCCTCTGGTTCTAAAATATCAGGGCAGTTTTCCTTGATAATTTCTTGAAAGATGATATCTAGGCTCTTTTTTTGATCATGGCTTTCAGATAGTCCAGTAATTTTTAAATTCTCTCTCTTGGATCTATTTTCCAGGTCAGTTGTTTTTCCAATGAGGTATTTTACATTGTCTTCTATTTTTTTCATTCTTTTGGTTTTGTTGTATAACTTCTTGATTTCTCATAAAGTCATTAGGTTCTATTTGCTCCATTCTAATTTTTAAGGAATTATTTTTTTCAGTGAGCATTTGGACCTGCTTTTCCATTTGGCCTCTTTTCCATTCTGCTTTTTAAGGCATTCTTCTCATTGGCATTTTGGACCTTTTTTGCCATTTGGGTTAGCCTGTTTTTTGAGGTGTTATTTTCTTCAGGCTGTTTTTGGGTCTCCTTTAGCAAGCTGTTGACTTGTTTTTCATGATTTTCTTGCATCACTCTCATTTCTCTTCCCAGTTTTTCCTCTGCTTCTCTTACTTGCTTCTCAAAATCCTTTTTGAGCTCATCCAAGGCCTAAGACCAATTCACATTTTTCTTGGAGGCTTTGAATGTAGAAGCCTTGATTTTGTTATTTTTTTTCTGGTCATATATTTTGATCTTCTTTGTCACTAAAGCAAGATTCTGTAGTCTTTTTTTCCCATGTTTATTCATGTTCCCAGCCCATTACTTGACTTTTGAACTCTTTGTTCAGATAGGTCTCTGTTTCCAGTGTGGAGGGTGTACTGTCCTAAGCTTCAAGGATTTTGTGCAGCTGTTTGTAGAGATACTTATAGGGATCTGTAAATTTTCAGTTCTTTCAAGGTAGTATGATCAAAGGAGAGGTGTTTACTCCTTTCCTCACCTGTACTCTCATCTATGAAGGCCCACAAGCACTCTTTTCTGCCTTGGAACTGTGAGGAGGTTTCCCTGTTCACCACCACCACAAGCTCTTCTGTGGCAGCACTCTTCCTTGCCTCAGGACCACCACCCAGGACTGTGACCCAAATCCAAGCACAGGCAAAGCAAGAGAATCCTGCCTCAGCGCCAGCAAAAAGGTCCCTGCTGTCTGTGGGCCAAGAGCTCCGGAAGCAATTGCTGTTACCGTGGCTGCTACTTGCAGGCTGGCCTAGTGGCAAGGGCTAGACTGTACTCCTCTCTCATTCAGATCCAACAGACCTTTGCCACTGAACTTCTAAGTTGTCTTTGGCATGTATGGATTGAAAAGTCTGAAAACTGCCACAGCCACCCGTGATTCAGTCTCCTGAGACCTGCTCCAGGTTTGCTCTGGCCTAGTCTTTACCTGCACGCCCCACACTGAACTGCGTTCCTCTCCCAGCCCAGCGCAAGAGATCTTTCCTGTCAACTGTCCAGGTTGTCTTGGGCTGGAAATTTGTTTTACTCTGTCTTTTTGTTGGTTCTGCTGCTCTAGAATTTGTTTAGTCATTTTTTACAAGTATTTGGAGGGTTTTGGGGGAGAGCTCAAGCAGGTCACTACTTTTACTCTGCCATCTTGGCTCTGCTCCCAGTATTTCACATTTTTAAAAAGGGAGCAATGTTATTAGTTTAATCTCTTATTTTTGGATAAAACAACACATACTCATTAACATGCACACATTTTTCTTTTAGATACATTAAAAGCCTACTAATTTGGACTGCTGTTATGTAGAAATACAATTGTATTAACTCAAGCATTTATAATAACAAACTAAATTTTGCCCTTTTAGTAGATAACTGTGAGGGTAAAATAATTAGTTGCTACCTTCTATCTTTGGATTCAGGGACTCAAGCCTGTGTGGCCAAGAACTTAATTTCTTGCATTCAAACCAGCCTCCAGCAATCTAGGGATCCTCCAGAGACTTGGCCTGAGCACTTGGCTCCTCAGTATTCATATCCTTTTAAACAGTACTACTTGTATTTTCTGCTGAAGTAAATGCCCTGAGGTGCCCTTACAACTCCTGCTTTTGTTGATGGCTAAAGTTGCTGACCAGATGTGGAAAGAATTTAAATTAGCAAAGTTTGTAATTGATCAGAGAAGCCCAGTTGAATTCAAGAATTTATTGCTCTAATCTTGGATTGATCTCAGGGTTGATATGAACCATTGAAACTTTTAAACTTTTATCTTATCAGGTGACTTTAGGAAGGAGAGGCTATTCAGTTAGAAGTCTTCTGCTGAACAAAAGACTGTTCTGGCCTAATTTTGATTCAATTGTTTCTTAAGTGACTGAGGAAAAGTTCATTGGTATTAAAAAAAAATATCAGTGTTTGTTTTCTGCCGCTAAGTGCAGTTGCTTACTTAGAGAATTGGAGAATTTTGAATTACAGCTGTACCCTTCCCTGGGGATTTGTCGTTTCACAAAGTAAGCATAAATGGTGAGTTGTTCCTTATGATTAAACTTTTTTCTATGGCCATTCAAGGTTGTGGGTTTATCCTGTGCTTGCTTATCTGTTGTAGTTTGGTATTATTTCATAGTTCGGTGATTTTTTTTTATGGCCATTGTCTTTATGTTTAGCTCTTGATTTCTTATATTGTATTTAGATGAAATAGGTTTTTTTCCTGTTACTTCTCGCTTATACTCCCATGTTGGTATTTTTAAAAATCCAATTTTAACCTAAATGAAGGTCTTTTACATAGTCTAAAATTTGCACAGTAATTTCTTAAATACAGTTTTCCATAAATGATTAATAGCTTTTGTTGTTTGACAGCTGAAATATTTCGTGCCAGTGGTTTACCTCTTAGCTGTATCATAATTTCAGGTTAGATCTTTTAGCAGTCTGTTGTGTGATGCTTTTCTCTAACATTTGGATAGTTTGAATCATTCAGATAACGTTTTTTGATTCTCTCAATCATGTTTCTAAGGGAAATGTTTCACTATGCATATGAAGTCTGGATAGTAGCAAAGATTAGTACTAAAGGCAGTACTCTCATTTCCTTCACTTCTTTCCATGTGTTTCCATGTTTAGGTAGTGATTCAGTTGATTTGTTTACATTAAATGAACTATTTTTTTATATACTTAGTAAATGCAGAGAGTATCCTAACGTCAGTGACCATGACTTTATTATTTAGTTAACTACAGATTCCAACATGTGTGAGAAGTACAGTGTCTTATATATGATATTGTTCATTCCTTTTAAACATTTCCCAAAGGTTTGTTGGAAGGTAATGTTTACACATTATGAATAAAACAAAGAAAATTTTCCCACCTGTGCTAGAGTATATAAATGAGGCTACTAAGGGGATATCAGACAGTATGGATTAAAATATTTTATGCTGATAATACTTCTATCTACTTTTTTTTTCTTAGTAACTGCCTGAGGACTTAGAGTAGTGATTTCTAGCCCTGGTTTTATAATAGCTCAAAGTGTTATCAGTTATTTTCAGCTGTCTGTCAGATTTTAAAGATGTTGCTTAATTCACATAAAGATATATCACACAGCACTTTGGGAACCAGGAAGCAGTGTGGCCTAATCAAGCAGATGGCAGTGGGGTACTGATAGTCTAAAATAGTTGGAGTTTGATGACTAGGAAATTGAACTGAGTCAAGCTTGGGATAAACAGAATTAAGACTTAATAGATGGTGTCACGTTGATTAAGGCTGAGTGTCTTGGAATTAATAGGAATCCTAGCGTTCACATCAGCAACCAGTAGGTGCAAATGTTATTAGAGGCCCAGGGAATAGATTTCATTAAAGAGGGCCATAGCACAGATTTGGGGTTGAGAATACAACACTAGATAAAAAGTTAGGATTCCTAGGCAAACATCATGACTGTGTGGCCCTGGCAGTCCATTCATTTCAAATCAACTAACGTGCTGTGGAGCCATTTAACTTTACTATGTCTCAGTTTCTACATCTGTAAAGGGGGGGGGCGGTGGAATGAAAGTGCCTACCTATGTCACAGGATTATTGTGAGAAGCAAATTTTAGAAGTACTTCTTTGAATGTCTTTTGTAAAATCAGAAAATTACACTAAATGATTCCTTTCAGGTCTGAAAACTATGACACAGCTGTGTGATCCTATACATGATAAGTTCTTTGACAAATAAAAATAAATAAATAGGAAGGGGAATTAAAACACCTAATGAGATTATTTTTTTAATGGGAGGGATACAATGATGGATTGAGGGAGGGATATACAGAGTTTGAAGATGAGAGAAGTAGAGAAGGAGTAATAGCATAGAACAGAAGCTGTTAATGTGACAAAATTGTGAAATCTACGTTATGCTTCATATGCATTTAGTTTGAAAGCTGCTTGTCTTTTTCGGTCTTGCCCATGTTTTTTCCATTAATTCATGATTTAGGTTGATTATTGTTCTATAAGGAGTTTTCTTTAAATGATTCTGAAAAAGATGCATTTCATGAAATCAAGTACTATTTGTTTTAAAGCATACTATATCATCTCTTTTGGCATCTACTTATTTTGTTAAGTACTTTGTAAGCTTGGGTCTAGAAGACATTCTGCATGTTTCTTCCTGAATAATTTTGACATTATTTATATCTAGAAACCAGTGTGATTTTTGAAAATAGCTTAATTTCTTCCACTGTCATACCTTGGATTTGGTTTGAATTAGTCCTGAGAGACTGAAAATGGGGAGGAAAAGCTGTTGATTCTTTTCCTTTGCTGCTGTAGTATAATCTGATTCAATTAACATTTAGGTCCAGCTGCCATGCTTGAGTGTAATGTGAGGGGCCATTAAAGGCAAAATGAGATCATAGACAATATGGGGAATGAACTAGGGCTTGTAATTTATTTAAGGACATAATCTTTTAATGTAGTATATAATATGGGTTTGTAGAAAGGGGAGGTTATTTAGACCACTTCCTTGATTTAATGAATTAGGTCTATACCCAAGTTACATTCAACAAATAAAAATAGATTGTATATTTTAAAACCTATCTGCTTTCCATTTTCCCTGGATAATCTACTTCAATGTTTTACAACCTTGTTATTAGGAAATTCTTTCATATACCTTGCCCCTTTTCCCTCATACTTCTATTTTCCCATTATTTCTTCTTTGTCTCAGGTGAAAAGAGCCACCTATGGAGTCTCCGTACAGACGAGTCATCTACCTTTGTGCTAAGAGTCTTCCAGAAATTTGATATTAATTATAAAATCATTCTTACGTGTTCTTTGCTCAGAGTGAAATAATTCCAGTTCCTTTTGATATTTCCTCATTAGCTGTGTTTTCCAAACTTTTAACCTCCTCGCTATCTTATCAAATCTTTAAAGTTGGCAACGTTTTACCTACGTTATATACATTTTTTTTTTGCTTTACAGAATTCTAGTCACAATTATCTAATCTGCCTAAAAGTACATCTTGTCTATCGTAATAAGAAAGGAAAAGGATAAAGTTATTAAAGTATGAGTATTTCAGATCCTAATAATAACCTTGGGAAACAGCTTCACACCTGGAGAAAATAATGTTTGGTGCAGAATGAACAATGAAGAAACAATTTCATTAATTGTTGTCATTTCTGTACTTCCTATGGGTAAAGGGTAGCTGAAGTTTGATATAGGAATGAGTGTCATTTAAAAGGCAGCAAAGAGGGAATTACAAAGAAATAGCAGAGGACCATAATAAATTATGGTATTTTATGGACTTTGTATGTGTTGTGATGTGGACTGAATTAAATGTTAATTTTATTCTGCAAGGTAAAATGACCATGACTGTTAAATAATAATATGTCTGATCTAAACTGTAATGCATTTAGTTATGTTACTGGTTCACAGGTTTTATTTTAGTAGATTTCCTTAAAAAGCCAAATGTGTTAAACATCCTCATTTAGCTAAAATTGAATTATCTTTAGCAAATCTTTACAAGTAGGTACTTTGAGAAAGGTGAATATAACATTTAAATGAATATTAAGTTAATTTGCTCTTCATATTTAACTTAGGATATATAGATTATTACTGTGGAATGTGATAATGAATTTTTCACCCATAATTTCTAGAAGAGAGTAAGATGTAAGTAATATTAGAAATAGGAATAGCATCAACCTTTTTTCTCTTTTATATTTTTAGGTGATGGAAAATGGAAGATTTGCCAAAAACAAGTATATTACACATGTTATGGTCAATAAAACAGATTTCTTGATGATAACCTCAAGGTAACTTTCACTAGTGTTAATATTTAGCTGTCTAATTTAGTTACAGGCTTACAAAGAGCTATTAATGAGTAGAACCAATTATCATCCAAACCTTTGCTCATATATAGTCATGTATACATACAGATAGATAAATACATAGATGCACACACAGGTTCAGCTATACACACAAGTATATATATAGATGAAACCTCAAACACATAAAGATAGTTCAAAGTCAAATATCATTATATAAGCAAATATAAAGATGATATATGTGCATAAGATTTGGCTTTCCTTTAACAAAGAGGTAGACACATTACTGTTTTTAAGAAAGAGGTAGATACATTACTATTAAGTTATTATGTATAGTTTCCCTGTCTTCTCTTCCCATGCCTGAAAATGGACAAATAAAAGGATTTTGTACTATAGACCAGCAGTCATATGCCTAACTGGTCAGTTGTAAAACCTTAGCATTAATTCATAGGCACAGTACACACACTGATATCTGAAATTGGATTTGAATTCAAGTCTTCTTGAATGTAGGTCCAACACTTTATGAACTACACCACCTATACGTTGAGGTGTATGGGGTGTAGAGGACTAGCACCTCTGTTGTGAGAACTTACTGAGCCCTTTTCAGGGCTCATTATCCACCTTTGGTGTCCACCCAATTTTCACCTGTGGCTCCAAGAAGCTGTAGCATGTGCAGTGGTCACACTCCAGTGAACTGTCTTGGCAGATAGGCTGTAAACCAGGTTGAGGGTAACCAACAGGCCCGAAGCATGTGAAAAATTCCCTGGGTGGAGTGTGCAGATGAAAACAGTTTGTTTCAGTGGCCATGAGGTGGCTGAAGCAAGTCCTGTGGAGTGCTTAGAGCTTGGTCAGACATCAAAGGACACCAAGGTCATCTACTGCATCCTGAGCTATATCACCAGTTGTCTTGACTTTTGTCTTGCCAAGGGATGGGAAACCTGTGGCTTTAAGGCTGCATGCAGGTTCTGCACACCCTGGTCTTACCACTGGACCTCTGAAAAGATGATGACTCTGAAAGAGAGAGTGAGGCTGATGACTTTGTCCAACTCTGCCCCACTTAATCCAATTCGTGGGCAAGTCAAGACATCACCCCATGATGTCATTGGTCCTCTTCGAAAAGAAAGGACAAACCATAGAACAAGACATATATCTTTGGTTTAAGAGAACAAGAGCTAAAGAGCTGCTATATCGCTATTTAAATGTCCAGTGGAAAGAGTGCTGAGCTTGGAATCAGTGGACATGAGTTTGAGCCTGTATCTGACACTTCTAGCTCTGTGACTCTAGACAAGTCATTTAAACTCTAAGCCTCAATTTCCTGATCTGTAAAATGGAAAAGATGATATATGATCTGCCAAAAGTTTTATGAGCAGAGAAAATTGAGATATGTGTATGTATGAATATTTGTATACATATGTGTGTGTGTGTAGGTATATATACACACATATACACACACAAACATTTATCTATTTGTCTATATATTTTACATTTATATAGTTAAGTCATATACATATCTAGAAATGTATATACAAATGTATCTATACATCTTTACATATATGTGTATATGCATATATATGTCTTTATATGTGTATGAGTTGTTAAATTATTGAATGTTTTTCCACATCATTGAAGGTTTATTGGGAGACTGATGATAATTCTTAATCCCTCCGCCTTTCCATCCCAGGGAGAGGAAAGAGAACGATCACAAAGAAGTAATGGAGGATAGGGAAGTGCATGCTGAGAAGTAGCTCTTTTATTCCTCCACCCTGGCCAGTGACAAGTAACCAGCTGTGTCTTTAATTTAGTCCTTTGCTCTGGCAAAAACAAAGCACATTCCACTTAGTGAACTCTCTGCAGGCAATGACAATTGTTGTCTTAAAGCAGAAGAAAATAATTTATTGGGGGGGTTGCGTAAGGGAAGACTTATTTTAGAGGGAAAACATTTGTCTTGATTTTCATCTTGAAAGATAAGAAAGAAATTCTGATATGAGAAGTTATATAAATGTTATAATTCAAAGTAGGACTTTTTAAAAAAGACCTTATAAGCATTAATTTGACTATTATCAAAGCCTCTTAAGTTTCATTTTTTAAGGAATATGAAATTGTAAGAATGTCAGTTGTTGGAGGTGAGATTAGAATTGTCTTTCTAGTTCTGTGCTCAGTGTGGTGGGAAATTTCCCTCTCACAGAAGGGCCTATACTTAGTGCTATCTAGAATATTAGTGGCAAATTCAATATTTTCAGTGCTCTGGTTACATATAAAGTCCCCAAAGATAGAGAATAACAATTGATTCCACAAAGAATTGTCCTATTGCCTTATTTATGAAGCACCTCCAAATAATTCTTGGTTGTCAGGTTTTGTTTTGCTTTTTTAATAATAGTACCTACCTTCAAGGGTTGTTTTCAGAACAAAATAAGATATCTGAAAAGTTTTTTGCAAGCCTTAAGCTATTATATAAATGTTAGCTATGATTACATTTGCTATTATTATTGTCTTTGTTTTTGGTAGTGGTGTGTTGTTTGTGACAAAAGGAACATTTGGGCAGCTGACCTGTGAGTGGCAATACAATTTTGATGAATTTACCAAAGAACCATTTATCATTCATGGAAGAAGATTACGTATTGAGGCCAAGGTATATTGAATAAAAATGAAGATAAAACATTGATTCATTTTTCAAGATATTTTCATTTTTCTACTTTAGTATTTGTAAGTTTCTAATTAGCCTATGGCCACATACTTTTGTCAAACAGAAAATAGGTCAGTTTTAACAGATGTTACTTTCTATGGTACTGCATGCAGAGAAAGAGAGAGAGAGTGTACCTGTGTGTGTGCATGTGTGTGTGTGTGCACACGTGTGCACCCGCGCATGCCTGGGCAAGACGCTTAACCTCTTAGGTCTTTAGAGAAAATGCTGAATACTTTCTTAAATTAAGAGTTGTTTGTTTTAATCAATGAAATCACAAGTCCAGTCCCTATCCCCATCTATCATAGCATTGTGCTATCTGTAGCACTTAGCTGAGACTATAAATATCCATAGTTTAATGTTCCCAAGTTTGCCTCACAATATGTTTTTCTTGAAACCCTCAAAAGTGGTCAGAAGAAAAGGCCATTGAGTCTAAAACAACTTCTTATTTATTCTTAGTGATTGGTCTCTTCAACTAGATCATAAGCCCTTGATGGCAAGTACTTAGAATTTTTCTAACTGCTAGCACAGTGTGGTTTATGGTAGGCATTCAGTGCATATTTGTCAATGGACAGATTCTTGAAAAATGAAGTTGGCTTTTTATCATTCGGATCTTATCAGCAACTATTATCTATTCTGGACAAGGAATTATATTGAAAGATATATGGAATGTTATAAGAGCACAAAAGAAATAATGATGTAGAGTTTATTTTAGTCCTTTGTCCTGTTTCTTAAATCCAGATAGATTTCTTTTAAACTCTGAATGTTTGAGTATTTGCTAACTAGAACTATTAACTTAAAATCACCTTTATAGAAACTTTACAAAATTGTTTAGCAAAAACCACATATGACCTCCTAATAGGTTCATTAGTTCCAAATAGTTTCGGTGTCAAAACACCATCATTGATCCTTAAGTAGTTGTTCTTACATCATGAAAGGTAGAGAATTAGGCTCATTTAGGCAGAATTTCCCTACAAATATAGATTTCCATAATACAAAGTAAAAAGGGTCTGTAAAGAAGAGACAGACTATATACAGCCTCTATGAATGGGTTTGGCTTTCTCAACGTGGTGAACACATGAGCCAGTTCTTTCATAGTTAGCTTGTAACTATAATGAATCATGTAGATAGATTTGAGATGTACTGAATCTCAGCTATGATTTCTGGACTTAATCATTCAGGAAAGAAGTCTAATAAATTGTTTTGGAAAAAAAAGAAAAAAATATTGCCATTCTTCACTCTCTGCTTCTTCCTTTCTCACTTTGTTGTTTTTGCAATGAAAATAGACCCTTTTTTAGGTTAAGGAATTGTAGAGCTAAGTTTGTCATCGTGCTGTTCCACTGCTATGCTTGATTCTCCATCCTATTTGTTTCTTATGATGCTGTTCAAAATGTATCATTTCTGATATGAAGTACAGAGCAATGAAATTGTTTTTCTTATGCTAATTTTTTCTATGAAGTTTGGTTATTCTTCTATATACTTATTCATTTCTTTATTTGGTCCATAGGAACGTGTGAAGTCTGTATTCCATGCCAAAGAGTTTGGGAAAATAGTTAATTTTAAGACTGCAGAAGATGCCCAGGTAAATCTAGTTGCCTCTTTCATTAAAATCGATATGAGCTTTTGACTTTACTTTTTTTGATTGATTTTTAGTTTTCAGCATTCACTTCCATAAGAGTTCAAGTTTTCAATTTTCTCCCCTTCCTTCCCCTCCTTCCACCCCAAGATCTGATATCTGCTATCTGATATAGGCTCTACATGTACATTCATATTAAACATACTTTCACATTAGTCATGTTGTAAGTAGAATTAGAACCAATGAGAGGAACCACGAGAAAGAAACAAAAAGAGAGAGAGCAAATAGTGTGCTTCAATCTGTATTCAGACTCCCTAGTTCTTTTTCTGGATGTGGATAGCATTTTCCATCATGAGTCTTTTGGAGTTGTCTTAAATCCTTGCATTGCTAAGAAGAGGTAAGTCTATCAAAGTTAGTCATTGCACAGTGTAGCTGTTACTGTGTACAATGTTCTCCTGGTTCTGCTCACTTCACTTAGCATTAGTTCATGTAAGCCTTTCCAAGTTTTTCTGAAGTCCTTCTGCTTATCATTTCTTTTTTCTTTTTAAATTTTTAAATTAATTTATTTTTAGTTTTCAACATTCACTTCCATAAGATTTACAGTTTTAAATTTTCTCCGCCTCCCTCCCTAAGACGGCATGCAATCTGACATAGGCTCTACATATACATTCTTATTAAATATTTTCATATTAGCCATGTTGTAAAGAAGAATTAGAATCAATGGGAGGAGCCATGAGAAAGAAGAGAGAGAGAGAGAGAGAGAGAGAGAGAGAGAGAGCAAATGGGTATGCTTTGATCTGCATTCAGACTCTGTAGTTCTTTCTCTGGATGTGGATAGCTTTTTCCGTCATGAATCTTTTAGAGTTGTCTTAGATCCTTGTATTGCTGAGAAGAGCTAAGTCTATCAAAGTCAGTCATCGCAGTGTAGCTGTTACTGTGTACAATGTTCTCATGGTTCTGCTCACTTCACTCAGCATCAATTCATATAAATCCTTCCAGGTTTTTCTGAAGTCTGCTCATCATTTGTTATAGCACAATAGTATTCCATTACATTCTTGTTCAGCCATTCTCCGGTTGATGGGCATCCCCTCAATTTCCAATTCTTGGCCACCACAAAAACCTGCTATAACTATCTTTGTACATGTGGGTCATTTTCCCATTTTTATGGTCTCTTTGGGATACAGCCCTTTGGGCATAGTTCTAAATTACTCTCCAAAATGGTTGGATCAGTTCACAACTCCACCACAATGCTTTAATGTTCCAGTTTTCCCACATCTTCTCCAACATTTATCATTTTCCTGTTTTGTCATGTTAGCCAATCTGATAGGTGTGATGTGGTACCTCAGGGTTGTTTTCATTTGCATTTCTCTAATCATTACTGATTTAGAACGTTTTTTCATATGACTATAGATAGCTTTAATTTCTTCATCTGAAAACTGCCTCTCAAACCTCAGCTCAAGTGCCACCTCCTATAAGGGAGGCCATACTTATTTTCTCTACCCCTAATTCTCAGTATAGTTTTTCATTTACTGATTCTATGTACATGTCATTTCCTCCAGCAGAAGATAAGTTCCTGTAGGTCAGGGACCATTTTGTTGTTGTAATTGTATTTCCATTGCCTTATGTCATGTCTCTTAAGTAGGAGATTAATAAATGCTTGTTGAATTCAGGTCACAACTGGGTAAGTTGAAAACCACCTTTCCCATAAACTCATCAAAATATTTTTTAAAATTTTATTATAAAATAAGAATGTATCTTCCTTTATTTCTTTGCTTATAGTGGGTCCTTTCAAAGCTGGAAGAAGTGAGAGAGATTTCGCCAAGATTCTAATTGATGGAAGGAGTTGGCTGAAGACATCAGGGATGAAACAGAATATAACTTATAGCTGTTATCTTCCAGTGCCTGATTATCAAAATTAATTTGAGGAGTCAGGTATAAAATTATATTCAAGCACTCTTATGTTTAATGGTTGTAGTCCAGTTTCATTCAGGGATCAGTGGAATTGGATAAAATAGTTATGTAATCAAAATATTTCACCCATTTGAGGGGATGATTAGGTTTTTAACTTGAAACAGTTAAAATTCTTTTAATACATTTTTAAAGGAAGATCCTTTTTTTTTTCCTGAGGGAACTTTAATACTGTCTGCAGAATTATATCTCACAGTGATAAAGGAGTTGCCCCAAGTTAATTCCACTCAGAGCTAAATTAAAATTTTGGGGGGGTATCATATTTTGAAGTTTACCATTCTTAACTTAGACTCTCATCTACTCCAAATGGTCTGAGTGAGCAGTGAGTAGACTGATTTAATCAAATGTCATTCCAGTAGTATCATAAGACCTTAAATGGTAATCCAATAAGAAAGGTAAAGCTCAGCAGTGTAATCTTTGAATTCTTTTTGTGGATAAATATTTTGGAAATATTTTCTTTATTTTTTTATATTAAGAATAGGTTCAAATTATTCTTCAAATGTACAAGTATTTGGAGTTACCTTTTTATACACTATGCTATAAATTATAAAAAAATCCACTGATGCCTTGCCTTAAGACAAACAGTATGTTATTGAAGAAATAGTTATCATGCTCAGGAAAATCTCTTTGAGAGAATAAAAATAAAGAAATACCTCCTCAAGCTAAGTCCCTGGGGACAATATTGTGAATTTGATTTATATATTTAATGCTTTTAGTGGAATTCTGACCTTACAGAAAACTTTCTGAAGCCTCCCAAATGTAGCTTCTTCCTGACTTCCTCCAGAGAGCAGGACCACACCACAAATTTAAATCCCCACAAGAACTCACATCCTAAGGAATTGTGTAGAAGAACTCACAGGTCTTATTGGAAATCATGGTAACCTAAAATAAGACTGAGCACCAGGCTATGAATACCAGAGACTCAAGAACTTGAGGTTCACTTTTCTAAGCTTGTGATTCAGGTGTAAAGCTCATCCCAACCAAAATCATTGGCTGCACTTGAGTGGAAAGAAGGCTGCGGGATTCTTTTGATTTCCATTCTCTATATAGAAATCTGCTTTTTTCTTTCTTTTGGAGAAAATAATGAATGACTGTATGATAACTGTATTTTCTATTTAGTTGTTGGATAGTATGGAATATCAGATGCATGTTGTGTAACTGCTGCCAAAAGATTCTTTCCAAACTGTTTTTGAAATTTTGGAATGTGTTTAAGTTACTGACTTTGAAATTCTCTTATCTGTTCAGACCCTTGCTTTGTTGTAAAAGCTACAGTAAACAGCATGCCAAACTATAAATGTATTTTTCTTTCTTTCGGATCAAGCCCACAAAAATCCATTACATATATTATTGATCTGTTCCAGAATATTGTGGGGTTTTTTATGTAGTTACCAAACTGAAGTAATATTACAAAGAAGTTCCAAATTGCAACTGTGATTTGTGTGACTCTAATTATAATATCTGCTCAGAGCAGGAGACTTATTATCCTGTGGTTTATGTTTTAACCTCACATGAGAATCAGACCAACATGGGGTAGGTAATCTATACATTTGATTTGAGGGGTTAATTAATAACGTGGCCCAAAGGATCTTTAGTTAACATCCTTGAGCTTGGTAATTTCTTGCTTTAACCCTTGTCTGAGCCTTATATAGTTGAATGGTCTACTCATCTCACCTTCTTTATCCAAGTTCACAATTTATTCATTTAAAACACATTAGCATTAAGTACAATCCAAACAAACATTTGGGGTCCTGGTGGCAGAGGTGGAAGCAGTCAGGGGTCAAAGTTAAAAACTTAAGTAATGGACACTGTTGGTACTGGCAAGGCTTCTGAAATGAAGCCCAAAAGAAACCCAGAGCCAGCAGGTGTAGGCACTAGTTATGTGTCCTGATTTCTGGCTGATCAGGCAATTTTCTCTTCTGGTTTAATAATGTGCATAAGTACCTCATTTTTGTTCTCCCACAATAAAGGGACTCATAATTTCAGTTGACACCATTGATAAACCTTTATGGAAGGGGAGGTTTGTAACCTAACATGAAGCTGAAGACATAAAAAAGCCATTAGTAATATCAATTTAACTATATTTTTAGTTTAATATTTTAAAAATTAATGTTATATTGTTTTGCTCTCTGTTCTAGAACGTGTGATTGTCCTAGATATACTTGTGCAGTTGTTCATGGAATTGAGTATTATACAGAGACAGAATTGAGACATGCACTATTTTTTGAGAGATCTTTGCTCCTACCTTTACCACTGTGCTAGTCAGTGTATAGTTACTAATTTGTTTTTCTTTGCCATGGACTCCATACTCACATGATGACTAATTTCACATAATTTCTTCCCTTCTATAATTTAGGCTGGTCTTTGCTGTTGCCTGTCCTAAAGCTGCCATTATCATTATGTCGTGAGATCTCATTTATTAAGTATCCACAATGTATTAGATGCTTAGTCATCATAATGTATCTACCTGGAGCCTGACATTCTGTAGTTTTCAATGCCTCATCAACACTACCCTCCATTATTTTTTGTTTTGTTTTTTTGCTTAATTCACAATGTGACCTATGTAATGACATCCATTACAACTCTTCACATTGAAATGAGACCTTTACTACTCTTGTAACTACCTCATCTTACAAGGAATAGGCTAAAAATTGCAGAGGCAAATTTAGACTAGTGCATGACTTCAGAACAATTAGAGCTCTCCATAAATGGGATAGGCTATCTCAGGAGGTAGTGGGTTCCCCCTCATTGGAGGTCTTGAGGTATTGCCTGGATTACTGGAATTCTTTTGGGGTATGGGATGGACTAGATGGCTGCTGAGATCCTTCTGAACTAAAATTCTGTGATTTTCCAATACGTAATTGTACATTCTTTTAACCATTTTGTTCTAGCAAGGTATGTGCTTGTGTAGGTATAGTAGTTATTCAACAGTAGATTTACCACAGTGATGATGATGTTCAATTATGTAAAACATTTCTGTATTAGTCGTTTTGTACAAGAAGACTCGAGAAAAAAATGAAAGAAAGAATATGAAAAATAGTTTGCTTCAGTCTGTGTTCAGTCAGTATCAGTTCTTTATCTGGAGGTGGATAGTATGTTTCATCATTAGTCCTTTGGGATTGTCTTGGATCATTGTATTGCTGCGAATAGCTCAGTTCTTCATCAGACACTATTCCTGTTACTGTGTACAGTGTTCTTCTGGCTCTGTTCACTTTACTAAGCACCGGTTCAAGTAAGGCTGTCCGGGTTTTTCTGAAATCATCCTGCTTGTCATTTCTTCTAACACAGTAATATTCCATTACAATCATATGCCACAACTTGTTTAGCCATTTCCCCAAGTGATAGGCATCCCTTTGTTTTCCCTATCTTAGCCACCACAGAAAGAGCTGCTGTAAGTATTTTTGTACAAATAGTTCCTTTTACTTTTTTTTGGATGTCTTTGGGATATAGACCTAGCAGTGGTATTGCTGGATCAAAGGGTATGCACAGTTTGATAGGCCTTTGGGCATCGTTCCAAATTACTCTCCAGAATAGTTGGATCAGTTCACAACTCCACCAGTGGCGCATTAATGTCCCAGTTTTCCCACATCCCCTCTAACATTTTCCTTTTCTGTCATATTAGTCACTCTGGTAGATGTGAGGTGGTACCCGAGAGTTGTTTTTGATTTGCATTTCTCTAATTAGTAATGATTTAGAGCATTTTTAATGTGACTATAGATAGCTTTGATTTCTTTGTCTGGAAATAGCCTAACTGCCTGTTCATATCCTTTAACTATTTATCAATTGGGGAATGAATGACTTGTATTTTTATAAATTTGACTCAGTTCCCTATATGTTTGAGAAATGAGGCCTTTATCAGCGATATTTCTCCATCCCTTCCCCCCCAGTTTTCTACTTATAATTTTGGTTGCGTTGGTTTTATTTTTGCAAAAACTTTTAAATTTTATATGAACAAAATTTTCTCCTTTATATTTTATAATGCTCTCTATATCTTCTTTGGTCCTAAATACTTCCCTTATCAACATAAGTCTGACAGATAAAATATTCCATGCTCTCTTAATTTGCTTATGGTATCACCCTTTATGTGTAAATCACATACCCATTTGGACCTTAACTTGGTATGTGGTGTGAGATGTTAGTCTATACCTAATTTCTGCCATACCGTTTTCTAGTTTTCCCAGCAGTTTTGTCAAATAATGAATTTTTATTCCAAAAGCTTAGGATCTTTCGGTTTATCGTATACTAGATTACTATGGTCATGTACTGTAATGTAATTTGTACCTAATCTATTCCACTGATCTACCTACCACTCTATTTCTTAGCCATTCCCAGATTGTTTTGATAATCACCACTTTATAATGTGATTGACATCTGGTATGGCTAGACCACCATCTTTTGCATTTTTTTTCATTGAATCTCTTGATATCTTTGAGCTTTTGTTCTTCCAAATGAATTTTGTTATTTTTTCTAGCTCTATAAAAATTTGTTTTGATAGATTGATATGGCTCTGAATAAATAGGTAGAATTTAGCTAGAATTGTTGTTTTTATTATATTGGCTTGGTCTGCTCATGAGCAATTAATATTTTTCCATTGCTTAGATCCGACTTTATTTGTGTAAAAAGTGTTTTATAGTTGTGTTCATATATTTCCTGTGTTTCTTTTGGCAGGTAGACTCCCAAATATTTTATATTGTCTACAATTATTTTAAATGGAATTAACCTATCTCTTGTTGCTGGACTTTGTTAGTAATATATAGAAATGCTGATGATTTATGTGGGTTTATTTTGTATTTTTTAGGATTTTTTTAGTTGCTTCTCTAGGATTTTCTAAGTGTAACATCGTGTCATCTGCAGAGAGTGATAGTTTTGTTTCCTCATTGCCTATTCTAATTCCTTTTTCTTCTCTTATTGCTATAGCTATTATTTCTAGTATAATATTAAATAATAGAGGTGATAATGGGCATCCTTGTTTCACCCCTGATCTTATCAGGAATATTTCTAGCTTATCCACATTACAGATAAACTCCCTTTTTTCCCATACTCTTTAGCATTTTTAATAGGAATACATACTATATTTTGTTAAAGGCTTTTTTTTTTTTGCATCTCTTGGGATAATCATATAATTTCTGTTGGTTAATTATGCTATTAGTTTTCCTGATATTGAACTATCGCTGCATTCCTGGTGTAAATACCACCTGGTCATAGTGTTGTAATCTCTTTGAACAAAAATTTTAAATATTCAATCTTTATTTGAGAAATTTGTCTGTAATTTTCTTCCTCTGTTTTGACTCTTCGTGGTTTGGGTATCAGTACCATATTTGTGTTATACAAGGAATTTGGTAGGACTCTGCCTGTTTTTCCAAAAAGTTTACATAATATTGGGATAAATTGTTCTTTAAATGTTTGGTAGAACTCACTTGTGAATCCATCTGGGTGTGGGAATTTTTTCTTAGGAATCTCATTGCTACCTTGTTCAATTTCTTTTTCTAGGAATAGGTTATTTTAGTATTTTATTTCGGCTTCTGTTTATCTGGGTAACTTATATTTTGTAGATATTTATCCATTTCATTTAGATTGTCACATTTATTGGCATATAATTGGGCAAAAAAGCTCCTAACAATTGTCTTAATTTCCTCTTCATTGGTGGTAAGTTCACCCTTTCATTTTTGATGCTAGTGATTTGGTTTTCTTCTTTCATTTTTAAAATCAAATTAACCAGTGGTTTATCTGTTTTATTGGGAGGTTTTTTCCCATAGCACCAGCTTCTACTTTTATTTATTATTTTAATAGTTTTCTTTTAATTTTTCTTAACCGCCAGAATTTCCAATTTGGTATTTAGTTGGGGATTTTTTATTTGTTCTTTTTATAGTTTTTTTTTTAGTTGCACGCCCAATTGATTGATCTGCTTTTTTAAAATTATTATTATTTTATTGATGTAAACAATAAGAGAGAAAATTTCCCCTAGGTACCACTTTGGTCACATCCCATAAATTTTCGTATGTTGTCTCACTGTTGTCATTTTCTTTAATGAAATTATAGATTGTTTCTGTGATTTGTTCTTTGACCTATTTGTTTTTTAGGATTAGATTATTTAATTTCCAGTTAATTTTTAATATCTTTCCATTCTCCATCACTGAATATAATTTTTACTGCATTGTGATCTGAAAAGCATGCATTTACTATTTCTGCTTTTCTGCATTTGGTTGAGAGGTTATTGATGTCCTAATACATGGTAACTTTTTGTGTAGGTGCCATTTACTGCTGAGAAAATGGTATATTCCTTTCTATTCCCATTCAGTTGTTTTGTTTTTTTGTTTGGTTTTTTTTGAGGGGTGGGGGACTAGGCAGTGGGGTTAAGTGACTTGCCCAAGGTCACACAGGTAGGAAGTGTCGTGTGTCTGAGGCCAGGTTTAAACTGAGGTCCTCTTGACTCCAGCGCTGGTGCTCTATCCACTGTGCCACCTAGCTGCCCCTCCTTTCAGTTTTCTCCAGAAATCTATCATATCTAATTTTTCCAGAATTTTATTCACCTCCTTAACTTCTTTCTTTATTTTTTGATTAGAGTGATCTAGTTCTGGGAAGGAAAAGTTGAGGTCCCCTGCTAGTATAGTTTTATTATCTATTTTATCCTGTAACTCATTCAACTTCTTCAAAAATTTAGATGCTCTATTTGGTGTATATGTTTTACATTGATGTGACTTCATTATCTATGTATTTTCAGCAAGGTATAGTTTCCTTCTTTTATCTCTTAATTAGATCTATTTTTGCTTTGTCTGAAAGGGTGATCGCTACCTCTTTCTTTGCTTCAGTTGAAGCATAAAAAATTCTGCCCCAGCCCCTTACCTTTACCCTGTGTTTATCTCTCTGCTTCAAATGTATTTATTGTGAAGAGTATGTTGTACGATTTCAGTTTTTAATCGATTCGGGTATCTGCTTCTGTTTTCTGAGTTCATCCCATTCACATTTATAGTTATGGTAACTCATTGTGTATTTCCCTTCTCACCTTGTCAGTGTTTTATTTCTGTTCACTGCCTTCCCTGATATATCTTCCCTTTTATTAGTCTCTCCACCCCTCCCTGTTATCCTCATCACTTTTTAGTTCTTTATAGGGTAAAGTGGATTTCTATATCCAACTGAGTGTGTATGATATTCCCTCTTTGAGCTGACTTTGATGAGAGTAAGGTTTAAGGTTTGCCTGCCATGCCCCACCCCCATCTTCCCCTCCATTATAATAGCTTTTCTATGCCTCTTTTATGTGGGATAATTTAACCTATTCAATCTCCCCCCTTCTTTTTCTTCCAGTGCAATTTTCTTTATCACCCATTTATTTTGGTTTTTGGGGTATCATGCCTTCAACTTTTATCTGTACCCTCTGTCTATATATATACTTCTTTGAATTGCTCTTACAGTAATAAAGTTGTTAAGAGCTACAAATATTAACTTGGCATGTAGAAATATAAACAATTTAATCTTATTGGATTTATATTTTCTCTTGTTTCTTGTTTTGTTTCCCTTGTCTTATATTTGGAGGTCAGATTTTTTATTCAGTTCTAGTTTTTTAATCAGAAATGCTTGAAAGTTCTCTATTTCATTGAATGTCTATTTTTTTCCCCTGAAAGATTATAAGCAGTTTTGCTGGGCAAGTCATTCTTGGTTTTAATCAAACTCCTTTGCCCTCCAGTTCAAGCCCTCTGCATCTTTAATGTGGAAGCTGCCAATCCTGGTAATCCTAACTGTAGCTCCACAATATTTGAATTGTTTCTTTGTGGCTGCGTGGTCTGAGAGCTCTGGAATTTGGCTATGCTGTTCCTGGGAGTTCTCATTTTGGGATCTCTTTCAGATAGTCCCATGGTTGTTCTATTATTTCTCCTGGACCTCTTTTCTAAGTCAGTTGTTTTCCTAATGAGGAATTTCACATATTTTTAAATTTACTTTTTTGATTGTTTTATCATATCTTGATGTCTCACAGAGTCATTAGTTTCCACATGTTCAATTCTGATTTTTAAGGGAGTTCTTTTCCTCAATAAATTTTTGTGTATCTTTTCTCATGCAGTTGGCTCTTTTTTTTCACAATTCTCTTGCATTACTCTTGTTGCTTTTCCCAAGTTTTCTTATGTTTCTGTAATTGATTTTTAAAATCATTTTTAAGCTCTTCCAGGAATTCTTTTTGGGCTTGAGATCAAACTACATTTTTCTTTGAGGCTTCACATGTAGCCATTTTGACACTATTGTCCTCTTCTAAGTTTATGCCTTGATCCTCCCTGTCACCGTAGTAACTTTCTGTAATCAAGCTCTTTTTTTGTTTTGTTTCTCCTTTTTTTTCTTGCCTATTTTTGACTTGTTATTTTTTAATGTGAGAATCGGGCTCTGTTCCTGCACTGTCTGAAGCTTTTCGTTCTGGGTCTTACTGCTGCTTTTACTGGGCTTCAGGCTTAGCTGCTTGCTTTCTCTGGAGGGCAGGCATCCCTTCTGGTTTGGGAGTCCTTCCTGTTGGCTTCCCCTGGGTTTAACTGCTGGCCTGCTCCAAGGGTGGAGGCTCACTGTTGGCCAGCCCTAGGGCAGGGCGTCACTACTGATCAGCAGTGGGGTCGAGGCCTGGCTGGTGATGTTGCCCAGGTGGGGTTTTGTTGTGCTGCACACACTGCTCACTTGTCTAGGGTTCTGCTGGTTTGCAGGGAGGTGGGGCCTTGCTGGTGGATTGCCCCAGACTTGGAGCCCTGCTGTGAGGCTGGCTGTTGTTCCTGCCAGGCTGGTAAGCTGCTTCCCTGTACCTAGATCATTTCTGAGGCAGTTTTCTTGTTGTCTGGAGGGGAATTTGAGAGGGCTTCAAAGGGTTCCTTCCTCACTCCACCATCTTGGCACCAAAAGTCTGTGTTTCAACAATTTTGTATGTGTGTATGTGTACATATAAAATGAATTCAGGGAATTTACATTTTTAAAAAATATTAAACACATTTTTTCCTTTTAAAAACTAATTTTGGCATACATTAAATGGTTTGTGGTTCCTTATTATAGTGATGCAGAGGTTGCACAAAACCCGCAATTGGAAATGCTAGATTGCAAAGTTCCAGCTCTGTATGTCACCAAAGAATGTCCTGCTCCTTTGTCCTTTGCATCCCTTACATAGATTCTTAGCTCAAGAGTCTATACATATGGCATGTAGTGCATATGCAGTGCTGATACCTCACTCTTTGTTTTGTATCTCCCCATAAAGTAGCTAAGTTATACAATCGCAGATGACCAGTGCTTTCTAAGTCTTAGGGTTGGGTTTTTTTTGCCCTAATTTTTAAAGTGATGATATGTTCATGTGTCTTGATGCAGTAGATTGTGAATAGAATGCAATTGTATATACTTGCTTAAGATAGAAAGCAACATAAACCACCTACTTGAGTTCAGATCTGGCCTCAGGCACTTACTGGCTGTGTGACCATGGGCAAGTGACTTAATCCTGTTTGCCTCAGTTTCCTCGTCTTTAAAATGAGCTGGAAATGGTAAACTGTTCCAGTATCTTTGCCAAGAAAACCCCAGATAGGATTATAATAAGTCAGACATGACTGAAAAACAACAAAACCACATCCAGGACTGGTTTACTCCCAGCTAGCTATACTTCTTTTTAAATAAAGGTCCTGGAACTTAACCTATTTCCTTGCCAAATATCTTCATCTTGCCAAATATCTTCATCTGTTAATTTCAGTAAGTTTTGTTCCATCCATGATTTACTGTATATAATAGCCCTTTTGAGGTTTTCTAAGGGTATATTAATATTAGAAACAAGGAAAGATGGGCAAAACGTCTCCCTCTTACCTTTTTTTAAATCTCTATCTTTTTGTTTTTCATTTTTGTTAACTTCAGTCCAGTAGGGAAAGATAGTCAGACATAAAGTGATAACTGTGATGAAGATTCTTCTACTTTTCAGAGTAATACATTTAGTCCATTAGTCTGTGTTATTGTAGCAGAGGACTTTGTGGGGTAGGGAAAACGGTTGAAAAGATGAGGACGTTACCAAGGGACTGTCTGGGCAGTGGAGCTGTGAGCCTGATAGGGAGAGGGTAGTAGATGGTGACAGGAACTTTAGGCAAAGCAAGGTGTATAGTGATGAGAAGGAAGGAAGAAAATACAGCTGGAGCTGGAAGGAAAGGATAAGTTCCACAATTCCAGAATAAGGTCCAGCGTTACAGTCAATTTAATAAGAGTTACTGTTAAGATTCACTACAGTCAAAGCTCCACACTCTTTAGAACTCAGCATTCTCTTCCAAGAAGATAGATAAAAGTTGGCAAATTATTTTGAAAAATATGGGGAAAAACAATAATGTTATTAATGCTTGGCATGTGGTAGGCACTCAATCAATGCTTGTTTAATTGAATAGTCTCTTTTAATATACTGACAAATATGGTAACTCCTAAATCTTGGGAAGAAAGAGAATAAACAATTAGTTTCTGTCTTTTGAGTCAACATGCATCTAGTCCATTTGCAAGCATTAAGTTAATAGAAAAAAATACATGCAACATTTTCCTTAAGTTTATGGTCTAAAAAAGAGAAATGAACTGTATACAAATAGCTGTGATTACAAAAAAGAAATAATTGTAAGAGAGTTGTACATGACTGATCAACAAAATAGTTTGAACATATGTATGCACAAAGTACAGACATGAATATGTATAATATGTTCAATGTCCAGAATAGCTTTAATGAAGCTGGTGTTTGTGTGTGTGGTTTAGCTCACATCTCAACAGAAATACACATGCTGGAGATGGCATGTCCACCAGCTATTAACCAACTAGCTAGTTAATGGCATCATGCTTTTCTCAATCCTACTAGTTCATTTTTAACAGTTTCTGTATGTATACCTATATGTTTAAACATATGCACAGAGCTAGTCCAAAATCTTAAGTTCAGCAGACAAAATACCTGAATTGATTATTTTAACAAAAATAGCGTCCAGTTGACCAACCCTGAAAAGTAGAAGAAACTGGTTGCTCTTGCCCAACTTGGTTCTCCCCAGCCCCAATAGAAATCAAAGCCCTTTCTGGGTGTTAGGCCTTGAAGTTGGCAGATCTCAAATATTCTTTTTGCTTTAGGAAAATTAACAATTAAATTTGGATAGAGATTCATTAGGTAGTTGTTCAATCGTTTTTTAGTTGTCTGACCCTTCATGACCTCATTTGGGAAGGAAGTACCTGCCTAAATAACCTTTTTTTTTTCCTGTAGACTTGCACACAGATTCTTTTATACATGTGAATATATTTCACAATAAGGGATATGTATATTTCAAAGTGGCCAGGGCCACAGTCAACCAGATTAATTAATTAAATATCTGGACAACCCTAGTAGTATAGGCTGACTTCAAGAGTATGAAATGCATAGCTGGCTGTTACTGCTAAATAAAATAGAAACCACTCAAGTCTGTTGTGAGCCTCTGTTTCAAATACTTTAAAACTGAGGAGGAAACCAGATCCTTTAGTCTAATACCTGGACAGAAATGCCCTTTATATAATCACTGACACAAGAAGTCATCCAATCTTGACTGGAACATCTCAAGGAAAGGGAACCTGCTATCTCCCTCAAAGAAGCCTATTCTGTACTGCAGGAGCTGGAGAATTAAGAAGTTACTGTTATTTTTCCCTCACAGCAAACCCAAATCTACCTCTTTGAAATTTCTACCCATGGCTCCTAGTTCTGCAGGTAAGTCTGATTCTTCTTCCATGACCTAGCTCTTCAAATATGTGATAACTTGTATGCTCCTACAACTTCTCAAAGTTAAACATTTCACATTCCTTCAAATGATCCTCATGGCATAGTTTTGAGGCCCATCCTGGGCACTTTTCTTTGGATATATTACACTTTGGTAGTCTCTTTATTAACATGTGACACTTCAAACTGAATGTCAGTCCACCAGACTACAGGACCGTACCCTCCCTTGTTCCACACACTTTGTTTCTATTAGAAGAACAGTTTAAGACTGCCTTAGCCTTTTGGCCACCGTGGCCCATCTGTGTTTCCACACTCATGTTAAGGTTACATTTAAAAAAAAAAAAAAACAAAACCCTAAATTTTTTCCCCCTCATGCAAACTGTTACTAGACATGCCCCTCCCGTTATAAACCTGTAGAGATTTCTTGAACCCAATTGTAGAATTTTGTATTATTTCAATATAAAATTTTATCTTTTTAGATTCTGTCCATCATTCTGGCCTTCTGAGACCTTTTTTTGATCTTTGCCTTTGCCACACTCAGAGAATTTTAGCCCTAAACCATGTATATAGGTTATTACTGAGATTTGAGAATAAGCACTCCCTTTTGCCACATCTCTAACATACCATAAACTTGACTTGGAAAATGGTAAAGGTATGCTAGAGGCAATTCCTTTTTTTCTTTGGAAGATGAGAATCACCAAATTAGATATGAGTATCGAGAAAAATAAAGCTTAATAAAAACTCACAAAACAATCAGTATAAGAATATGGGATGTTATATTCTTAAGAAGGCAAAAACCATGTAGAGTTGACAGTCTGGCAGCAAATCTCGAGGCTCCACATAAGCCTGGCAGATACTATATATTATCATTCACATGATTTATTTGACCAGTTCTTAATTTCACAAGTCAATGCTACGTACACCTACCTATAGGTATATCATTTGTTCCTAGCACACACACACATATGATTTTTTTTTAAATGTGGTTTTTCAAAATCCCTTTAACAGATATCGGCTTTGGTAACACTATATTTTGATATTAGTTTACATTTATAACGAAACCAATTTATTAAAGCACATAGTAGTCTTTTGGGTTTGCTCCCAAACTTTATATTCAACTGCTTTAAAACAATTTCTTTAAATATTACAAAAGAAGAAATGCTTCAGCATGTAAAGAAGAAAAATTATAAATTTTAATATGAAGCTTCAAATCTATTCATGCCTCCAGTCATTCCCCTACAATCCTAATAGCATTGGTTATATGGTATAAGGCAATGATTAAAAGTTTGGTGTTATGTGATTTTAAAGGTTTTTCTTTAAACACACTGAAAAAGGAACAATTGAGAACACAATATGAATTGGAGTGGGTTTTTTTTTATAGATATCTATAAAATGTCTTAAATATCTTTAATATCAAAATTCATGCACAAAAAGAATCTCAGCCAAAATTTTAAAAAGAACCATAAAATGAGTCAAATTTAAAAGTATTTTAAAGGCTTCAGTAAACTTTTGTATACTTTCCTCTAAGCTCCATCACCCATTTCTTTATTCCTCTGAGCCTGTCGCAGTTATTAAGCAAACATGGTGGATTTGGTGCTCAGGCTTGTGTTTCGGAGGAGGTTGGATACCTGTGAGTCACAGTGTAATGGGTAAGGCAGTAACAGGAGAATCTGAGAAGCATTTGCAGAAGAAACCAAGAAGATACCAAAAGCCCTTTCTTTTCTCATTGCAGAGAGAAAGGAGAGTGCAGCCTTTAAACAAGGTTGAATTCCCTCAGATTTAACTGTAGAATAGTGTCTTTGACTGCTGCAAACACAAAGCGGATGTTTTCTGTGTCTGTAGCACATGTGAAGTGGGAATAGATAACTTTCTCTTTGTCTGGATTCTGGTCTTGATAAAGCTTCAAGATGAAGTCTCTGGCAGCTTTGACATCCTGTTTAGGTCCTGGTCAGAGGCATAATCATAGGTATTAGGAAAGGGAGAGACATACTGCACCATCCTTATAGAACAGCTATTTTCAAACTTTTGGGCCTCAAAACCCCTTCACTGTTAAAGTTATTGAGGGCACCAGAGAGCTTTTGTTTATGTGGATTATGTCTATCAATATTTAACTTTTTAGAAATTTAAGTTGATACATTATTTAAAATATTCACTAATTTACTTAAAATTAGAACAATCCCATTACATGTTAAACACTTTATGATGATAACTGTACTGTCTTCCCCCCACCCCAAAAAAAATCAGGAGAAAAATAACGATATAAATTTGTAGTGGCCTTAGTTGGCATAGTTTCATGATTTTTTTCCTAGCTGCATGCAGAAGCACACTTTTAGGAATGAAGACAGTGGGTGGTAGGAGTGAGCCATGGCTGGGGTTTGGCATAGCAAGATCAGTGATATGATCAGGGTGCAAGGGATTTAAAAAAAAAAAGTCAGTTTTGAGTTGATGCTGTTTCACCAAAGGGTCAAGATGAAAAAAGGAAGTGACACAGGAATTGCAGGTGATGGCCTATGAAAGAACTAATGAGTTCAGAGATTAGAGATCACTGTGGGTAAGGAACAGGTTTGGGCTTTTAAAGCACAGAGAGAGGTGGAATAACAATAGATTGTGGTAAGATAAAGGGAATTTCAGAGTGCTTGAATGTAGAATTGGTGCATTTGAGGGTGATGGCAAGATCAAGGGTATGGCCATCTTTGTGTGTGGCTGAGTTAGGGTGGGGAAGTAGGTCATAAAAAAATGAGTTAAGTTGAGGAACTGCATGTTTATATTTTTGTCTGAGGGAGTATCAGTATGCATGTTGGAATCCCCTGGTATTGGGCAGGAATTGAGATGGGAAAGAAGACTGTGAGCTAGACTGAACTCATTAAGGAAAAAAGGGGAGTATCCTAAAAGTTAGAGGAAAACAGCTGTTATAATTTGGATTGGGTAATAGCTGTGGATTGAGTGAACTCCAAAGGAGGAGAAGCTTCTGAATGATGGTGGGGAGAGTGAACCCTCTATTGGGCCTCTAAGGCTTATTGCAATTCTACTACCTCACTCAGTGAATTGGAAAAGATGAGTGGAAATGCAGCCAGTGTTGGAAACGTAGGCCAAAGAGCCTGTGGCAGCAAGAGGGAGCCAGATCTCAGTGAGAGCAAAAAGATAAATGGAATGGTAAAGGAAAAGATTAAGGTTTGTTGATTATGGTGCAGGCATTCCAAAAAGCACAGTGGAACAGGTAAGTAGCTTTCACATACAGGCTGAGGAGAATAAGGGAACAAGCAGTGGGAGAGAGGAGGTACAGGCAAGAATCATTGAAAAATGATCTTAGGTGGGTTTTCACTAGTCCTAGGGTAGAGTCCTTTCAGGGCCTTAAATAGTTCAGGCAAGGGGCATGGTAGTTTAACCAGCTATGAATCCAGCTAATTATCATCTGGGCCACATTTTGTCAAATGGCTTGCTAAAATCTAGAAAGTACCATGTTGATAACATTTTTCCTCACCTGCCTTGTCCTAATACCCTTGTTTAAGACCAAACAAACAAAAAACAGAGAAGCAACTGAATTTAGTTTGGCAGCATTGATTTTGGTGAACCCATAGTAGAAGGTTCCTAGTGATCACTGCTTGCTTTTCTACATGCTCATAAAATAACAGTTGAATAACACTCCAGAATATTGCTGATGATTTACATGAAGCTCAGTGGTTTGTAGTCTCTAGAAACCTTTCTCACTCTTTTGAAAATACTTGCCCACCTCCTATCTTTTGGGACATCTCTTGTTCTACTTGTTTTCTTAAATATTAACAAGAAAAGCTCTGTGATAATCTGAAAGTTCTTTATGTACTCTGAGATTCACTGGGACATGGAAACCTGAACTCATTTAAATAGCTCATTACACTCTTATTCTCCTTCTCACTTATTGTGGACTTCAGCTCCTCCTTGATCAAGTTTGTTCTTCCCCTCCCATTTTGAAAATCCTTCATGATGGAGAGGAAAGAGGCAAAATAGAACAAAGGAGTTGAGCTTTCTTCCTCTTCTGAGCCCCCATAATGTATATGCTTTGTAATTCTGGGACAGTAATTATCTCATGTAGTCTAACCCCTTAATTTTATAGCTAAAGAGAGGCCCAGAAAAGTTAGGTGGGGGTGTGTGTGTATATATATGTACACATGTATACACATTTATACATCTATTAAATTATAACTATATCATATATATTGTATATAATTATATAAATTACATGAATTATATATAGCCAGTTATTAAATAATACTGAAATCTAATCATATTAAATAAATGCTAATTTTATATTTAATAAAATATTTAATATTAAACATTTGATAAAATGTGTTTTAATATTAAATTTTGATCTTTTTAATTTATATATGATCATATAATATTTCTGTATATTTAATATACTTAATACTGGTCACCCTCTTGACTTCATACTGGCAGAACTACCTAAGTAGGAGAAAAACTAACACATTTGACTCTTAAATAGCAGGAAAGGAACCAAAGGAACAGGATCACATAGGACATTATTAAAGAATGGTGCACTGGATTTGGAGTCAGGAAGGCATATGGGTTCATGTCTCACCTAAGACCCTTACTACTGTGTCACCTGGGGTAAATCACTTAACCTGTCTGGGTTCAGTTTCCTTGTCTGTAAAATAAGAGATCTGTGATCCCATGATCACAGAGAGTCAAGATTTAAACTTTTAATCCTTTTGAAACAAGCTGTTTTTTCATTTTTCTACTGCTGCTTCTATCCAGGTATGTGCCCTCTACTTCACTTCAAGTGCTAGGCCAACAAAAGCAAGTAAACATGACCTTTTCCACTGGATAGAAGTGATTCTGGCTTATATTTTCCAAGGTCTTCCCTGTGCTCACACAGTTGGCAGCCCACCCCATTGTTTGCCTCCACAAAGACTCTGACCTGTTTTTCAGCCCCAAACCAATCTCACCAGAATAGAAGTAAGAGAATAGGTTGTTTGCCAAGTCTTGGTAAATATAATAGATGGCTCAACTTGTGATATAAGAAAAGTAATAGAAGACACTCTGGGGCTTAAGGTTGACTTTCCTTCCTCCTACACTTTGTTTCACCCTGAAAATTCCAACATATATGCTATATAGCAACAAGCCCCTTGATTAATTTCATTGTTATGCTCACTTCTTTCCTGCCCTGGGGGATGCAGTTAGATGCTCTGTGAGCCTCAGTATCCAGCGAACAGCCCCTGTAGAGAGCTCATGTTAACACAATAAAGCAGGGGCCACAAAAGAGCAGCGTTTTAGAATTCCATTTCTAGAGGATCATAGGGCATTCAGATGTCCTGTGGCCATCCTTATCTCTACATACCAAATCCTTTCTGGGACTAGGTATCCAGGCGAATGGTTGTCTGGATTTAGAGTCAGAGAACCCTGCTCAAATTGCCTTTCTGCCTCTTCTAGCAGTAAGACCTTGAGCAACTCATTTCATCTGGGCCTCACTTTCATCACCTGAAAGATGGGGAATTGACCTCCAAGGTCCCTTCCAGTTTTAGATCTAAGGTCTAATTTTTTTCAAGACTCTAAATGATAAAGAAGTCACACATGTCCTACAGTAAGCAGTGACCACTGTCTACCACCCCCCAGGGAGACAAATGGAAGGAAAGTTAATGTGACACATTAAAATGTAACCAGCAAGCTGGGTTAATGCACTTATTTTATAAGCATGACTTCTTGTATACTACGATCATAGATTCTTACCTGTGTATTCTGGGAAATAGCTGATAAGATGGGAGTACATGATTTTCTCCTCTAAAAGATCTTTTTTGTTTAAGAACAAAATCACTGATGAGTTCAGAAACCAGGGGTAAGTGATGATGGTTTTAAATAAGGCTTTGCTCTCTTCCATGCGATTCTGTGTAGAAAACAGAGACCTTGATAGTAAGCTTAAGAAAAGAGAAGCAATATCAAATTGACACGCCCACACATGTTTCCATCTCCCTAAGTAAACAAACACCATTTGGGCACCACCTCTCCCCATTCTGAGGCCTTGGGGTCACTGCCAAGCACACATAAAGAACATTTACTATCATCTCTATTCCAAGGAGGTAAAGAAAGAAGAGAAGCAAAAAATGGTAAAGAAGGTCAATAGGCCATTATCTCATATTCCCACAAGGTCTGTTTTCCCCCATTTTTCTCTGCCATCCCCTTCACCATCTCTTTGCTATCGTGCTGCTCCCTTTCTCGGACTGCCCTTTCCATATAAATCCCCCATTTCTGTCTTTATACCATGAACATAAATCTAAGAAAACTGAAGAGTTTTGTGCACCTTTGCAGTTGACAAAAGTATTCTATATTCTTTTACATGGTAATTGTGTTTGTCATGAGAAATCAATAGGATCCCAATCACAGTCAGCCATTTTAGGTGGCAAGATCATTTAGGTCAATGACCATGCCAAATGTGTATACTCTGTACATGTAGGCATGTGTCAATCAATCAAGAATTTATTAAAGCACCTACGTACCACATGTCAGGCACTGTGCTAGACGCTGGGGATGTAAATACGAAGAAGCAAAAAGTCCCTACTCACAAGGAGCTTACCTTCTGCTGTAGGACACAGCTACAGGTGTCAGTGGGTGTAGACTAAATACGAATTAGATAAATACAAGGTAGCTAGGGAGAGTGTACTAGTAGTTGGGAGGAGGAGCAGGGGTGGGATCAGAAGAGACCTCATATAGAAAACAGACGTTTTTAATTTATCAGTGCTAACAATGGAAGAGATAGATATCTCAAAAGATCATAGTCTATGACATGGGAAGTTGGCTGGATCCATTCTAAAAGAAAGATAAAAAATGGCCCATCTTTATGGTGATCGATTGGACTTACACAAGGCTTTGTTTTCTTCCATGTTTTTCCATGAAGAGGAAAGGAAGGAACTTGGAACTTAACTTGGAAAAACAAAAAATTTAAAGCGTACTGTTACAGCCTAGGTTGATGAGTGATTCAAAGGACTAAAAAGCAACATTTTACTCAAGAACTCTTCATTTGAGGCCTCTGAAAAATGAGTTAGGAAGTATCTTTGCACTTCCTAACATCAAAACTTAAACAAAGGTCCTTAAAGAAGTTTAATACTTAGTTTCCACAGAAAAACCAAGCAACTTCCCAGAGCAATAAGGGGACTTTTGAGAAATAAGGCTTTAAGCAGGTTTGTCATGTTTAGGGTTCAACTGAAGTAGAATGAAGAAAAGTTCTTACTCTTTTAAACAAATAAAACCAAATTGGGATACTGATTGGTTTAAAAGATTTTATGGAAAGAAACTGATTTAATCAATAGCAAAACCTTGGCACTGTGTGTAAAGGCTCTACCACTCTGAATAAAAGCTTGCAGAAGTTCATGGGGGTGTGGGATTGGAGAGGGGCAGGACTGTGCCCTATAGAACAGCAGCCATTTTCCCTCCACATGGTGATGTGACAGTTGTGGTAGGTGTACCATGTATGACATGCTGCTAATGTGGCATGTGTTGACATAGGTACAATGGCATATCATATAACACGGTATAATAGCATATGCCAGCATAATGTATAATAGCCTGATGTATAACACAGCATATAGTATGACACAACACGGTGTACCCTGATAGGGGATGGGCAGAAAGCTCTGTCACCCTATCACAGTCTTAAGGTCTCTTACTGTGAGTATTGAGCATTTAATACCCATCAATCTCCTTTTGCCTTGTTAAGCCTTGAGGATATCAGTGATTGACATCACGTTTTTATTATCTTTTGGGTCAAGTTTGGTGCCTACTAGAATGATGGGAGTGTTGGGACAGTGTTGTCATACTTCAGGACACCATTTTGCAGGGACGTTTTCACATGATACAGGACTCACAAGGGAAAAACAAATTAGGAATGCAACTGAGGCCATATGGCAACTTTTTTGAATCTTATTTCCTTATCTATAGAATGGAGAAATAAGAATATCTGGTGTACCTCTCTCAAAGGGTAATTGTAAAGGAGAAAATCTACAAAATTTTGTAAACTTTAAAGCCCAATAGATATGTCATTCTCTGAGAGGTATTTTAGTTAATGCTCTGAGGGCTGAGGGAAAGAGGAAGAACATGAAGATGGCCTATGATATCTTTTTTTTTGGGGGGGGGGGCTATGCAGTCGGGTTAAGTGACTTGCCCAAGGTCACACAGCTAGTTAAGTATCAAGTATCTGAGGTCAGATTTGAACTCAGGTCCTCCTGATTCCAGAGCTGGTGCTCTATCCACTGCATCACCCAGCTGCCCCAACCTATGAATTTGACAGAAAAATCTACACTGGGAAAAAAGGACTGCAGTGAACCCTGGGAATGGTTTCACATGAATGAGCACAAAATGGCAAAGCTTCTCCAAGCCTTGCCCCAGGAGAACTGAGAGGTATGGGTGTGGTGGTGTCAGATAGCAACTAGAAGTCTGGATGATCCTACCTAGAAAAGCTTGAGCTAAGTAGCTAAGAGGACCCACTGGAGTCTTTTCTTTGAGAGCCTATGTCAAAACATATCTAACCTCCCTAGGGCAGAGCTAAAACAGTCTCCATATTTATAGTGATCGTATTTTCCAAACAAAAAATCAACACACATGTTTTGATGAAGGATATTTGTTTTGCAAAATTTTGTTTAAAATACATTTCATTTCACTTCTGGGGGCAGAGTCAAAATGGCAGAATAGAAAAAGCGCTTGGCTGAGTTCTTCCAACATTCCCCTCCAAACAATTTTAAAATAACCTCAAATCTAATTGTGGAGTGGCAGAGCCAACAAAAGGTCAGAATGAGATATTCTTCGAGCCCATAACAACACAGAAGGTTGAAAAAAAGATACTGGGGGGGAGGGGGGGAGGCTAGCCCAGAGGCCACGTGGATGAAAAGTGATGGGACTAAGTGGTAGTGGTAGCAGGAGCAGATTCAGGAGCTCTCAAGTCAGAGAGTTAGGGGACCTCGCAAATGGTCAAAAAGAGATTACAAAGGATAGCACTAGAAATAGGACCAGACGAGGTTAGCAACTGCATTGTCTATACCCACTTCTGGGTCATAGTTCAAGGGCAGAGGAAAGAACTTTGAGTCAAGAGGGAGTAGGAGCCCCGAAGGGCAGTATCACTTCTGGACCCAAGGGATTAAGGACCCTGAAGAATAGTATAATTTCTAGTCCCAAGTGGGGCAAAGGGGTGTGTGTGAGGAGCAGTATCAGTTACAATCCCAAAGGATCAGGGGCCCTTCCTTGGTAAGGACAAGAGCGCAGACCAAGAGAGTAGTGACCATACCTCTCCGCAGATCACACCACCTTGGAAGCACCAAAACCTTCCAAACCCCCTAGAACTAGCTCTGAAAAGAGCAGTGCAAAAAAAGCCTAAAGCTTGAGGCTGTGCCAATGGCTCCCCCCTGCCCATCCCCCACCCCCACCCCCTGCCTCCCAGGAAACCGAGCCCAACATGAACATACATTTCCAAGTCAAGAAATAGGGTGGGAAAATGAGCAACAACAACAAAAAAGAACCTGATCATAAAAAGCTACTGTGGTAACAAGGAAAATCAAGAGACAAACTGAGAAAAAAGACAATGAACTCAAGACAGCCGCAAGCAAAACCTCAAAGAAAAATGTGAATTGGAAAAAAAAAAGCCCCACAAGAAATCCTAGAAGAGCTAAAAAATTAGCTTGAAAAACAAGAGTGGTAGAGGAAAAATTACATATAGAAGTGAAATAGAAGAAAATGATGAAAAGAATTAACATCTTAGTAAACAAGGCATGAAAAATACTGAAGAAAACAATACCTTAAAGAACAGAATTGGCCATATAGAAAGAGGCACAAAAATTCACTAATGAAAATAACTCCTTAAAAATTAGAATTGGGCAAGTGGAAGCTGACTCCATGACACATCAAGAAACAATAAAACAAAATCAAAAGAATGATTTTTTTTTTATGTAAACTATCTCACTGGGGGAAAAAAATAACCTGGAAAGTAGATCCAAAAGAGATAAGTATCATGAGGGAGGGAGAGAATTTGGAACTCAAAATTTTAAAAAGTGTTAAAACATTTTTACATGTAATTGGGAAATAAAATAATTTTTAAAAATATATTTAACTGAAATCAAGACTGTTCTGCAAAATCTAAGACATGTGTCCACTATATCTCAGTTCCTACCAACAAAAATTGTCCCAGATTTAAAATACTGTTCTATTCCCTCTACTAAGAAAAGCAGTATGACTTAGGAGGACCCTCACATCTGCATCTTGTAGAGCCTTTTTAAGGGGCCATTGTTTGAATAATTTAAGCTTATCTTAAATAATTAAACCCAAGATTATCCATCACCAGGATAAATCTGTTTTTCACAGTCTTTAGGAGTAATTCTTTCTCAAAGCCATTTACATTTTCTATCTAGCTTACCTCATTGTCACACTCAGCCAACACTTGATCATATTCACTCAGAGCAACTAAGAAAATGATGGAGGTGACACTTTCAAAACAGTGGATCCATTTCCGTCTCTCAGACCTTTGGCCTCCAACATCCACCATCCTGCCCAATAGAAACACAGAACATGACTCTGAGAGTGCACAGCTCTTTATTCCTTACAGAAAAGATTTTGTTTATTGGAGTAAAGAAATGTCTGAACACCTCCTTCAGCAAATTTCCTTAATTTAGTCATAGATGGTGTCTTTGTTGATACAAGCAGTTTTGCCCTTGCAAATGACCATAGCCCCACTATGAACTCCGCAGTGATGGAGCTATAAATATTGAATTTCCATTTAGGAACTATTTATGGCCCTTCAGATACTCAGTCTCAGAACATACAGTCTCACAGTTGGAAGGAACCTCTAAAGCCATCTACTCTATCAATACATGACCAAGAATATTTTGTAGAATATCCCCCCTCAAAGTAGTCATCCAGATTCTGCTTTTAAGACTTCCTGTGAGGGGAAACTACTATCTAGGTGAAAAGCTCTATCTGCTCCAGTACCAATCCTTCCCTTCACTTCTTAATCACCAGCTCCAAACTATGCAGTCTCCTCTCTTGCTAAGATGTCCACTTCCTCCCCACAGGAACCTTGGATTCCACCCTGAAACCTGGGCTGCAATGGGTAACCAAGCTTTTCTTGCTCAGAACTAGGTATATCTTCCCCTGTGCCTTGCCTCAAAGAGACAAGCTCCTTGGGGGCAGGGACTGTCTTGTTTGCTATAGTCATTGTATCCCCAGCATTTAGCACAGAGCCTAGTACATAGTAAGTGCTTAATAAATGCTTAATCAATCATCTACACATCTATTGCTGGAGGCAGCTCATTCTACTTTTGGATGCCTCCAGTTGTTAGAAAGTTCTTCCATACAAGCCTAAATTTGCCTCTTTACAACTTTCATCCACAGCTCCTAGTCCTATGCTGGGGCACCAAGAAGAGTAAGTTTAATCCAAAAACACAGGAAGTCATACATAGTTCCACTAACTAACAAATCTTTTTCTGAAGTACTCTTCAGTTTGAGGTACCACATTTTAGGAAGAGAGCTGATAAATTGGAAAGCACCCAGAGAAGGAAGAATACAATGATGAACTGCCTTAGCATGATATTATATGTGTGGTTTGTCCTTCGTTCTCAAAGAGGACCATGACATCAGGAAGATGATGACATGACTTGCAAATGAATTGGATTTAAGTGGAGACAGGCTGTGCAGAGTCACCAGACTCACTTTCTTCTCCAGAGCCATTTGGGTCCAGTGGCCAGAAATAGATCCAGATGACTGAAAATGGCCCAGGATGCAGTGGGAGACCTTGGCCTTTTTAAGCTAAGGTCTTTGTGAGTTCTCACTTTGAGTGAGAGTGTGCCCATTCAGTGAATAAGCTTATTTAAAAGTGAGCCAAGGGATGGTCCCTTCAGTCAAAAAACAAAAGCAAACAAACAAAAAAAACAACTGGGAGGGGAAGACCCTCGGGGTTGCTGGCCAAAAGAGTAACAATTACTCTTGTCTATCTATCTATCTATCTATGTATCTATCTTATCTATCTATGGAATAGTTTACCTGTCTAGAATAATTTACCTGTCAGATCTATGGCTAAGGGAAGAATTTATGACCAAAGAAGATATAGAGGGTATTACAAAATATAAATGGATAATTTTGACTACATTAAATTATATGAGGTCCATTCAAGGAACTTAGTATGTTTCACCTGAAGGAGAGAAAATTTAATTGCAGTCAAATATTTGAAACTATTATGCAGAAGAGGACTTAAACTTATTTCATTTCTTCAAGGGCAGAACTGGGAATAATAGGTAGAAGATGAGGAGACAAAAGTTTCCTTTTGATTCTTAACAATAGAACTGTCCAAAATGAAATGGACTGCCTTGGAAGACAGTTGGATCCCCCTCTCTAGAGATGTTGAAGCAAAGACTGAATGAACACATCAGAGATGCTAGAAAAAGGATCCCATTGAAGCATTTGGATCACAGATTCAGAGCCAGAAGAGGCATCAGAGAACATTTGGTTCAGCTTCATTTTACATATGAGGAAATGGTTGGCCCAGGGAAGTGCAATAATTTACCCAGCATCACAGGTAGTAATTATAAAGAGTAATCTCCAGAGCCAGTTTTCTTCCCAATGGACCATGATGCCTCTTAAGGCATCTAATGACCTTTCCACCCCCAGGATTCTGTGATTCTGTAATCCTTATTCCACATGACAGTCCTTCAAATACATATAGCCAGCATGCTATGTTTATACACTAACCCTACTCATACTCGGGTCAAGTTGTTCATTTTCCTACCTTTCCTCACCAATGTAGATTGTTGTTCCTGGGGAAGAAGTGTTACAGTTGGTGGTAAGCTAAGCCCTAAAAATTGTTTTCCAGAAGCATAAAATGCACCAACGTTTGGCATTGATTCCACTCACATTTACCAATGCAGTAGCTTCAACTCCACTTATTCTTCCTTTCTGTTCATTCATTCAATAAGTATTAAGTGCTTACTATATGCCCAGCATTGTGATAGACACTAGTAAGTACCCGGCTCAATTACCTTGCAACTTAGCTGGGGAGACAGGCAAACATATGAAAGAAGAGGGTTCTATGAAAGAAACCCAGGAGTCATAATGTGTTCCCTGAAGACACTGGACCAATGTGATTTTATAACCAAGAAAGCCAACAAAATATTGGGAGTTGTCAAGAACAATAAAGGAGATGAAACAGAAAACATCATCCTACCCAATACAAAACCATAGTATATCCAAACCTGCAATACTGAATAAAGTTCTGATTAGAAGTTCATAGATCTAGAGGTGGAAGGGCCTCAGAGGTCTTCTAGTCCAACATTCTCATTTTACAGTTGAGGGAACTGGTGCCAAGGGAAATTTTGATTTGCAAAGGCAAGTGATTTACCCAAGGTCACACAGGTAGTGTCAGAGGTGGGATTTGAACAAAAATTCTCTGACTCTAGAGATAGTACACAGTGCTTCAAATTTTGTTCTTGAAATAGCTTGACTGTGAAAAGAAAGGAAACCAGCAAAGTTTAATGGGGGGGGAGAATAATGATGTATGTCAGAAAGGAATTTTGTCTTTTCTCTAAATGAGGAAAAACATCCGTTGTCAAAATAGTCAATTAAGTAGTCAAAGAAATAACAGCATCTAGTACATGAGCAGCCGATAGCATTTACAGGAAAAAGGAATGTAGCTCTGTAACAACAATGAAAAAGTGAATTCTATTTCTCAGGGACTTTTGTTTCTTCACAAGTCCTGCCTCATTTTGGAATTATCCTATGGCAAATCTCCCAGTCCCTGCTTCCTTGGCTGGTAAGGGGCACTAAGAGGCAATATGATAGAGTGGGTAGGACATTGGACTTGGAATCAGGAAGTCTTAGCTTCAAATCCTACCTCAGACAAATAAAAAATGAGAGGGTTAGACTTTACAGCCTCTAAACCCCTTTCCTGCTTTAAATCTATGATCCTATGATGCTGTAAAATACAATCCTAAGGCTATAAAACACCTTAGGAAGCATTAATGAGTTTCATGTTCTTGGGCACCATTTTAAGAACCATCAGTGACATTTACAGATTCTTAACAGGCTACTCAGATAAGTCACCATCTTACCGAAAGACGATATTTTCTAAATCAAAGGGATATTCAATAATTCCAGTTGTAGGCACTCGGACACGGAGAACATCTTGTTGTGTTGGCACAAATGATGGCATAGCAATTCGATCGATATCACTCAAGTAACTGTAAGGTGAAACAAAGGTGAGCTGAAATATATTTTCAAGGAACACCCTATTGTCAAGCAAGCTGTCTTCCTACTAGACAAATACTGTCTTCTATAAAGCATAGCACTAAACCACGTGCATGATCTTTAAACCCCACCCTCCAAATGACTTTCAGGAAGAAGATGGGATAGATCCCACCTTCGAGGGAACTTGCAAATTATTCAGTTTATTCTCTCTGGATCCTAGGTAGATAATTATGTAATTTTAACAACCATTAATTAAGTGACTATTACGATATTTGTCTGAATTGAAACCTCATTCTGCAGTGGAGTGGGGTTAGGGTAGGAAAGTAAGCAGGTACATTTTTGCTTTTGAAAATATATTTATATACACATGTGTATATACATACATGTGTGTGTGTGTGTGTGTGTGTGTGTGTATATATATATATATATATATATATATGATATGTGTATATGTAGTATATGTGACTGTGTTTGTCTTATTTGACACTTGGTCTTTCACTTCTCTATCAGGAAGTAGGAAGAATGTTTCATCATTAGTCTTCTGGAATCATGGTTGGTCATTATACTGATCAGAGTTCCCAATTCCTTCAAAGTTGTTTGTCTTACTATATTGTTGTTACTTTATAAAGTGTTCTGGTTCTGTTCACTTCACTCTGCATCAGTTCCATATAACTTTCTGGGTTTCTCTGAAATCAAACCATTATTTCTTAAATAGCATAATAATATTCCATCATAGTCACAGTCATTTCCCAATTTATGGGTACCACCTGAGATTCCCATTCTTTGCTACCTCAAAAAGAGCCATACATATTTTAGTAATCCTTTGTTTGCTTAGGACTAATGCCTCCCTTAATCTACCCTCCATATAAATCCCCCTTTTCTCTTCCCTTCCTATTTCCCTGTCAAGTGAAATGTATTTCTATATGTAACTCTCTGTGTGTGTTCTTCCCTGCTTTGAACAGTCTGGATGAGAGTAAGGTTCTAGTGTCATTTGCTCCCTCCAACCCCCTCTTCCTGATTTGTATAGATGTCTATTTGTACATGATGATTATGTGAGATGATTTCCCCTAAATTTTCCCCCTCATCCCCTCCTCTTTCCATTCATCTCAAGATCATGAAGACATAAAACCACCCCCAGCCTTCTGTCTAACTAGACTCCTTCTGTGACTCCTGGTGACGACAGAGTTCAGAAAGAACAATATAATATCATCTCCTCATATTTGAATGTAAGCAGTTTATCCTTGTTTAGTCCCTAATGATTATTCATTCATGTTTACCTTTTCATATTTCTCTTATCTCCCATGTTTTGAATTTCAAAGTTTCTACACAACTCTGGCCTTTTCTTCAGATGTGTTTGGAAGTCCTCTATTTAATCCTCTGTAGGATTATATTCAGTTTTGCTGGGTAAGTTATTCTTGGCTGTAAACCTGTGTCCTTTGCCTTCTGGAATACCATATTCCAAGCTCTCCTCTTCTTCACATTGATAGGTGCTAAATAATATGTGATCTTAACTATGACTCTTTTAGGTGCTAAATAATATGTGATCTTAACTATGACTCTTTGGTACTTGAATTCTTTCTGGATGCTTACAGTATCTTTGATCCTGAAGCTCAGATTTTAGATATAATGTTCTTGGGAGTTTTCATTTTGGGTAACCAATAGATTCTATTTTCACTTTTGTTCTAAGAAACATGGGCAATTTTCCTGTTTTATGGGATCTTATATTTTCTGAATCTCTCAGTCAAATGTATAAAAGCAAAAATATGGCTTTTCATTGAAAACAAGTTATGAAAATCTGCCTGTTACCTTCTAATTTTTTTCACTAAGAATACCATCAACACTTTGTACATTATTCTCATAAATACTTTTAAAATCGGGAAAGCAGGCACATAGCTGAGAAGTTATTGATGAAATTCCAATCTTCTTTTGAATTATCTATGATGTTTTCCATTCTTTTTTGTATCTTCCTCATCCAGAGATAAATTATAAAATGACCTTTCAAGATTATATCACGTTCCTTGTTTTACTCCATTTGCTTTTCCTGAATTTATCTCCTTAACTGCCATTTCAACTTATGTGGCAAAGAATTGGAAATTCAAAGGATGCCCATAAGTTGGAAAATGGCTGAATGGGTCATAGTGTATGACTATGATGGAACACTATTGTGCTAAAAAGAACTGATGAGCGGGATGGTTAAAAAAAAAACCTGGGAAGATTTATGTGAATTGATGCAAATTGAAGTGACAGAACCAGGAGAACATTGTACATAGTAACAGTAATATTGTAATGATGGTCAACGGTGAAAGACTTAGCTACCCTGATCAATCCAGTGACCTATCACAATTCCAAAGAACTTATGATGGAAAGTGCTGTCCATTTCTAGAGAACTGATGAACTCTGAATTCAGATTGAAGCATTTTTTCACTTTCTTATTCTTCTGTGTGTATGTATTTGTATTATGGGTCTTTTTCCTTTTTCTTTGACCTTTTTTTTTTTTGGCAGGGGGGATATAGATTTAGTATTTAGTATTTAGTATTTCTGTGTCAAAGAGTATCTACAGTTTTATAGTCCCTTGAGTATAGTTCCAAATTGCTCTGTGGAATGGTTGGACGAGTTCACAATTCCAAAAATGAATCTTTGTCTCCATTTTTCCATATCCCCTCCAACATTTGTTATTTTCCTTTTCTATTGTGTCAGCCAATCTGATAGGTGTAAAGTGGTACCCCAGAGTTCTTTTAATTTGCATTTCTCTTATTATTGGTGATTTAGAGCATGTTTTCATGTGACTATAGACAGTTTTTATTTCTTCATCTGAAAACTACCTGTTCCTATCTTCTGACCATTAATCAATTGGGGAATGGTTCTTATTTTATAAATTTGACTCATTTCCCTATATACTTGAGAAATGAGACCTTTATCAGGGAAACATGCTATAAAAATTCCACATATCACCCCTCCCGCCCATTTTCCTGTTTTCCTCTTAATTATGGCTGCATTGATTTTGTTTGTGGAAAACCTTTTTTATTTCATGTAATCAGAATTATCCATTTTACCCCCCATGATTCTCTGTGTCTCTTATTTGGTCTAAACTCTTCTTTATCCACAGATCTGACAGGTACTTTTTTCCATCTCCCCCAATTTGCTTATATCACCCTTTATATTTAAATCATATATCAATTTTGTCTTTATCTTGGCATACAGTGTGAGATGCTAGTCTATGCATAGTTTCTGCCAGGTTGACTTCCAGTTTTCCCATAAGTTTTTGTCAAATAGCAAATTTTTGCTGCAAAATCTTGGATCTTTGGGTTTATCAAAATCTAGATTACTACTGTTATTTACTGTTCTACATTGTGTACTTAATCTAGTCCAGTTTTTTAATCCATTTATCCAGTCTATTTTTAATGCATTACCTGATTTTTTTTTTTGCTCTTGGTTTTAGGTAAACACTACTTACGATTTTAAGAAAAGGGCCATTTTTTTCTTATACTTTATGTTTTTAATAGGAATAGGTGCTCTATTTTGTCAGAAGCTTTTTCTGCACCTATTGATATAATTGTGTGATTTTTGTTGTTTTTGTCATTGATATGACCAGTTATGCTAATAGTCTTCCTAATGTTGAACCAGCCCTGCGGTCCTGATATAAATCCCACTTGGTTATAATGTAGGATCTCTGTGATATATTGCTGTAGTCCCCTCACTAATATTTTATTTAAATTTTTTGTATCAATATTCATTAGGGAAATTGGTCTGTAGTACGCTTTCTTTGTTTTTGTTCTCCCTGTCTTAAGTAACACAACCATATTTGTGGCAAGGAAGGAATTTGGTAGGACTCCTTCTTTACTGATGTTTTCAGATAGTTTATATAGTATTTGAATTATTCTTTAAGTGTTTGGTAGAATTTACTTGTAAATCCATCTGATGCTGGGGATTTTCCTTAGGGAGCTCATTTTATGGCTTATTCATTTTCTTTTCTAGCAGAGGGTTATTTAAGCATTCTATTTCCTCTTCTGTTTATTTGGGCAATTTATGGGTTGGTTTTTTTTGTAAATACTCATCCTTTTAAGTTAGAATGTCAATTTTATTAGCATATAATTGGGCAAAATAGTCCCTAATAATTACTTTAATTTCATTTCCATTGATGTTGTATTTAATTTTCTTTTTTTTTAAACCAAAATAAATAGTGGTTTATCTGTTTTATTGGTTATTCACAAAACCAGCTCCCAGTTTTATTTATTAGTTCAAATTTTTTACTTTCAATTTTATTAATCTTTTCTTTGATTTTCAGGACTTTTATCTTGGTGTCTAATTGGGGATTTTTAATTAGTTCTTTTTCTAGCTGGGGTTTTGGGTTTTTTTTTTGTTTATTTGTCTTTTTGGTTACATGCCCAATTCATGGATTTTCTTTTTTTCCCTTTTACTGATGTAAGGGTTTAAAGATATAAATTTTCCCCTAAGTACTGCTTTGGCTATATCCCACAAATTTTGGTATGTTGTCTCATTGTTGTCATTACCTTTAATGAAATCATTGATTGTTTCTATTAATTGTTCTTTCACCCATTCATTCTTTAGGATTAGATCATTTATTTTTCAATTAATTTGGTATGGCACTGAATAAGTAAATTAATTTAGGTAGAACTGTCATTATATTATTATTATTATTATTATTATTATTATTATTATTATATTAGTTTGGCCTACTCATGAGCAATTAATATTTCTCTAATTGTTAAGATCTCTCTTTATTTGTATGAGAAGTGTTTTATAATTGTGTTTATATGTTCCTGTGTGTATCTTGGCAGGTAGACTCCTAGGTATTTTATATTATCTGTAGTTATTTTTAAATGAATTTTTCTTTTTATCTTTTTTTCTGCAGGGTTTTGTGGGTAATATATATTAGTGTGGATAATTTATGTGGATTTATCTTATATCCTGCCAATTTAGGCTTGATGTGAAGAAAACATTTCCTAACAATTAGAACTGTCTGAGAGTAGAGGAGACTGTCCAGGGTAGATTTCCCCTCCCAAAAATCTTCAAGTAAAGCCTGGATGGCCACTGTTCAGGGATGTTTTAGAGGAGATGCTGAAGTGGTACTAAAATCCCTTCCAAATCTGAACATCTATTCTGTAATTTCAGTTGCTTAGTGACACCAGATTAAGTAACTTCCCTGTTCTGAGGGTGGATTAGATCGGTAGTTCTAAAAGTGTGTCCAGCGATTCCTAGGGGTCCCTGAAACTATTTCAGGCAAACTACAAGATCAAAACTATTTTCATGATAATAGTAATATGTTCTAATTTATAATACAGTAACAAAACAACAGGTATAACTCACATAAACAAAAGCTCTTGCGGAGGGGGGGGGGGTTCCTTAATTTTTCAGTGTATAAATGGGTCCGGAGACCAAAAAGTTTAAGAATTGCTTAGATTAAATGATACTTAAGCTTTGGTGATCCTAATAATGATTTTTCCCTGATAAAGCTGCTTGTGACAGCCATAGCTGATCCTTACTTCCCTCTTAATGAACTTCTGTGGTCTGAGTCTGTAGTGACTTTCACAGAAGTTCTGATTTGCTTCTTTGGAAATGCCTCTATATCAAAAGACAAACTCTCTAAGCCCTACAGCTAGAAAAGAAGTGAACAGTGAACTGGGCAATACTCAAACAACAGTTTTAATGGGCTGGACATCTTTAAAGACATTTCCTCTAATTTCCTTAGGCTATCAAATATGAACCCTCCATCCTCTCTGACAAGGTTTCATTCCTCCAGCCCTCTGTTCTAGTCCAGAGGTCTATCAGCCTGCTTTTTCATTTCCCATTCCTGCCTTAATATGGTCTTCTTCCTTATTTGTTTTTTGCCCTGCTTTCTTTTTGATTATGCTACCATAATTGGATGGAGGCTTAATAACAAAACAAAAATCAGCCTGTGAAGACCACCCAAAGAGAGCTCATGAAGAGGAAAAGAGCAGTGCTCCAATTTACTGCCTCTTCCATTGTCTTGTCTAGGCAAAACGTCAAGGTCCTTAGAACCAGATTCAGTTCATTAATGAAATGGACAGGGTTTTTTGGCTAGGGGGTGTCCACTACACCCTGGAAGGATGGTTAGCTGTCTTTGGTTAATCATGCCTGGATAAATATCTGTCCTGTAAACCTATGACTACTACATATTTCATCCCACGAACAAAAATTCTGAATAAGATATTCACTTCTCTGGGTCAAACCTGGCACTTTCCAGAAAGTTGACTAACCACTTCCCTGTCAAGACTATCAAGGCAAAGGAGGATTTTAATAATGAATTATTGAATGCAATGAAGTAACTTTATAATGTTAGTTTTGGAGCCTTACAGGTTAACCACAGGGTACTAGATCATTGCTTTACATAACAGTTCTGACTGAGGAGCTTGACTAGGATATCAGTGTTATAACATATTTTTTAGCTATTTGAAAAGGTATTCTGCTTTCTTTTAGATAGAATAAGAGAGAAGGATTAAAATGATTGCAACAGGGATATTGTTTACAACTTCCTGGCCATAAAACTTAAGAAATTAGTTACTCATCACGTTAAGGAGTTTCCTTTGGAGAAAGTATTATTAATGTGGGGGTCTAAAAAACTTTTTAGTATTTTGATAACTATAATTCAGTTTAATCAGTTTCCTTTGTAATTATATGTATTTTATTTTATGCATATAAAAACATTATTCGTTAAAAGGGTCCACAGGTTTCACCAGACTGTCAAAGGGGTCTATGACACACAAAAAAGGTTAAGCATTCCCATCTTAGAGAATTAAGAGATCAGTCTAACTTTCTGGTATGGTTTAAGGATCTAGTCCTATCCAATAGCAGGAGATGCTCTAAGTGACTTGCTAAATTCCCTTACAGCCTTAGGAATACACGATTTGAACCTGCAACCTGAGTGATTCAGAGTGCACTACCAGATGCCTAATAGCCTTTCAAGAAGTATATTCTACTTAAACTTTCTCTACATTTTTGAAAATAGAGTCAAGCTATTCCCAAAAAGGAGGAAAGTGGTTTCTTTGAGTAGGAAGTAGGTGCTTTGAGGAAGAAGGAGCTGGACTCTTAAGAAATACTAATGTCATTCTATAGCTGAGAGATCATCCAGGAAGGACCAAAAGAAAAAGTAAGGAGTGGTGGTGAGTACTTCCTTTGCCGGGGAGTATTCAAACAGCTACTTGTTGACTCAAAAATCAACAACAGAGAGATCTCCTGTGTTCCTATGGTGCACATAGTATAAATCAGAGGCAGAAACAAGTGATATTGTCGTTGGATGATACTGTATGCCACCTGGGCAGGGAAAAAAAAGTAAATGAGGACTAGGAGAAACTGGTTCAGAACTTAGCATGGTGATAGGATATTTTAGTGATGGGGAACTTTAATTCTGTAGACTTCTTCCAGAGCTCTCTCACTTTAACATAAGCAAAGCAGCTAATATTTTCTTCCAGAGGACAGAAAATGATGCATCCTACCCACATCTTGTCAAAGATGCACAGTGAGATGTACATTTTTGGACATGGACAAATTAGGAGTTTACCTTTACTTGACTGCATGTACAAACATATACACACATGTGCATATGTGTGTGTATACATATGTGTATATATATGTATATATATTCATATAAAGAGGGTTTTATTGTTCAATTGAGGGAGGGAACATTGAACAGAGAATTTGATACTTGGCAACTGAAAAAAATTAAACTAAAAAAATAATGTGGATGTACAGGCCAGCTTAGATTTTAGAAAGGTATGTTCAGAAGATGAAAATAGGGCTGGTTTTTGTCCACTCTCCAAGTGGATGATTACAATGATTATGTAAGAAAAGTATCCCCAGCACTAATGCTCAGAATGGGCCAGGGTTGGGAAGGAATGTCAAGGACAAAAGAAAAGAGTTTTTAAATTATGTTGGGGAAAAAGGAGGATCTTAAAAGGCTGTTGACCTCTTAAGAAGGAACAGATGATAACAGACAACAGAAGGTATAACCACTCAAACATTTTTTTTTTTTACTTCTATTTTCTCAGCTAAGGAAAAGTATCTTTGGTCTAGAAAGGCTAGAACAAAGTATGCCATGCTAATCAAATTTGCTGATCAACAAGGATGGGAGGTAGCATGGTGTGATGGAGGAAAGCAGTGGCTTTGGAGTCAGAGGACCAGAGTTCAAGCTTTCTGTTTGATGATGCTTACTAACTGTGTGATTTTGGGCAAATTGCTTAATTTTCCTGGACCTCAGTTGTCTTGTCTGTAAAATGTGAGCGTTGGATGAGATGACTTCTGAGGACTGTCTGTGATAACTGGCATGTTGAAAGATAGAGTCACAATCCAAGGAGATCTTGAAAGGCTAACAAAATGAAATATGAAGTCTTACACTTAAGTCAAAACAAAATAAAACAAAATATCCTCGAGAGATAGAGGAGGCATTGCTAGACAACAGGTTATCAGAGAACATTTGAGGGGCTTTAGTGATCTGCAAGTTCATTTTGTTGACCATGTGATATGATAGCCAAGAAAGCTAATGCAATCTTAGGCTTCATTAAAAGGAACTCGGCATCCAGTACTAGGGAGGTGATAGTTCCACTATACTTTGCTCTTGTTGGCCACACCTCAAGGCTTGGGTTCCATTCTAGGTGCCACACTTTAAAAAGAATATTACTAACTTGGTGAACATCCAGAAGAGGGTGTTCAGGAAGCTGAAGGCCTTGAGATCATGCATTCAAGGCTCAGGTGAAGGAAGGGAAACAAGAGAGTCACATTACATTTGTTTTTCTTGGCACCAGAAGAAAGAATGATAAGCACTAGGTGGGAATTGCCTTCATGTAAAAAAAAAAAATTCTTAACAGTGAGAGATAGAATGGGCTACTCCAGAAAATAGTCAGGGGTAGGGGGAGTTCTCCTCACTGGAGGTTTTCAAAAAGAGACTGGATGACCACTTGTCAGGTATGTTTGTAGAGATGATTTTGGTTTAAGTATGGGTTGGACAGGATGATATCTGAGACCCCTTCCAACTCAGTCTCATCTAGCAATTTGTTTCTTTCCCACTAGAGGGCACCACCAGACCAGCAAAGATAAATCCAATATTCCTCAAACCAGGAAAAGAAAGCTTTCTCTTGTGGGGTTGTAGAGCTCTCTCCTTGGCATATGGGAACAAAAGAAAGGGTAAAAGGCAATTTACCACAGTGTGGAAGGCAGGGTAGTTGAGCTGTAAGAGCCCCAGGGAGGTAGGTAGCTAGCTGCTGCTGCTGCTGCTGCTAATAGCCTTAACCAGGGCATTAGCTCCTCTCCTAATTTGAGGCTGCCTATAAACACTTTAAAATAGCTAAAATAGCAGAGTCCTCTGGTTATTACTTAAATTACTCTGATAATGTGATTGTAGAGTTGAGTGTAATGACAGAAGGGAAAGCAAGGTGGCCAAACTATAGTTCCTTATGGTAGACTGGTGTAGCCCTTGGGAATGTGGTTAACTGGGTGACTTCCCTGTGTTGTATGTGTCCCTGGGCAAAGTCTCATGTATTTGTCTGTACTTTATACAACTTGGAGTCTTAGGTAAAATTGCTACAAGGTCACCAGTGGCTTCATACTTTACAAAACCGTCTGACCATTTCCTATTTTCTTGGGGTGCTGCATAGGATCCCAGAAGTTAGTGGTCAAAGGGCCTTATTAAGAGGCAGGAATTTGAATATGAAGAATTCTGATAAGAATTAGCAGAGTATAAGTAGAATGGAAGAAAGTGAAAAGTGATGGTGGTAGGTGTTCCCTATCACCCAGGGGAAAAAGTAAGGCACTTCTTCAACTTTGATGATGATGATAAAACAACAATAATTACCAAGTCCTCTTTTGAATGGGTTAAGTCTATTGATCATAATTCAAGTAAAACTCGTTTAAGCCAATGATCTGCTGATAGCTACAAGAATTCTCAGGACTGAAAGAAATGGAAGCTTTGACTATTGATGAATTGGGAGAAGAAGGAGGGTACAACTTATGGCCCAGAACACTGGGGAGGGTAGCTCTGGGTAGAGGCTTGCAACAGGGAGCTTGAGCCTGCCAGAGAGTATCAGGAGGGGCTGGGTATCTGCAGGGCTGCCTCCTAAAGTAATTACTGCCTGTCGTGGAGACATTCAAGCTGAGATCAAGTGACCCTTTGTCCCAGGCTGGTGAAGCAGTGAAGAGTCTGACTCTGTTTTTCTATACGGAGGTAGTTGTTTGTTCTTCATTCTCAGAGACGAACATGACATCAGCTCCTAACGGATGTCAAACTGTCTAGCTAGGTGGCCCAGTAGATAGAGTCACAAGTCTGGAGTCAGGAAGACCTTAGTTCAAGTCTGGATCCAGACACTAGCTGCCATAATATATAATAGGATCTAATATAATACCACACAATATAATGTGTATTGTCTCATTTGATTCTCATAGTCACAACCTGAGATACAGGAGGGCCTGAGTTCAAATCTGGCCTCAGACACTTACTTGTGCTGTGATCCTGGGGAAGTCACTTAACCTGTTGGCCTCAGTTTCCTCATCTGTAAGATGAACTGGAAAAGGAATGACAAACCACTCCAGTGTCTTTCCCAAGAAAACCCCAAATAGGGTCACAGAGAGTCAGAAACTGAAAAACGATTCAACAACCACAACAAAAGAAGTAAAAGCGGCCCTCATAAATGCAAGCAAGTGGGGACACTGTGTACCATGCTACAGTTGGGTGGATTTTTTTTTGAGGGAATGAAAGAAGATGGGAGTGAGATCACTACTTACACTTTTGTGTAACAGAGGGCAGATATTAGTGTACTTCTGTATGAACAGAGGGGCAGCTAGCTGGCATAGTAGGTAGAGTGTTAGGCCTGGAATCAGGGAGACTCATCTTCATGAGTTCAGATCCAGCCTCAGACACTTACTAGCTGTCTCATGAACTGGATTTAAGTGAAGGAGAGCTGTGCAAAGTCTCTAGCCTCACTCTCTCCTTCACAGCCATCTGGCTCCAATGGCAAGATATAGACTGGAGATGGCCCTGGGTGCAGGGGGGAGACCTTGCAACTGTTTCTGTTTTGGCCAGAAACCCCGAGTCTTCCCTTCCCAGATTGATTTTTTTTAACTAGGTAAAAGAGGCCATTCTTTGCCTCATTTCTTACCTAGGCTTAATCACTGAATGGGTGTTGCCTCATTCAGACTGAGATCTGGGAAAGATCTATAGGGAGGACCAATACTAGGGAAGAGAAGGCTCAGAAGGGAAAGTGGAAGGTTGATGAAAAAAAACTTCTCTCACTTATGATCAGCAATCTTACTCTAAAGTCCTAGTTGCAACAACCGTCTCTATGCTGAAAGTCATTTTCCCTTCTAGGTTGCCAATACCTGCTTTGGGATCCTGGTGACAACTCTAGTTATTCACACAAAAAAAGTTTATCGTTCTTACTATTTTGCTGAGTCCGAGAGTTGGTATTCTCTTCTTCGATCATAACATTCCTGGATTCCAGGGTCCTCCCATAGTTTTTTGATTGCTTCCACTTGTTTCCTGGGCAACATGGACACTTTGTCTACTTCCACTTCTCTAATCATCTGAGCATTTTCCTAATCAAAAAGGGGAAAAAAATCATTAAAGGGGAGAAATCCAACTCGAAGATGCTCTGGTATGACCTATGGAACCAGAGCCATCTTTGTAGAGGAGTTATAGCACAATGTTGTGCAAGAGAAAGAGTGCTTGGTTTACGATCAATGGACCTGTGTCCAAATTCCATTCCCTACTCCCCTCATTCACCAACTGTGTGACCCTGATACAGGTGACATCACCATTCTGGACCTCAGTTTCCTTATCTGCAAAACGAAGAGGTAGACTAGGTGATCTCATAATAATAACTCATATTCATAAATTCCCTTCTAACTTCAAACTTTGAAGTCTGTGAGAGCTCAGTTAGGTGGTGGCGATCCTTGCGTGGGGGAAACATGCTCTTCCTTGAAATTGTTGATAATTAAGACACATGAGACAAGACAAGCTGGCTTAGTGTCAAACAGAGATAGGGGGGGCTACACTTAGCTATCCAGTGAGGCAGTCACACATTGGCCCTGCCAGTCATCCTCAGCTCCCGGGAGTGTGTTAATGCCAATAGAAACAATATCTTCTTTGAAAATATAACGTGCCCATACATCAAAGGGAGGAGGGAAGAACAAGAAAGAATGGCAACCCTCACACCACCACCCATTTCTCTTCTAGCAACTTGCCTCTCTACCCTTTAGAGTAGCAGGAGTCTAAATGTCATATCTTACTTATGATAAAGTTAGGCACATTATACTCAACTGGTGATTTCATCAGCTCCTATGAGTTTGATTACCATCTAGATCTATGCAGTTGGCTCCTGGATCTCCATGTCCAGTCTTAGTCCTTCATCTGAGCTCCAGCTGCCAAGTGGACATTACAAATTAGCTGTCTCATACACAGGACAGAAGTTCTCAAACTCAACATGTCCAAAACAGAATTTGTGTTTCTTCCAAAACCTATCCTCTCTGAAACTCCCTATTTATGTTATGGGTATCACCATCTTTCCAGGTTCACAGTCTTTATCATCATACTTGCCTTCTCACTCTGCCCTCTTTCCTTAAATACAGGTGTAACCATATCAGTCCCCTAGTCAATAAGCTTCTCTGTTGCTTTTTAGGTAATATGCAAACTCTTTTACTTTACTTTTGAATACCCTTCATAATCTGACCCCAACCTTTTTTTTCAACTTGATTATACATTACTCCCCTTTCTGTACCCTATGGTCCAACCAGACTGTCTAGCTGGGTGGCCCAGTAGATGCAGTCACAAGTCTGGAGTCAGGAAGACCTTAGTTCAAATCTGGATTCAGACACTAGCTGTCTATAATATATAATATGATCTAATATAATACTGTACAATGTAATGTATATTGTCTCATTTGATTCTCACAGTCACAACCCAAGATACAAATATTATTATTCCCCCAATTTTCAAGAAGTTATGTGACTTGCCCAAGGTCTATGCTACAGCCAATGTGACCTGTGTCCTACATTCCAACTGGGACCTGAACCCAGTCTCTTAATTCTAAGCCTGTTGGTGTTAATGCTTTGAGCACAGAAGGTTCAGCAGAACTTCATCCAGGTATGCCTCTCTGACTTTGCTAGGGAAAGAAGTGGAGATCAGAAGAGAGTTAACAAAGTGAAGGGAATGCTATCCACAATATGAATGGAAGCAGGCTGGAATTTTGAAAAGAGTACATTCATAATTTGGAGAGGCAGGTAGGATCTGAATCAGAAATAGACTATCCTGACCAAATGATCTCTCCTAAGGGGGCAAAGACGGTTTGTGTTTCTACAACCTAGCTGCATTCATAGAATTTATTCTTTTTCCATCTGTAATAAAGTAGCTTTGGTTGCACTATAGAAGCCTAAGAACAGTGCAGCTATTGGGAATGGGGCAATGAGGTGACACAGTAGACAGACAAAGCCATGGGCCCCGAATCAGGAGGACTTGAGTTCAAATCTGGCCTCAGACACTTACTAGTGCTGTGATCCTGGGGAAGTCACTTAACCTGTTGGCCTCAGTTTCCTCATCTGTAAAATGAACTGGAGAAGGAATGACAAACCACTCCAGTATCTTTCCCAAGAAAACCCCAAATAGGGTCACAGAGAGTCAGAAACTGAAAACGATTCAACAACCACAACAAAAGAAGTAAAAGCGGCCCTCATAAATGCAAGCGAGTGGGGGCACTGTGTGCCATGGTACAGTTGGGTGGATTTTTTTTTTTTTGAGGGAATGGAAGAAGATGGGAGTGAGATTACTGCTTATACTTTTGTGTTTACATATTACAGAGGGCAGATATTAGTGTACTTCTGTATGAACAGAGGGGCAGCTAGCTGGCATAGTAGGTACAGCATTGGGCCTGGAATCGGGAAGACTTCTCTTCATGAGTTCAAATCCAGCCTCAGACACTTACTAGCTTGTGTGACCCTGAGCAAGTCACTTAACCCTGTTTGCCTCAGTTTCCTCATCTGTAAAATGAGCTGAAGAAGGAAATGGCAAACCACTTCAGTATCTTTGCCAAGAAAATCCCAAATGGGGTCACAAAGAGTTGGACACGACTGAAACAACTGAACAATAACAAATATGAACACTAAGGGTAAACGTTTTGATGAACATACTCATTTTATTACTTAAGTCTTTCTCCTTTAACAGCCAGGTCACCAATACAAATTTCATCAACTATAAAACAAGGATACTAATAGCACCTACCTCACAGGATAGTCGTGAAGATAAAATGAGATGATAGCTATCAAGTGTTTAGCATAGTGCCAGACACACAGTATGTGCTTCATAAATGCTAGATATGATTTTTATTAACAAATGCTTAAGACATTTCATATTCCAAGCGTGATTTAGAGGACATCTCAAAGACACAAGGAAAACCTTCAACATAAAATTTTAGCACTAAGAAGGACTTTAAGAAATCATCTCAGTCCAACATGTCACACAATCTATTCTTCTGTAAAGATGGAGGTCTTAAAAAGCCACTGCCATTCTGTGGTTCTTCACTCTCACGGCTCTTTCTCCCAGCTAAAAAGGTTTCCATATTTTCCTAATTTCATTCATTCATTATTCATTCAACAAACATGTCTAAGTCATTTACTCTTGGCAAGGCTCTTGTATGCCCTGCGGGGATACAAAGATAAATAAGATACAGATCCTGCCACCAAAGGAATTACAATCTAGTAGGGAATAGAAGAAATGGTCACATACAGAAAGCCCAACAAGGATTTTAGCAGAGGTACATACAAACAAAAACACTGAGAGATCACAGGAGGAAGAAATCTCCTACAGTTTGGGGAATGGAGGTGGGAGATGTGAAAATCAGAAAAGATTTCTTGGAGAAGGTGGTATGAGCTAGGCCTTGGAGAATAAGTGGGCTTTTAAGTGGTATAGACAAGAGAGAGAGAAGATGGGGACAGTATTCTAGGTATGTGAGATGGCTAGCAAAGGCTCAGAGGCAGAACAGCCCAAGATACTGGAAGTGGTGAGATAGAAATGGATAATGGGCTGCCCAATTTGGATGTAACACAGCAACATGAAGGGGGGTACTGCAAAGCAAGCCTGGCAAGGCAAGCTGTTTAAAGATTGTAGTTCTACTGGTTGTCTCTCCCTTAATTTTTAAATTTAAATTGCCTAACTCTTTTTTTGTTCTTGTTTTTTGCTAGGCAGTGGGGTCAAGTGACTTGCCCAGGGTCGCTCAGCTAGTAAGTCTCAAGTGTCTGAGGCCACATTTGAACTCAGGTCCTCCTGACTCCAGGGCCGGTGTTCTATCTACTGTGCCACCTAGCTGCCCCCATAATGCTTTTTTTTTAATGAAAAGAAAAAAAAATCACAAGTAAGTAAACAGTGAGAGAACACAAGGGGTTCTGATGCTTGATCAGCCTTTTGAATGCTGAGCTAATATTTGGCTCCTCTTTCATTTCTCAAAAGTCACTATTTTCTTTGTCCTGGTTTGTTTGGACAAGAGTTGAAAGCAGATATATTGAAGCTGTGTTACCACTCAGAAATATTCACAGCTCTAATGGATGAGGCCGCTCAGATTGGAGTATGGCTAATGCTTTTTGCTATATGACAGAGAGAGACAGAGATGAAAGAGAAGAAGAGAGGGAGGAAGGGGGGGAGAGAGAGAGAGAGAGAGAGAGAGAGAGAGAGAGAGAGAGAGAGAGAGAGAGAGAGAGAGAGAGAGAGAGAGGGAGAGAGAGAGACAGAGAGAGAGAGAGAGAGAGAGAGAGAGAGAGAGAGAGAGAGAGAGAGAGAGAGAGAGAGAGGGAGAGAGAGAGAAAGAGAATATGAATGTTTCTGTGCATGGCTGTTTGGCTAACATTTCAAGTGCCATATGACTACTACTTAGCATTACTGGCCTTTCTCACTGGGCCAGCAAAGCAAGCCGCCTGACACTACAATCCACTAGGTGGAGCCAGGCATCAGGTTAATACCTCAGACCATTTGTTTTCCAAATTAATATTTAACCATAGAGTGCTTTGGGGCTTGTTATCTCTTAATAAGAGCCATAGTTTTTTTGGGGGGCGGATTGGAGGGGGATCTGGGAAACACTAGGATGATGGAGGGGTTTGAGAAAATATGGGAATGAGCTTAAACAATTTTTGTGTAGAAGATTATGCTCGTATTTTTGTTTTGTACCTATTTTCACATTTAATATTGTAAAGGGAAAATATCACTAGCAAAAGAATGTTGTCATGGACCCCACCCACATTTCACTTGACACAAGTTTTAGGGAAATATGAACTTCCTTCCAGCAAGAGTTAAATAGTATCCAAAGAAAGTTCTTGCACACCTGACATAGGAGTTTTTATACACAACTGGAGAGTAAGGAAGGGGGAGCCTGTGACCTTACATATGGCCCTCTAGGTCCTCAAGTGTGGCGCTTTGCCTGAAACCAAACTTCACAGAGCAAATCCCCTTGATAAAAGGATTTGTTCTGTAAAACTTGGACTCAATCAAAAGGCTGCACCCAAGGACCTAGAAGTCTACATGTAGCCTCGAGGACAGGTTCCCCACCCCTGGAACATTTTTAAAATTATTTTTTGTCCATTCATTTTTCAGTTTTGTCTGACTGTTCATGACCCCATTTGGGGTTTTCTTGGCAAAGATACTGAAGAGGTTTGCCATTTCCTTCTCCAGTTCATCTTACAGATGGGGAAACTGAGACAAATAGGGTTAGGTGACTTACCCAGGGTCACACAGCTAGTAAATGTCTAAGGCTGTATTGGAACTTACAAAGATGAGTTTTTCTGATTCCAGGCCCAGTGCTCTATCTGCTATACCACCCAGCTGCCAAAAATTTTATTTTCAGGTAATTAAAATTCACATAATTTGTGAGGATCATTTATCACTAAACCCTTACAGTAGCAATGATTTCATCTTCTAGTAGACCAAATCCAGATACATGGTGGTAGTCAAGATATATGAAGAAACAAAGACTGAAGAGTCAAAATTGGAATCAGTATCATCCAATTTCCAGGGTGGGTTGATTGGCCAGGTTGGACTGCTCAAACCTCAAAATAAGGATTAGAGTACTCACACCTGCAACATATTTCTCTCCTCTCCCCCAACTTTTGTTATCTTTTCTCATTAGAAAAAGACAGAGACTCCCTTTCTTTTTTCTTAAATTTCTATTCCCAGCACTTAGCACAATGGGTAGAATTTAATGATTAATAAATGCTTTATCATGCAAGTATCCTGGTGGTTGATTTCTTAATGAAAATACCTAAGACAGACTAAACCCCGATAATGTCTGACTTCAGGTGAACTGATAATAATGACTGATTTTTTTAAAAACTTTTCTGACTTAGAATGTCTTAGAAAGCAAAAATATGGTTTACATGAAAGAACCATGAGCTTGGACTTCAGAAGCCCTGGGACCAACTCCCAACTGGACCACTCATTTACTAGCCATGATACATTGTTTGGCTCAACCTCCTCTTCTATAAAAGGCAGGATTGAAGAATGTGATCTCTAAGGTTCCTTTCTAGCCTTGGCATTCTCTAAAATTATAAAATATCTTCAGGATTTGACCTGGGAAATGTAAATGAGAATGACATTTGAAGAAGAATGGAAAAACACTGTAAAGTTTCCTTGGGTTTCTTTATTATTGCATTATAAAACATCATATTTCTTACTTCGAGTGATCACAATTAATTCCAAGAATCAAACATGAGACAATAATATGGAGCTCAGAATTAATGCCAAAATATTTTTGAAATGTAATATTTGAGGAAAATCTTCACACACAAGAAACTGATTTTACACTGGCTATTAACTACATCACCGGGCATGACCTGGCGGCATTTATTTTTACATAGTCCGTATAATTTTGACAAGATTTGTTAAATATATTCTGATTTTATTTGGCAGTATACTTTAGCTCAGAAATTTTGGACTTTTGAAAGACTCTCTCTACCACAGTATTTCTGTGTCCACCGTATTGTCCCTCCTACCGATTTAAAACAGTCTCTTCTCAATCTGGGGGAATAGAGAAAGGCCTCCAGCAGAACGTGAGACTTGAGCTGAATCTTGAAACCAAGAGGCATGAGCATTGGAGGCTAAGGGAGCAACCAGAGCAAGAAGAGAGATTGGAATGCCGCTTGTGAAGTACAGCTGGAGGGCCAGTTTAACTGGATTGTGGAGCGTGGATGGTGCCAAACAGAAGAGTTGATATTTGATCCTGGAAGTAAAAGGAGTCAGGGAAGCTCATTTTCAGGGTGGGGAGGAAGGTCAGAACTATGCCTTAGAAAAATCACTTGACCTGCTGAGTGGAAAATGGATTAGAGTGGGAGAAACGTGAAGCAGGGAGGGAGACATAATATTTGAGCTGTCCAACTCACAGGTTAGTTGTGAAGAAAATACTTTGCAAACCATGAAATAACTGCTGTAACTGTCAAGGTCAGTTAATGTTTTGTTGTTGTTGTTTAGTAAACTGAAATACAGATATTGCATTATAGAGTTAAGATAAATGCCAACTTCTACAATAGGTATTTGAACAAAAAAGACCTCTTCTCACTCCCTCCCCAACAAATTGCTACTGAATCAAACATCTCAAAATTACATAATAAAGAAAATACCATTAGCCATCAAAAACAATAATTCGGTATTACTGTCTCCTATGTGCAAGGTTCTGTGCTAAGGATAGCATGAAAAAAGAAACATTGATTGTGCCCCAAATCTTAAGTGTGTGGATATATGTTCACAAATAAAAGCATGTCATTTCTCTAAACATATAATCAATATTACTGGAAAATGTGTGCTCCTTTTTAAAAACTTAGAACTTTGTTTAAAAAGAAAATGAATTCCATTTCAGCTGATTTTCCTAACTTTCATGCTTTTTTTTTAAAAGTCTATTGGATCTGAGTAAGCCCCAATGGACAGAGACCAGGGATAATTTGGGATTCTGTCCAATCCACTGGTAGCAAATAATGAATGTTTAATATACAGTAACAGTGGAAGAAAGCCTACAAGTTATTAAAATTTCTTTACCCTTTCTCAGAGTAATGTTATTCTCTTGTTTCTTTTTCCATAATTACTTCCTTAAGGAGACATTTTATTAGGTGCTAGTTTCACAAGGATTTGAAGTCACTCTCTTTATTTCATAAACACTGGAGTGTCAAGCAGCTTAAACCAAAGAAAAGGGACTTTACAGTGAAACATATATGTAGCCAAAAATCAAAGAGGTTTGGCCTCCTCCTGTAAAGAATCAGGCCCTAATCTTGGAATACAGATACTGCATTATTCTTGCACTATTTACTTTTTGGAGAAGGTAGGAAAGGGAAAGATGAATGAATGTCCTCTTCAATTTTTAACAGAACAATGCAGCACCCAAAAATGTTTTCTTTCTTTCCCCCCTTGCAAAACAGGTTTCTGTGTTGGAGCAAATGCAAATTGGAGGAAATGCTGGGATTCAAGAGTCAATCTAGTAAGGCAAGCTTCCTATAGTTGTGTGAAGCTGAGCTAAAGAACAAACATTAAGAAATGAAGTTCTTGCAATGGTCATCTGAGCCAGATCCTTATCTCTATTTCTCTCTTCTTCTTTTCTTTAAACAATCCAGGACTCAGACTTTTGTGCTGGCAACTCCCTATCTAGCTGTTGTGAAATTCAGACTTCCTTTAGACTTAAACATTGGAAAATGGTAGAGAACCAGTCAGTATAATGTGATAAGAGGAACCAGAAAAATGCACAGGACTGATAGAAAATTACCTTTCCATCCTCCCTTCCCATTTTCAGCCTGGCTCCACCAGGCACAAGGAAAGAACAGAGCTCCAAGGCTCCAAAATTTGGCTTTCTTGATGATTTAATGCATGATCGGAGCAAAGTCATTGGCCTTCTCTGTACCCCCAATTCCCACACCCTCTTTAGTTTCTAGTTACAAATGAAGGTATCAAGGCAGGGAGATAGATTCTGGTTACATCAAAAATTGACCACAAGAGCACAGAAAGGGATATGAGTATGCCAAAGACCAATTTCACCTAGTTCACATTCTTGTGGAGGGGTTGAGCCCCCCCAAAGTGGAGGAAACTTTCTTCCTCCCTTCTATAGGGAGAGTATATTACATAAAAAATGCCTCCACAGCCCTCCCCCTTGGCCCCAACTCGGATCCAGAACTCAAGCTTTTATGAAGAGCCTGGGAATTTAAGCACCACAACATATATGACATTGGTTTCTATATGGAAAAAAAAATCTTTATAAACATGGTCTGCTGTTGGGGTCCCAGATTCATTCCTATACAAAGCTGATCTGTAGATTTTCCCTTCTCCCCGTTTCTGTGCCCCTTCAGAACTTTCTCCTCATTTGTCATAATGGATAGAGTACTTGGTGTCAGGAAGACCTTAGTTCAAATCCTGCCCCATATACCAACTTAGCTATGTGATAACCTCCCTCAGCCTCAGTCTGTCCTTCTGTAAAATGGGGACATCTGTACTTACTTCAGAGGAATGTTGTGATGATCAGATGAAATACCATGTGTAAATTGCTTCACAAACTTAAAATTTAATTGTTAGCTATTACCATTGTGAAGTTCACTTATCAAAGTGTTAATGATAACTTCATGTTATTCCTACATCTCCAAAGGTATCTGAAATCTAAAAGTGGAAGTCCCTAGAGGTCAGTGATAAATCAGAAGATGTGGAATTTTTGTAGATTTTCAGCTACCGGTGATAAGTTAATGGGACTGACATTTTGAAGCAAGCGAACCTTCCTAACATCCATCAAGTCACAAAAATAGGCAACTGCACACTCTGCCTATAGATGAGGCTGGCCCTGCTGATGTTCTTTCAAATACCTGGGGCCTCTTAGGACAGCAGAAATCCCTTACTCTCTCTAATCCTCAAGGACAGAGCAGAAATGGCCATTTTGGCTCCTTGTGGAAGAAGTAACAGAGAATAGGGGGGAAAGGGGGTCTGTTGTCATGGTGAGAGCAGGAACGCCAGGCTGTGGCTCCAGTTCTTGAACAGCCTCATCACAAGACAAGCAGAATACTCACAAGGGATCGCTTGTGGGAAGTGCGGCATTAGGACACAGATACCCACATCTAAAGCACCCTGCATCTTTTGGATGTCAGGAGCTGGAGTGGGAAAAAAAAAAGCCCAGACCATGAGTTAGGGCACTTGGGTTTCTAGCCCCACCTTTGTTTAACCACTTCACCTACCTCTTGGTTTCCTCATTCCTCAAAATGAGAAGGGTTGGGAGTTTGGACTAAAATATTGCTAAGGTTTATTCCTGCTCTAACATTCTATGCCTAATCGTATATGGATACAAGGCTTCCACTACATGTGTCTTCAGACATAGCTTTCACAAGGTTGACTATAAGAATCTGTACAACTTCAACTCTGCTATTGATCTTAATTCAAAGGGAGAAGGGAGAAAAAGAAAAATGCACACACAATCCCCAAAGCCCCTCCATCAGCTCCATCTGGAAGGCTTCAAAAGTAAACATCACATTTTTAGGGCAGGAAACATTAATAGTGGCCAGTTCAAGTTTAATTTTAACAGAGCCAATATCTGTCAGCTAACATTGGAGGACAATGAACAGCAGTAATGCTAAGATAGGCAAGTGCTATAGAGCACAAGGGATGATATTCCATAGACAATGCCTACATTAGCTCAGCAGGAAGAGGACCTACATTGCACCCTCTCCATCTTCCCTCCCCCAAATCTATGTTCTTGTGTGTCATAGTCAATCAGCTCCAAAAGGAAGCTATGACTGCTATCTAATCAGGATTTAGCCAGACAAATAAGGTTTAGGTCTGGTGGCAGCTAGGTAGAGTTTGAAAAATCTACGCCATACAAAGTTCAGCCTGGTTTCTCAAATTATAGTCCAAAGCACATCATTAATATCTGATGATTTATAATAAGAATGCCTTGAATTTGGTGCAAAAGTCAACATAGAAGTTTCCTAGGTAATAGAGCTGCCCTGAGGAAAAGTGGGAATAAGGTTATATAGGGTCTAGAAATCCAGGCAAAGGAATAAGTGTTCCAAGCACTGGCTCTGGAGTCAGAGAAACCAAAATTTAAGCCTGAGTCTGCAATTGAATAGCTATGTCATTTGGTGGAAGTTGATTAACCTGCTAGGGCCTCAGCATTCTTTTCTGTAAAATGAGAGAATTGAACTAGATATCCTCTGAGATCCATTCTAGCTCTATATCCTAGGACCCTAATTTTATATCTAGTTGACTAAAACTCTAGTCTCCAAAGTACAGAATGAGAATCCCAGGCGATGGTCAAGACAATCCATGTGGGACTATCTTGTGGGGCCAGGCAAGGAAGATGGACTGCTGCAGCACACCCTTGCTGCAAAAGCTATGCCTTATGCATGACCTCATCAACCCCTACATCAGCAGTGCATAGTGCTGACAGTGAAGTGGCCATAGAGGAAGGCTGTACTGGGGTGAGGGCTGGAAGGAGTGAGGACAGACAGATAAGCCTGACATATATCCCTAGAGTAGTCAGTCAGCCAGTTGGCATTTATTAAGCCTTTGCTTTTTGCCAGGCACCGTGTTAAGTACTAGGGATACAAAGAAAAGTAAAAGTTAGTCCCTGCTCTCAAGGAGCTCACAGTCTAATGGCAGAGACAACATGCAAACTGTGTCCAAACAAGATATGCACAGAACAACCTGGGGATAATCAATCAGGAGATAATCAGGTGCTAACACTAAGGGAGATCTGGAGTACCATGCTGTGACTCTCCACTTCCCAGTAGAGTGAGGCAGGATGATGTAGTGCTCACTGTACTAGCAATCAGGAACATCCTGGTCCAAAGACTGCCTCAGACACTTAATATCTTTATGACCATAGACAAGTCACTTAGTCTATAAAATAAGAAGGCTGGACTCTATGTCTTCTAAAATTCCTTCTACTTCTAAAGCTATCCAAGTGGCCTTGGTTCTCAGCATCTCCATAAGCGGAAGCATATGGCCATGGAAAAAGGAGAAGCTAGTTAGCCAGCTACTAGAAGCACAGGAAAGGTTGCTTGTTTTCAGCATCATTTCCTATCATCTGTTGGGATTCTACTCATCCCCTTCCATCCTCCTCCTCAAACTGCTTCCTTATCCCATAAGCTCTGTCACCTATGCTAGCTTGGACAATCCCATCTAGTGGCTGTAGTAGCAGAGGTGGCAGTGGGGAAAAAAAAGTGCTTGGGAAGGAGGCCAGCTCAGTCCCACATTTTTCAGAGTCCTGGGGAAAGGAATGATAGGAGGAATTCCATTCAACTGAATGCAAATACTTACTGGAGTGGATTGGTCAAGCCCCATCCTCCTACAGCAGTGAGATTCAGAAAGGAAGAAAGCTAGGTAGGAACAAATGATAGATAACAGATGTCTTAGGGACTAGCCAATGACGCAAAGTGAGGAAATGATCTTTTAAAAGCGTAAATATGTGTGTGTGTTTGTGTAGACATTATAAAAAAAACACACAGCAAGAATTGATGAAGATTGGCAGGATGAATTTGTCACTGATGTTCTCACAGAAAGGGATCCATCCCTCTCCAGGGTAGTATGCAATAAAGCAGCTCAGATTTCTCAGTGATAAACTTAGAATAAGACCTTTTATTCAATGTCTCACAAAGTGTCAAACTTATATTTTCAAAACTAACAAAGTATATTTAATTATGTTGCTCTCACTAAAATACAGTGAGGAAAAAATTATGGACTATTAATAAAGATTAAAATATTTTAAAATACCATTTAGTCTTTATACCTTTTCATATATGTTTTATAATATAGATCAGAGATGTCAAATATGGCCCGCTTGCAGCACACCCAAGTGCAGCCCATCCTGAATTAAAATGTAATTGGGAAATATTTACTAAAATAAATAAAAATATAGTAAACCACAGGTAATATTAATATGTGGTTTTCCAAGTCAGTATGCTCCTACAGGGATCCTTATATATGGTGTTTCTATTTGAATTTGACATCAATGATGTAAATGATATATTAGTATAGTAATTATTACTTAATTTATAAATAATATTCAAAAATAGCTAGAGAAGTAATGTGTTGAAAATGTTTTGTTTCATTACCCAATAAAGGTACACAATCAAAAAAATATAGAAACCACTGGGTTAAAAGACTCAAAAACTGTTACAAGCATACATTTGCAGTGGCCCAAATGATCTATTCTCTTACATACCCCTGGATGTATAACTGTGCTGGCTTTGTTTATGATTTTAAAATTAAATAGTATTGGACAACTAGTTTCTAAAAAACAGTAAGAAAATGGTTTGGACTCAGGAAAAAATATTTTTCTATCAAAGTAGTTAATATCTACTTAATCTCACAATATTTGTAGTCAATCAACAATTATTGACTGAGGCTGACAGCGGATAGATATACCAGTGTAACAGAAGTGAGTATATACCTTTAATTAACAAACGCTAATTAAATATCTAAAGTGTGCCAGGCATTGTGCTAGGTGTTAGAGATCCAAATACAAAGAATGAAACAGTTCCTACTCACATAAAGTTTACATTCTAACAGGGGAGACGACAAGTTCATACGTAAAAAGAACACAAACAAATCCACAGCTAGGTCCCAACTCTCAAGGTAGCGTTGAGTCCAACTGGATACTACGATTCCCAAGAATAAATTCCCCTAGTGGTAGATGTACTTATCAGAAAGTCTTTCTTTAGCACTTAATTCTCACTGCATGTGGCTAACTTAGGTGCTTTCTTAAGTACAGAATGGAAACCTGCTCTTGAATAGTTTAGTTTTTGAGGCAGACACAGGAAAACACAAGTACTAAGTGCATAGAAAATAAACAGAGTCCCTACGTGAATGGACAGAATTGCCATGTATAGGCAAAGGGTAAGCACATTTAAAGAGTGGGGTAAGAGGATAACTATAAGAGGATAACTATTAATTAGGAAATATAACATGGGGAATTTCATGAACAGAGTGAGCAGCGTAAAGGTAAAGAGTCAGTTCTAGAAATGCCCTGTGAATTGTGCATGGAAGGGACGGCATTTCAGCTGTTATAACATTATAGAAGCATGGTGAGCTACGCATGTGTTCTGGATATATGGCATCATATTGGAAAAGTCTCAAAGGGAGGGTTGGGAGAAGTGCTGAATGACAGCTCTTGGCAGATATGCTTGAGAGAAAGATGGAACATAACCTGGCATAATGGAGGTAACAAGTGAGGTGAGCTAGGGGAGATTCCAGAACAGGAGCCTGAAGCATAGATATTTTAACTCTTATAAGATTCCCAGGCAACTAGCAAGTCATCAGAGAATTACTGTTATTCATCATTCATTCTTGAAGAGGACCAATGACATGATGTCTTGACTTGCACTTGAATGGTGTCTAAGTAAGGTACAGCCACACAAAGTCATCAGCTTCACTTTCTCCTCCAGAGTCATCCAAGTCTGGTAGCAGGACAGAGGCAAAACGATTCAGAGAACAGAGGGAACAGAAAGGATTAGCAAGCTAGACAGAGTGCTTGAGAATTAGGAATGCTAATAAAGCAAATGCCCTCTCTCTAAGAAGTTGTAAGCAAGAAGATACACACTCTAGACACCAAGCTTTGATATGACTCAGGGAGTAAGGTACTGTATGAGGTTTTCAATAAGAAATGCGTAACATAGTGGTAGTTAAAAGTTTCTCCTCAAAGTAGAATAAGGAAAATAAGAGACTGAACAGCAATAGAGAGATGGCAAGAGAAATGTAGTTAGGAAGGTAGTGAAGTAGTACCTAAATAATCCTTTTTCAGTCATGTCCAACTCTTTGTGACCCCTTTTGGGGTTTTCTTGGCAAAGATACTAGTGTAGTTTGTCACTTCCTTCTCCATGTATTTCTCTAAGTCTTACTGTAAATAACATATCACTTTCTTATATGATTCACAGAAATGATAAATTTATAATTTAGGTTTATATTAACAAAATATATTTTGAAAACAAAGTGTCATTAATTTGATCATGTCCTAATCTATGTTTTCAAACCTCCACACCTAGGGAAAATCCTCACTAGAAAGATCAAGCAGCCATAACCCAAAATATCATAATTTATCAAGGAGGAGCTCCATGAGTCCATACAAGGCTTGCTCATGTCAGTATGGAGTTAAGATTCTACTGTCAGGTTTGTCCTTGAGTTTATTTATCATTATGAGATAGGAGAGAAGTAATCTCTGCCTCAGGGACTCACCTATCAACAAGAATGAGTTAGGAGGTAGACAGTCATCACTGCCAGATCCTCACTTTGTTTTTTTAAATGTCTTTGTTTCTATAGGACTTAGTTTCCTGATATATAAAATGAGAAGATTGGCCTAAATGACCTTTAAGGTCTCCTCTAGCTCTAAATCTATGATTCCATGATTCCTGCTTCTCTCAGGAGTGGTTAAATATTTTGATCCCTTTGTGTGTGTGGGGATACTTTATAAATAAAACAAAAAATTGGTATATGCTTTGAAGTATATAAAAATCACTAAGTTATTTGCCTAAAGTCATGAAGCAAAACTGTGGTAAACTAACAGAGAACCCCACTACCCTATTTTTCTCAGTGTCCTACAAAATCAAATGGCCTTGACTTCATCAATACTTTTAACTGATAATCCCAGAAAGCCTCTCAGCAGACTATATTGTGCAAGACAGAGGAAAACTTCATAACGGAGATAATTTCTCCCTGAAGCAAGCCTGCGAGCTTTTAATTATATTTGCACTGAATATTAATGCCATCTTTTCCTGGGCCCCAACTTTTCAGATATCTACTGGAGTTTCTCCATTTGCAGTAATTGCAGACTGTCTGTGATGATATCATCACAGGAAACCCTGCACATTGCTGAGAGTTAACTCTGCTGGAGTTCTCTCAACACAAACCAAAACTTACATCTTTAGAGATGGTTCATTTTTTCCACTCTTTTCCAATAAGCAGGAAAACTGCTAGAATACCACAACAAATATTTGGGTCACAGCTTGCTTTAATGATGTGTTACTGAAATGGTTGTTTTGATCCTGTATGGCTTTTTGTTTGTTTTCTCTCTCATCCCCTGCCCTAGTCAACCAATTGTCAAGTCCTGATGACTTTTACCTCAGTAACATCTTTCCCATATAACCCCTTGTCTCTTCTGACATTGCCATTACCTTATAAGTCCTCATTACCTCATACCTGGCAATAGGCTGCTAACTGGTTGTGGGCTACAAGGCTTTCTCCATTCCAAGCCATCTTCTACTCAGCTGTCAAAATGCTTTTCCTAAAGGGCTGTTCTGACCTTGTTACTCCCCTACTCAAGAAACTCTACTGGCTCCGTATCACCTCCAGGATCATATATAAAGTCCTCTGTTTGGCAAAGTCTTTCATAAAATTCCTTCCCTACCTTCTGGACTTCTTACACCTTATAACCCTTCCCCAACCTACAGTATAGTCTTGTGACCCAATGAAACTGGCCCCCTAGCTATTCCTTGAACAAGACACTCCGTCTCCCAATTCTGGGTATTTTAACCAGCTGTCTACCATGGTTGGAAAGCTTTCTTTCTTCATCTTTGCCTCCTGAATTCCCGAACTTCCTTCAAGTTTCTGCTGAAATCCCACCTTCTACAGGAAGCTTTTCTTGATTACCCAAATCTAATGCCTTCTCTCTGCTGATTATTTTAATTTATCCTATACATAGCTTACATGTACATAGCTGTTTGAATGTTGTCTCCCCATTAGACTGTGATTTCATTGAGAGCAAGAACTATCTTTTGTCTTTCTTTACATCTGCAGGGCTGAGCACACTATCTGGCACATGGTACCTGAGCACAGTATCTAGTGCTTGATAAATTTTACTGACTGGATGACTGGGGACCAACTTGAGATATATGGAAAGAAAGAGACAGACTTTGGAAGGCAGACATGAAGAGGAAGATGTCACCTCATCATGTCGCTAATCTCTAGCTTGCCTCTCTAGAGATTTAAGGAAAATTCTACTGGGTGAGAACAGGGCCTCTTCCTTGGTTGAGCAAGATTTTAGTTTCTTCCCATCTAAAGAGATCAATCACTCTCGTATATCTTCTGGTGTGTTCTAATAAGTATCACTTCTATGGTCTCTGATAGTTTCTTGGATAAATGGGCTTACTATTCACTATTTGTGATGGTCTTTTGTGTAATTAGCATTTGTGGGAAAGGGTCAAGTTGGGGGATATAAACTTAGGGCATCCTCACCCTCTTTAAAGAATAATGACTAGGAAAGTTAGCTACTTTTGAACTAAAAAAAATCATGCAATAGGACAAATAGATATAACTGTAGTCTAGTACCTTCTCTCTCAAAGGAGAGAAAAATAGCTAACTAATCTCATTGCCTTCTCTCCTGCTTCCCTCAAGGAAGGATCCACTGTTTCCCTTGGAAAGGGGTGGGCAAGATTCCAGGAGATATCTATCCTTACCTCCTCTCAAAACAACTCTCTCCTTATATGGACATGCCATAAGGATACATACATCTTACACACATGAGCAGCACACACCTTACAATTGACTGATATGTGTCCTATGCAAAAATACTTTACTGACTGAAGCAGTACTAGAACTCTGGTCTCCTGCCTCCCAGCCTAGCATTCTTTGCACTATCCTATTATCCTTCCCTGCTCCATGATGTGTGGGGCTGGATATCTATTGAGAATATTTATTTTTAAATTCTTTGCTTATAAAAGTTAAGTGCAAAATAATTAACCATCTGGCCAGCAGAAGGAAAAATGAACATTAGCAGAGAAATTAAATAGAGCTTTCAAGTACAATCAATTTTTGATTATCCATAAGTGGTTGATTGACTTTGGTGAATTATCTGAAGCTTGGAGTTTTCTGATTGAGTCTTAGGGTGCCAGTAATATAGCAATTCTTGGAGGGGCTTGGATTAGGGATGAAAATTCTTTATTTCCCTCCTTTATCCACTCTCACTGGGTTGAGCAATTCCCTTAACCTTTCTGAGTTTCAGTTTCCTCATCTACAAAATGAAAATATTCCTCCTCCATATAGTACCACTACCCTCTACTTTCAATCGGTTGCCAACTCTTGGGTCTACCTTAAAAAGCAGCTCTCATATCTATTCCCTTCTCTCTACTCACACAGTCATCAACTAGTACAGACCCTTATCTTTTGCCTGGACTATTCCAGTAGCCTCTGAATTGATCATCAGTTCTCTCTTTCACCAACATATTCTCCACTCAGCTGCCAAAGTAATTTTCCTAAAGCACAGGTCTGACTATGTCATTCTCTTGATCAATTAAACCCTTCAAACTCACTTTGGCTCTGATGGTCAAATACAAACTACTTCTGTCTGTTATTTAAATTCTGTTACAGCTTAGATCCAATCTACATTTCCAACCTGTGTGTGTGTGTGTGTGTGTGTGTGTGTGTGTACACGTATGTATGTATGTATATCACTCCCCTTCACACATTCTTTGGATCAGCAATTTGTTTTCTGGCTATTCCTCACACACTCCTCAATCTCCCATCCCTATACCTTTGCACTGGCAAAGGAATGTCTTCGCCCATGCCTGGAATGTGCACTCCCTCCTTACCTTTATTTCTTAGAATCCCTAGCTTCCTTCAAAGCTCAGCTTAAACACTACTTTCTGCACAAAGTTTTTCCTGGTCACCCTAGCTGTTAATGCCTCTTCCTCTACAAATTATCTTATGTGAGGTATCCCAAAACCTTTGGAACTGTAAGATTTAATAGCTTAAAACCTCCCTAAGACTTTTGGAACACCCAGTATTTATTTTTTTAGTCTCTATTTTGTACCTCGTCATGTGTATATATTGTTTCCTCCTATGCAATGTAAGCTAGAGGTCAGGGTCGTTTCATTCATATATATGTGTGTGTGCACGTGTGTACATACATATACATATGTATGTACATATAGTACATAGTAGTCTAGGACTAGTCAATTTCTTGCTAGTAGGCTAGATTCCCACTCATGAGGGATATGATATAAAAGATTCATCAGTTGTCTGGGGCCTGGATTAGAATAACTTGAGGTCTCTTTCCAACTCTTCAATTCTGATGCTATGATTCCTATATATCTTATCATCTGCTAGACTCCACAAGACCAGGATTATCTTTCTGTGTCCCGCAGAATCTTGCACAGTGTCTCATATATATTTGGTACTCAGTAAACATGGCAGGCAAATAGTTAGAAAGACTAAAATGAAAAGAAGTTCAGGGAGGGGGGCTAAATTCTGTTTTATTTTGGTTTGAATGCAGAATATACTGATATGAAGAGAGCCTCAAATCAGGGAATAGGCTAAGACATTGTATCAATGATCCAGATATGAAGTGAAAAGAGCTGGAACTAAGTCAGTGGTAATGGAAATGGAAAGAACAGGGGGGAAATTGGGATACTAACACAATGTTGGCGTAATTGTAAATTGATCCAACCATCTCAGAGAGCAATCTGGAATTATGTCCAAAGACTTATAAAATTGTATATACCCTTTGACTCAGCATTGCCACTATTAAGTCCGTTTCCCAAGGTGATCGGGGGGAAAAGGAAAAGAACTTATATGTTCTAAAAAATTTATAGTAGCTCTCTTTTGGTGGCAAAGAACTAGAAATCAAGAGGATACCCATCAAGTGGGGAATGACTAAACAAGTTGTGGTATATGATTGTGAAAGAATATTCCTGTGCTGTAAGAAATTATGAGCAGGTTGATTTTAGAAAAACATGGAAAGACTTGCATGAAATAATGAAGAGTGAAATGAACAAAATCAAGAGAATCCAGATACTACAGTAACAGCAATATTGTTTGAAGAACAACTGTGAATGACTAACTTATTATGAGTATTATAAATACTAGAATTAACTACAAAGGACCTATGAAGGAAGATGCTATCTACCTGCAGAGAAAGAACTGATAAACAGAAGTATGGATGGTATAGTTTTATGTGTGTGTGTGTGTGTGTGTGTGTGTGTGTGTGTGTGTGCGCACACGCGCACGTGCGAGAGAGAGAGAGAGAGAGAGAGAGAGAGAGAGAGAGAGAGAGAGAGAGAAATGGTAGCCTTCTCTAGCATGGGATGGGGGGGGAAGACAGTTCAGAATTTAAAATATAACAAAAAATAAATACATTTTAAAAATTAAATTGGAGAAAAAGAAAGGAACAGGGGTATATGGGGTAAAGGAATCTGTGAGAATCAGTATCATAAGAATCTAAGAAACAATTATGTGTGTATAGTTCTGAAGTGCCTTTTTTTCCAAGTTATATTTAGGGAGTTTAAACATGTTCTGAAAGTACTTCACTTAATCAGCTTATATTTTGCTAAGCCATCTGTCCCAAAAATAAGTGTTAGAAATTTTCTGCTGTTCTTACTATTAAAAATATCCTCCTGAGCAGGTATAAATGGAGGGTGGTAGAGATTCTAGTACATATGGTATGGCTTCTTCTAGGAATTATTGTTGAAGTAGCAGAGAAGATGGTGGGCTTGGAGGTGGGTGGGTGGGTGGGATATAATCACATGCTCTGCAGATTTATCACTTTTAGTTGTGAGACCAATTATTAGTTCAGTTCATATGCTACAACTTCTATGATTATTTTAGGTGCTGATGGATATAGTACATGGACTGATTTCCATCGTTCTTTAAAGAACCACACTGATTTTCCAATCTCACATAGGAGCATGACATTCCTGGGCCAGTCTCCTTAGTTCTCCCAAATATTCAAGGGTGAGTACAGCAGTACATGAAATTCATTAACCTTTCACCCCAATAAAAAGCCACAATATTTTGGTCCAGAGTAGAAAGATGACTAATGGGGCCCCACTCTACTTAGATACATACAGATATGCATGTTAAAACATCTGCCTTAGTTTCAGGCAAAGCCAATGTTAATTCTCCACTCCTGCTTCTAAGACACAGTACTGCTAAGCAAAACATCTTGGAATCTACCCATTATGATATCACAAAGGAAAATGTCACAATTTACCATGGAGTGGGCATTGTCATAGACAGATGTTAACCACTGCTTGAAAACCACTACCTGTGTGCACCCAAATTAAGAATGAAGGTCAGATAAATTATTAGAAAAATAAGCATTTATTTTCAATTATATTTCAAATTCAAATGTTTCCTCTAATTTGCAAAAAAAGCAATTAGTTTTTGGATGTTCACTTTCTCTACAGCAAGTCACATGACTTCTTAGCAAATAGCAAAAGCAGTCAGAAATATTTTAAAGGATAACCTGTTTCACAAGGAAATCAGGGCATGAAATTATGCAAAATGACCAAATTCCTTTGTTATCTCCAAAACACAGCAATTTGAAAACCCATTGAATTCTGGAGAATCACCAAAAAGACTGGGAGACCTCTGAAGCGTAGTGGGAAGCCATTGAACTGAACAGATTCCATCTGGCTCACTGACTGGACTAAAGCTAAAAGATTTGCTTTGTTCCTTATGGTTAGGTACATGACTCTACAAAGATTAAAATGGCAGTCTGATCCTGACTCAAATACACATGAAGACGCAGATGAAATCAATTCTTTCTTCCTCTGTTGCCCACTCTACTCTTGAGATTAGAAAGTCTTCAACAGAAATCTAACTTTTTAATATAGTTCTTATTACGCTAAGTTTTTTTATGCATTTCATAAAATTTCTTTCGGTCTCCCATGGACTCAGTTCCTTCACTGACAAGAGTCAGGAACTAGGGTGCTTCCAAGGAGGTAATGGGGGGGAGCAGCACCTGCTCAGATCTGGTCAGAAAAGAGAAGATTCCCTTTCTATGCAAAGGTGGGGCTCTTTGGATATGGGCTACTACAAATACAGTCAAACACAGTCAGTATGTTCATTAGGTTTGATTAACTACATTTTTTTTTCTCTTTTAAACTCTTTGTTGTAAGGGATGGCTCACTGTAGGAGAGAAAAGAGAGATAGACATGGTGTTCCAAAAGTCTTAGGGCAGCTTTAAGCTTTAGTACCTTACAATGGGGTGTTTTCATTTAAGTAACAAAGCTTAAAGCTACCCTAAGACTTTTGGAATATCCCATATTTGGAAAGGAAAGTGATAAAAAGATCACCTTTGAAAATATATCAATAAGACTTTTAAAAAGAAGAAAATGATGACTGTAAAAGACTAAGCATAACCCTGCCATAAAGACAGGGAAGAGTTTGTGTCTACTCTTCCGTGGGATTATTTAGTCTTAACAGCTACCCAATTAACGTGACATTTAATGAGAATTTTTTTGACTTGGAACAAACATAAACCTCATTAAATGTCCTGCCATCTAATTCATATTAGCTGTACAGTAAAAATAAATGAACAACCTCCCTCCCCCTAAATCCCCTTTAAATCAACAAACTGGGTTACAATTGTGTGGTAAGCATTAAAATGCAAAAATAGGGAGGAAAATGTAGCCTTTGCCATAAAAACAATTCAGTGGTCAACAAGGTCTTGGAGGTCATTTTGCTCAATCTCCTCATTTAATACACAAGGAAACTGAATTTCACAATGGCTAAGTGACTTACTCAAGGTCACACAAATTGTAAGTTAGCAGAAATAGCATTTAAACTCATTCCTCTGCAGGTCATACTCTGGATTTCCTCTACCATTCCCCTCTTCTTTTCAGCTTTCTTTATTATTGTTCCCTTTCTCCTCCATTAGAATGTAAGCTCCTTAAGAGTAGTGACTATCTTTCTTTCTACTCATATTTACATTCCCAGAATTCAGCACAGGGCCTGGCACATAGAAAGCACTTAATAAATACTTGATGACTGACTGAACTTTGATCTTCAAACACCAAGTTTATTGATCTTTCCACTATATCGAGCAAATAAAGTAACATCAATACAAGTAGATGCCACATGGTATCAAGACATGAGAATATAGAGGCTGGGACTTAGGAATCAATCCTGAGGTTCTAGACTTCAGTCCACTACTTTGCTTTGTTAAGTTATTTAAGTTCCTTGGGTCAGTTTCCTTAGCTGTTATATAGTGGGCTTTAACTAGAGAGTCTCGTCCAACTCTTAACGGTTTCCGAGTTCACATTCTTATGTTAAAAATACTTCAGAACTAAGGAAGAATGGAGGTAAAGAACTGAAGTGTGGTTGGGTTAATCTAGCAAGACTTCTTGATTTGCTCTGGTCTCAATGACTGAAAGACCAGTAATGAAAAAGACATTTTAAGTGTATTTATATGGAAGTGAAAGTGAGCGGAATTTGTCCAGAAATTATTCATATCAAGTGACACTTCATTTTGTAAATTCAAGTATGTATCATTCTCTCTCCATTTTCTCTTGCCTATTCAGAGGCTACAAACCAGTTACCATAGAGCATCCTAGGAGAAAGGACACAGGTGGAAACAGTTTGAAACAAACTATTTTAAGTCACGACTACTCTTCTACTCGAAGGCTAACATTATACAGATTCTGAACCTGGAAATAATTTGAAACTCATTTTCTTGTATATGCAGGCTGATGAATAGGCAGCATGGATGGCCAAAGGAAGCAATAAAGGTTGCAAAGTCTAACTTGTTTCAAGCACAAAGCTCCAGAAAACCAATCCTGGATTTTAAGGATTAGCAAAATTTTACAAGAAAGAATGAAAAACCAATGAGCTAATTGGAAGACTGAGCTTTCTTCTACACAAAGAAGGAAATCAGGTCACTTTCTAGTATCAGCAGTTCACTTCATGCAACCAATGCCCTCCCGAAAAAAAGGTTATGCAGAGGTGGAAATTTACAAACTGAATCATATTTTAAGTGTACTGGAATACTTCATGGACTTCTACAAAACAGACTCATTTGGAAGTGTGAATAATTATGTACTAATATATCTGTTGTATAAGTTAATTTTTTTAGAAATCTGCTTTCAAATGAGTCACAGCTATGTACACAATTGCTACATTATAACTGTGACACTAAATAGTAACCAAGTAGCTTTGATACATTTCTGTAAATGCTGTAACAGCTATCATAGATTTTTTGTGCATATGTATATACATACATACATACATATGCGCATATATATGTTTATGGGGAAAATACTGAAAATATAGCAAGAGATTTGCCTCCTATGTTGTTATTCATTCCTTCGTTTTCTAAGAGGACAAATGACATCATGGGGAATGTCTTGACTTGCATGTGAATTAGATTTGTGAGGCAATTATATCCCATAGTCCCCGTGCCTCCTATATGCCTCACACAAAGGAGTGGGCAAAGTAGTTCAATGGCTGGAGCTTGATACTGAACTCGCAACTCAGACTATGCAAGCCTTTGGAGACAGAATGTTTCAGTGGCTGAACACTGAGCCCTAGAATGTAAACTCAAGTGAATGATTTTTAATTCTCTTTCAGAGGGGTATTACTGTTTAAGATGGAAAAAGTAAGACTATGGTAAAATTAAACTTTTTAAGGCAATTGGGGTTAAGTGACTTGCCCAGGGTCACACAGCCAGTAAGTGTCAAGTGTTTAATCTGAGGCTGCATTTAAACTCAGGGCTGGTGCTCTATCCACTGTGCCACTTAGCTGCCCCAAATTAGATTCTTTTTAAAAAGAGTTTCTTAAGTATTATTTCAGGGATGAGGCTGTTTACCATGAGCATAGGGTACAGAAAGAGAGGGAAGCAGTTTATACCATATAAAGAGTATAGCTAGACAGAAGAGAGAATTCCTCCTCTCAAAGGATTAAAAAAAAAAACAACCACTCCAATGGCCTGTGAAGGGAAATGAGAAAATGTTTAATTTTACCTGTCTCTCACAGTAGAACAGAAAGCCATCTATCTAAGATGTTTTAGGAGTAGTCCTGCCTAGAGGCTTGGACAAATCGACCCCTTGAGTCTTACCCTTTTCTAGATTATGTAATTGATCCTCTATCCTCTATTCAAGCCACTTTACAAATTGGGGATAGTTTAGGTCATTTGGCTAAAAAAATATCCATGTCTATTCTGACTTCTATCTTTCTACCAACCACAAATGTATTCCAGAATTTAGAATCATAGAGATTCATGGAATAATGGAATTTCAGGACTGAAAGAAACCTTGGAGATCAGCTGGTTCCACTCTGATGTTTTTTAGATAAGACTCAACATCATCAAAGAGCAAATTAGGGAGAGAGCCTGGTTTAAAAGCTGAGTCTTCTGACTGTTCAGTACTTTACCATCATTTAAAAGAGGTCCTGAAAAGAGATCAAGAGACAATAATACAGCTGGGTGGCACAATGGATAGAGCACTTGGGTTAGAATCAGAAAGACTCATCTTCGTGAGTTCAAATCTGGTCTTAGATATTTACTAGCTGTGTGACCCTAGGCTAGTCATTTAACTTCATTTGCCTCAGTTCCTCATCTATAAAATGAGCTGGAGAAAGAAATGGCAAATCACTCAAGTATCTTTGTCAAGAAAACCCTATCAATGGGGTCATGAAGAGTCAGACACAACTGAAAAGATTGAACCACAACAAAGATAGTTGTCACCATGCTAAAAAATAATGTAAGTTTCTCTTGCGGAAAGAGGAATAAAAACACCAAAGGATTGTTTCAAAATGGTAATGTGAAGTATGAATGAAAATGGAAAGACAAGTGGATTCTAAACCTCTCAACCAATAGGTGTAGATGTAAAGAACCATTCTGGGGCAGCTAGGTGGCGCAGTGGATAGAGCACTGGCCCTGAAGTCAGGAGGACCTGAGTTCAATTCCAGCCTCAGACCAAACACTTGACACTTACTAGCTGTGTGACCCTGGGCAAGTCACTTACCCCCAATTGCCTAAAAGAAAAAAAAAAGAGTTTAAAAAAGAACCATTCTATTGCACAAGTAGTATAAAATGTCTAATGAAAAGTTATCAGAGAGACAACATAGTGTCATTGATTAAGAGTAAAAAAAAAACACAAACCACAGAGAATATGGTGCAGTGAAAAAGAATATTGGGTTTGGAGTCAGAAGATCTCTGTTCAAATCCCAGCTGTGCCCTTCGGCTCTTTGCGATCTTCAATTCTCTGGGCCGCAATTTCTTCATCTATAAACTGAGAGGTTTGGACTACATGACCTTCAAGGTCTGTCCCTTCCAGCTGTAAATCTATGCTGTTATGATGCTTGTTTGATTCTGTGCTCCATTATTTCTCAGTCATGTGATCTTGGGCAAGTCATTTAACCTCTCTGACCCTCAGTTTCCTCATCTGTAAAATGGGCATAATGCAACAACCCACCTCACTTCAACTTACTTCATTTAAATGAGAAAATACATGTAAGAGTGTTTTATGACTGTAAATAACAAGGTCATCAGCGAGGAAAATAAGCGAATCACATGGCTGCACTATTAACTATGTATTCTTGAACAAATTATTTCTTTGTAGGGACTCAGTTTCTTCATCTATGAAATCATGGGGCGAGTTTCAAGTTCTTCTAGTTCAAAGTCTGAGTTTCTAGATTTCATGTAAAAAAGTAAGACTACACTTAAGAGAAAATTCATGGAGTTTGCTTTTCTTTTCCTTTTATTCGATTTTTTGTCTTATTTTATTTAGGTGAGGCAGAGTTACACAGTCATCAACCTCACTCTGTCCTCCAACGTCATCAAAATCCAGTGGCAAGACAAAAGTCAAGATGACTGGAGATGGCCTGGGTTGCAGTGGATGACCTTGGCATCTGATGTCTGACCAAGCTCTAAGCACTCCACAGTGCCTGCTTCAGTAACTTTTATGGTCATTGGAACAAATTGTTCTCATCCACCCATTCTACCAGGAGAAGTCTTCACATGCTTGGAGTAGACACCCCCCAACTCACCAAGGGGTTTGAGACCCCTCAGTTACCCTCAACCTGGTTTAGCCCATCTGCCAAGACAGTTTTACTGGGGTGCGGCTGCTGTGCATACTACAACTTCTTGGAGCCACAAGTAAGAGTTGGGTCAAAGGTGAACACCAAAGATGGATGAGCAGCCCTGAAAAGGGCTCAGCAAGCCCTCCCACTAGAGGTGCTACTCCTCCCTGAACACTCCATGAACCTCACACTCTAGGATACCCCATATATAGAAGTGCATGGGAATCAAAGGAAAGAAATAGGAATGTCCAATAGTGGTCAATGTGGCAAAGCCAAAGCAAATTTGTATGTCTGTTGGATTGATTAAAGATAAAGGAGTTGGCAGTCCCTTCCCTAATAAATAATAAAAATATTATCAAGGAAGGGGAGCTCTCAAATTACCTGAGAGGAAAGAGATCGGCACCTATTAATAAATAATAAATATTATTACCCATTTCCCCCTCAAAAAAGGCTCCCAGGGAGAGTCATTGCAAATGAACCCTATTAACCCACTTCTTTCTACATGAGATACTCTTAAGATCAAGGATAAGACATTGAAAGGACCTTGTACAAAGTCCTAAAAACCACTTTTGGATAATCTCCAGTACAAATCTCCTAGCATGGATCTTTAAGAGACAGAATATTGCTCTTTGGAAGCAATGGACAAACCACAAAGGGCTGCATTTCCCTTTTTCTACAATTTTTCAATATACTCACTGGTAGGTGTGTTTGTGCTGATGTCTCAGCTTCAAACTTACTTTATTTTACTAAAAACAAACACAGAACACTTATCCAAAGTTTATATAAGACCAGGCTCTGGACTGCTGAATGTTTTCCACGTGTATCCTCCTTCTGAGATTTCTGCCAGTGCCCTATCAATAAGGCGCTGACATATCTGGTAACCACACAGCATATTAACACTCATTTCTCCTCTCTTTACAACCAATTTTTCATGGATTCAGCTATAACCTTTTGGTAGATGACTTTCCAATCTACCTTCCCCATCCACGATTTCTCTCCTGAGTGACAAACATGCTCACCTGAATGCTGTCTCCAGTTGTATGTCTCAGCATCATCTTGAACCAAACACAACCAAAACAGCACAATTCATTCCCTCCTTCTTTTCATCCCTATTTCTGTCAAAGACACTGACATTCTTCTAATCACACAAGTTTCTAACCTAGGAGTTATCCTCTGCTGTTTCCTTTTAACCTGTTCTAACTAGGTCCACTAGAAATTTATGTTATACAATCTCAAATAGGCCCTCCATTTCACTAGGAAATCCTTCTACACCTCCCTTATGAACTCACTATCCCACTCTCCACAGCAGATTTTCCAAACCTTTTCATCTCTGCCCAAACCTCCCATGGCTCCTCCTCACCAACTCTCTGGGCTGAAAATCTTGACTCCTATTTTATAGAAAAACATTGAACCAATATCCCTCAGATGCCTTTGGCTACTCTCTCCTCCTTCACCTGTCTCACAAGAAGAGACTGTTTACCAAGGCCAACCCCTCTACCTGCACAAGCATTCTTATTTTGTCCTGTCTCCTCCAGCAGACTGACCTCTCTGTGATCCCCACTCTAGCATTAATTTTTAATCTCTCCTTCCCTACTACTACAAATATGCCCATGTCTTCCCCATTTTCAAAAAACACTCAATCCTTTAATTTCCAGCTGTTGTTGACTCATGTTTTTGGTTGTATATGACTCTTTATGATCCTCCCCCCCTCAATTTGAGGTTTTCTTGGCAAAGATACTTGAGTGGTTTACCATTTCCTTCTCAAGCTCATTTTACAGATGAGGAAACTGAGGCAAACAGGGTTAAGTGACTTGCCCAGGGTCACATAGTGAGTAAAATATCTGAGGCTGGATTTGGACTCAAGATGAGTCTCCCTGAGAGAGAGGAGAGACACAGAGAGGCAGAGAAGAGACACAGACAGAGTTGGGGACCTTGGAGTGTTTGGTGAGTGGAAGGGGGAAGTGGAGGGAATTTCAGTTGCTTCAGGAAATTTATTTGTCCTACTTTGAACATCCCAGGCTAAAAATATTGGGTTTCCTTGTGACCTCTAGGAGGCTGGCGTTATTTAGGCTGTGTGTACACACACACATTTTTTCCTTTGATCAAGTGACATTGCCCTCCCTACTAGTCCCCAAACACAGCAATCCTCTCTTGGCTATGAGCATTTTCACTTGTGCTCCCCTGTGATTGGAATACTCTTTGTCCTCTCCCTCTTCATCACTACCTTCTGGTTTCCCTGGCATCCTTAAAGTCTCAACTAAAGTCCCATCTTCTTTTTTTTTTTTTGGGGGGGGTCTAGGCAATGGGGTTAAGTGACTTGCCCTGGGTCACACAGCTAGTAAGTGTCAAGTGTTTGGTCTGAGGCTGAATTTGAACTCAGGTCCTCTTGACTTCAGGGCCAGTGCTCTATCCACTGCGCCACCTAGCTGCCTCTAAAGTCCTATCTTCTACAGGAAACATTTACCAACCCTTCTTAATTCTAGTGCCTTCCTTTTAAAATTATTTTCTGTCTTTTCTGTTTACATATTGGGCATATTTGTTTGCTTGTTGGCTCCCCCATTACATTGTGAGCTCCTGTAGGAAAGGGCATGTATTTTGCCTCTTTTTGTATCCCTAGCACTTAGCACAGAGCCTGGCTGTTGACAGGAGCTTAATAAATGTTAACTGACTGACAATACCAATCAGTTTCAAACTCTTGGCCATCGTACCTTGTTAATACTTCTTGCATTAGTCTTCTTCTTAACCATCCCATAACCACCCCACTTCCAGCCTTTGTTACTTTTTGCTGATTGATCTCTACATATAGTCCCTCTACGCTCTGTCCCCTATACTTAGAACTCTCTCTATTAATTTTCACCTCCTAACTTCTCTGGCCTCCCTCATGACCCAATTAAAATCCCACCTTCTACAAGAAGCCTTTCATGATTCCCCATTAATATTAGTGCTTTCCCTCTGAAGATTATCTCCAATTTATCCTGTATATATCTTGTTTGTAGAAAACAGTTTGCACGTCATCTCCTTCATTAGATTGTGAGTTCTTTGGGAGATAGGACTGTTTTTTGCCTTTCTTTGTATCACCAGTGAACGCTTAGCCCGGTGCCTGGTAGACGCTTCATAAATTCTTACTGACCAACTATTCTAACTTTCCACACAGCTGCCAAATTAACATTCCCACAGGAAAAATCTGACCGTATCATTCCTCTGCTGAGCAAACCTCAATGACTTACCATTATCTCTAGGATAAAATCCTCTGCCCAGCATTCACAGTCTAGCTTCAGTTTACCTTTCTAGAGTGATGGCCTATTACTTTCCCCCACCTACTCTTATGCTCTGGACAAATGTGCTGTGCCAAACTTGGCATTCCTTGTATATGATATTTTATCTCCTGTCTTCATGTCTTTGTACAAGCTGTACCCTTTGATTAAAATTCTCTCTTTCCTGACCTCTGCCCCTTGGAATTCCTAATTCCTTTCCAGGCTCAGTTCAAGAGGCTCCTTTTCCAAAAGAATTTTCCTGTTAATGTGCCCTCTCTCAAATCACTTTGTATTTATCTTGTACACAGCTCATATTTACTTAGAAGTGAACATGTTATATTCCCCGATATAGAAAATAAACTCTTTCAGGGTAGGTACTGTCTCCCTTTTATATCTGTATCCTCAATGCCTAGCGCTCAGTAGGCACTTAATAAACGATTACTTATGGATCTGTATAAAGGAAGTGGGCACCCTCACTCTGGTAACATATATTATTGTTTGGATTTTTTCCCCTTGAAAAGTCAGGCATTTATTCCATGTTTTCTTTGATTTTCTTATATATACAGCCAGGTGTAAAGATCAGAATTAGAATTTCTCTGGAAAGGATGTAAGTGAATGAGTTTGAAAAATGGAGGGTTTCCATTTACTTTAAAAGGAAATTCATAACTTGGGTGCAGGAGGAAGGGGAGGTAGAGCAAAGAAAAACTGAAACTTAGAGCTCCACACATAAGATCATGGGAAATAATGATATTGGGTGTGTTTTTTTCTTAATGTAACACTGATGAACTGTCTTGAGTGGGCAGTCTGTTTCTCTCAGCCATGACAGATGTATCTCATTTTTATCCTGAATGGCCATCAATGGCCATTAGTGACTAAGGAGATTTAATTCAGCCTCCACAGAACCACAGACAGCTAGGTGGCCCAGTGGTAGTGCATTGGGCTTGAAGACTCATCTTCACGAGTTCAAATCTGACCTGAGACACCTATTAACTATGTGACCCTGGGCAAGTCTCTTAACCTTTTCTCTCAGTTCCTCATCTGTAAAATGAGCTGGAGAAGCAAATAACAAACCACTCCAATATGTTTGCCAAGAAAACCTCAAAGTGGAGTCACAAAGAGTTGGATATGACCAAACAACAGAAAACATGGAATTAAGCTTATATCCTGTATCCAGAATCTGTGATGGGAAGGTTAACACTCACAAGCAGCCTCATAAAGGAGAATACAGCCAGAAGTTAAAGGAGTGATGGAAATTTTCTTCTTTAGCTAGCCCAAATATCATTCCTCTATAACAATTCACTTGCAGTAAGGACAGGATTTTCAGGACCGATAAGAGGATGGCAAAAAGTGGAGGAGTTGCTAGAATGTTGGATGATAAGAATGAAGTTCAAAAGTTCTGTGATTAAATGAAGAAGTTGCCACAAACCAGATCTGCTAGAAAATAACATTGTCCTCTTCATCTTTGTACCAATACAAAACCTAGTATAGTATTTTCCTTGTATCCAATAAGTGCTTAATAGATATTTGTTCAATAAAAGAATGAAGCAATGAAAGAAAACAGAAGAATAAAGACCCTAGGATCATAGATCCAGAGCTGGAAGAGCCCTCAGACTCCATTTAATCCAATGCCCTTATTTTACAGATAATAAAACTGAAGCTGCGGGCACGTAAGTGATTTGATCAAGAGCATACTAATAATAAAAGACAGAATTTGAATCCAGGCCCTCCTCCTGCTCCACATAGACGAATGTACTCATAGGGAAGAAGAGCAAATAGTAAGAATACAAGGTGAACATTTACTAATAAAGCAACTCTGGGAGATAGGCCTTCCTAATACTAGTACATCCATCTTACAGATAAGGAAGCAGGCCCAGAAAGGTGATTTGCCCACAATCATACAGCTAAGTAAGTATTAGAGGCAGGATTTGAAACTCAGGTCTTTCCGATTCCCAAGTTCAGTGCTCTAACCACAACAACAAGACATTTCCCTAGAGTTATGAGGGAGCTGGGTGGTGCTGTGGACAGAGGACTGGGCCTAGTCTGGAAAATCTGAGTTCAAATCCAGCCCCAGATACTTCCTAACTGTGTGACTCTGGGCAAGTCACTTAACCTCAACCTTCCTCAGTTTCCTCGTGTGTAAAATGGAGACAATAACAGCACCTAATTTACAGGGTTGTTGTGAGGATCAAATAAGATAATATTCTTAAAGAGTTTAGCACAGCATCTAACACATAGGCACTTAAATGTTTTTTATCCCTTTCCTTGCCCCGCCAGAGAGGAGGAAAAATTCTGAACATTAATTCACACTGTAATACCAAATACACCACCGGGTACAAAAAGAGCAGCACAGGTCACAGAGTTTGTGAATGGAAAATGCTACTGGTCACACAGATTGTATTTGATCAAAGAAAGGTAACTATTTAATAAAAGATTACTGTATGTATTATGTACATATGTATTACCTACATGCATTATTAAAGCGGACAATCAGAAAATAATCTTAAAATTTTTATTCTAAAAGCATGCTATAGGATACAGTATAACGTCATATTACTTGGGTCCAGACTTGCAATCTCATTAGCACAGAAAAACTCAGTAAGGAAACTCCTTCAACCAATGAGGATGGACAGCTATTCTATAATTTGGAATGTTGTTGTTTGTCCTTCAAAGCTGTAGAATGTGCAGTGACCACACCCTGGAAAAAACCATTTTGGCTAAACCAGGCTGAGGGTAACTGACAGGGGTGAGTTAGCAGAATGTCTACTCCAAGCATGTGAAGACTCGCCTGCCCCAGAATGGGTACATAAGAGCAAATTCTGCAAGTTAGTCTTAGAGAGTTGCCTAGGGCTTGGCAAGTTCAAGTAGTTTGTCTAGAGTCATAAATCAAGGATGTGAAGCAAGACTTGAACCGAGATCTTCCTAACTCTTAGGCCAGCTCTCTATGAACGGCACCAGGTTTCTTCTCTTTGTAAAAGGATCATGGAATAATGCATTTTTCTTTGAGGATTTAGAAGGCACTTTTGCATCTTGTAATGACCTTAGGGCTATCAGATGCTTAACTGTTCTCTTTAATAGAGCAGTAGAACATACTACCTTTCCTCTGTCTAGTTCGAGGTTCCACTATTTTAAAAGGGTTTGGTAAGAATTGAGAGAAAAGATAAAAACAATTAAGGGGTTAGAAACATACATATATGGAGTATGTACGGAATAATGAAAGGAAACAAGGACATTTAGTTTAGAAAAGAGAAAGAGAAATGCATCTAAGACATCTCCAAAAGACTCATGATGGAAAATGCTGTCCACATCCAGAGAAAGAACTATGGAGGTTGAATGCAGACTGAAGCATACTATTTGCTCTTTTTTTTCCCCCTTCTGTTTTGTTTTGTTTCTTCTTTCTTATGGTTTGTCCTCATATTGGTTCTAATTCTTCTTTAAAACATGACTAATGTGAAAATATGTTTAATAGGAATGCGTATGTAGAACCTACATCAGATTGCACGCCATCTTGGGAAGGCCGGGGGAGAAAATTGAAAACTTAAAAGCTTATGGAAGTGAATGCTGAAAACTAAAAATAAATTAATTTTTAAAAAAAGAAAAGAGAAAGCTGAGGGAAGAAAAAAGGTTTTCAATTATACCTAGGAGGATTTTTAGGTTTGTTTTGTTTTTTACAATAGATATTTGTTAGTAGTTCTCAGCCTTCACTAGTAACAGAGCAAAAGCAATATAGCCTAAGCGGTAGAATCAGGAAATTTAAGTTAAGACATTGAACTGTGTGATCCAGAAGTTTGGAAAACATTGAAATAGCTGTTTTTATAGGGGTTTATGCAAATTCCTTTCCTAGACAACTTAAAAATTAGGATAGATTCCCACCAGATCATATAGATCTAGCCCTAGAAGAGACCATTTTTGTATCATGGACCTTTTGGCATCTTGGTAAAGACTATGGTCCAATCTTGTTGTGGTTTTTTTTCGTTTGTTTTTGTTTTTCATAAATGAGGAAACTGAAGCCCAGAGAGGTTCAGTGACTTGTTACAGTCACACAGGTAGTAAATGTGAAGGGCAGGATTTGAACACAGTCCTGGAGCTATAATACTTAATCATTTCTTTAAAAATAGCTTTATTCTAATAACGCTTCGGTCCTGCCTAAAGGTAGAATAAAATACTGATCTCTCAGGAACTTTTCTTTTTTACGTTTGCTTGATTTTTAATTTTGTTCCTTTTTAAAAAAATTATTTATTCTTAGTTTTCATCATTCACTTTTATAAGATTTTGCGTCCTCTTCTCTCTTCTCTCCTCTCCCTAAGATGGCATGCAATCTGATATAGGCTATACATGTACAATCATATTAATCATACTTCCACATAAGTCATGTTGTGAAAGAAGACAGAACAAAAGGGGAAAACCACAAGAAAGAAAAAAGGAGAAAGAAAATAGTATGCTTTGTTCTGCATTCAGACTCCATAGTTCTTTCTCTGGATGTGGACAGCATTTTCCATCATGAGTCTTTTGAAATTGTCTTTGATCACTGAATTACTGAGAAGAGCTAAGTCTATCAAAGTTGGTCATTGTACAACGTTGCTGTTACTCTGTACAATGTTCTCCTGGTTCTGCTCACTTCACTCAGTATCAGTTCATATAAAAACCTTCGCAGGTTTTTCTGAAATCTGGCTGGCTCGTCATTTCTTATGGAACAATAGTATTCCTTTACATTCATATACCACAACTTGTTCAGCCATTCCCCAATTGATGGGCATCCCTTCAATTCCCAATTCTTGGCCACCACAAAAAGAGCTGCTATAAATATTTTTGTACATGTGACTCCTTTCCCCTATGGGATGTGGACAGCATTTTCCATCATGAGTCTTTTGGAGATGTCTTAGATGCATTTCTCTTTCTCTTTTCTAAACTAAATGTCCTTGTTTCCTTTCATTATTCCGTACATACTCCATGTATGTATGTTTGTTTTTATCTTTTCTCTCAATTCTTACCAAACCTTTTTAAAATAGTGGAACCTCGAACTAGACAGAGGAAAGGTAGTATGTTCTACTGCTCTATTAAAGAGATACAGACCTAGTAGTGGTATTGCTGGGTCAAAGGGTATGCACAATTTCATAGTCCTTTGGGCGTAGTTACAATTTGCTCTCCAGAATGGCTGGATCAGTTCACAACTCCACTAACAATGCATTAATGCTCTAATTTTCCCACATATTCTCCAATATTTATCATTTTCCTGTTTTGTCATGTTAGCCAATCTGATAAGTGTGATGTGGTACCTCAGAGTTGTTTTAATTTACATTGCTGTAATCAGTAGTGATTTAGAACATTTTTTTCATATGACTATAGATAGCTTTAATTTCTTCACCTGAAAACCACCTATTCTTTTGACCATGCATCAATTGCAGAATGACTTATATTCTTATAAATTTGACTCACTTCTTTATATATTTTAGAAACGAGGCTTTTATCAGAGATATTGGCTGTAAAAATTGTTTCCCAGCTTTCTGCTTCCCTTCTAATCTTGGTTGCATTTGCTTTGTTCATGCAAAAACTTTTTAATTTAATGTAACCAAAATTATCCATTTTGCATTTCATAATGTTCTCTAGCTCTTGTTTGGTCATAAATTCTTCCTTTCCCCATAGATCTGAGAGGTAAACTATTTCTTGCTCTCTAATTTGCCAGTAATATCACCCTCTATGTCTAAATCATGTACCTATTTTGACCTTATCTTCGTATATGGTGTAAGATGTTAGTCTATGCCTAGTTTCTGCCATATTATTTTCTAGTTTTCCCAGCAGTTTTTGTCAAATAATGAGTTCTTATCCCAGAAGCTGGAATCTTTGGGTTTGATCTTTTTTGGTTTATCAAACAGTAGATGACTATAGTTGTTGACTTCTGTGTCTTATGCACCTCATCTATTCCACTGACCCACCATTCTATTTCTTAGCCAGTACTAAGTAGTTTTGATTATTGATTTAGATCTCTCTGGAACTTTCTATTTCTACAGTAAGAAGTGAAAACTAGTTAATGCTTTCCAGATTTGGTTATCCTTTTATTTGAGGGGAAGGAGAGAGTATATAATGGAAGATAAGGGATTTGTTTTATCTTCAAGATAACATTTTAGTACTGTGAGATTTATTTTGCAAAGAAGGGCTCCCAAGGCAATGAGGAACCATGTCTGCATGACCCTTTAGACCACAGACTTCTCTGGAAGAATAAACTTAACTGGTAAAGGAATTTTTTTTTATTGTCTCCTTTAAATAGGTTAGGAATTCCCTTTTCCCCTCTTTGGTGAATGATGCCTCACATTATGTTATTTCCTCTGGTTGTAAAGCTATGGTTTGTGAGAATTTTGCTAAAACAAAAACTTCTACGTAGCACAACAAAGCTTGGAATCTAACTGTAAAACACTGTGTTGACTAAAGCTGTCAAAAAAACCCTAAACAAACCAAAACATTTACTCTCTAAAATGATGGAAGATGCTGAATCTTAACTGATTCACCTGTACCTCTATCCCACTAACATTTGGCCCCACTTCAGACCCATTAATGGACAGAGGATATAAATGGTAAGTTTTCCATCGATTCAATTCAATGAACATTTGTTAGGTCCTTATTTTGTGGCCCAGTGGAAACAGCACTGGTTCTTGAGTCACTGGGTTCAAATCCTGTCTTTGACACAACTTGTATGATATTGGGCAAATCACTGCACTCCCTTTGGTCTCAGTTCTCTCCTGTATAAAACAAGGGGGCAGCTGAGTGGCACAGTGGGCAGAACACTGGGCTCAGACACAGGACGCCTCATGTTCATGAATTCAAATCTGGTGGCCTCAGACATTTGCTAGGTGCATGGCCCTGAGCAAGTCACTTCACCCTATTTGCCTGAGTTCTCTCATCTGTAAAATGAGCTGGAGAAGGAAATGGCAAACCATTCCAGTCTCTTTGCCCAGAAAACTGCAAATGGGGTCATGAGGAGTCAGGTAAGACTGATACTACTGAATGACAACAAAGAGGTGGAATAGATGAGGTTCATCCTGTAGACTGATAGAGATTAGACTTGTGATTTCATTGCTATAGGGACCTTTCACATGAGGAAACTCCCTTCATCAATGCAAGTCAGCACCTTCTCTGCAATTTAAGAGTTTTAAAAAGCTGCCAAAGCACTCATAGATTGTTTTAGTGAGTTGCTACAGTCAAAAAAGTCCAGAGAGTCTTCCCACAATTAGCTAAATTGGTTCATGAAGAACCCACACACAGCCTATTACGAGTCTTTTCAGCTAGAAGCGACCCACCAGAGATTTAATTATACCAGCAAGGATTTCCCAAACTCAGGATCACTACTATAGCACAATAAGGTATAGGAGCAGGGCTTTAATAGAATGTGACAATGACTTGAAATGTCAACAATGCACTACTTGGAAGGAAGAAGGAATCTATATTTATTTTTTGTTGAAAAGTCATATCTTCATTTTCTGACAGATTGCAGGAAAAAGGGGCACCTCGGGATATCTTCGTCCGCTGTTATCTTCCTCTACAGTTAATATCCAGGAGAAGCTAGAGATGAAGTATCTTTCTAAAATTATGACTTCTAACCATAGCTTCTTCCAAAATGAATTAGAACCTAGGAAATGGGTGACAGGGGGCTCTAAAGCTGACCCTTCCTCAGAGAATGCCATAATTCCTGGGGGACTGCTTTTGCCTTATCATACAAACCTGGATTTCACCTCCTCTGCTGGCACACCTCTAGGGACCCAGACAGCACTACGTATTCCCCCACCTATTATTTCAAAAGCACTAAGAAGAAATGAATAGTAAATACCCTCCCTGTCTTGCTGTTTCCCTCTGCATATCCCATAATGGCCCAGAGCCTCCTGAAAGTCCTGATCCTAGCCACACAATCCATATGTTTCCTGGTTCTGCTGGAATTAATGTGGTCAGCCTTCTCCCCTACATTATACTCAGCTAGATAATCAATCCCAGGGGAAGCTGAAATTTCCCTAGGCCTCTTTCTCTGTGGAATGGGTTTCTTGGGTACTGAGACAGAAATTTCTTAGGCAGTGAAAGCAGTAAGAATGAGTCTGTCCTTCAATTCCTCCTAAAAAGAATCTTCTAGCAGAATTTCTGGACACAAAACTGTCCAGAGAAGTGTACATACTAGAGAACTGCCAGCAGCCATGGGAAATCACAAGAACAGATTGGCACTTCCGTTTTATCTATTATGGATGGAGCAAATGATAGTGTTTCCAGATTATTGAGGGCAATAAGCAACATTCTACTATTTAGGGAATTTCAGAGGTATATTAAAATATGACATGTCATTAGGGAAAGGGTATGTTTTGAATGTAAGTGTTAACCCTATCAATCCCCTTCCTCCACATGTAAGGCAATAGCTTCACTCCATTTTGAGCCCCTCTTAATCTCTTATTCTTCTTAAGGTATTAACAAAACATGTCAAATTCTGAATGCCAATTCTTAGACTATGAACACCCTGAATGCAGGAACCACGTCTAATTTATGTCTGTCTCCCTCAGTTTAGTACTGTGCTTCGCCTTGAATAGACATGGCAGATAGATATAGTGATAGAGTACTGGACTTGGAGCTTCTGAAGACTTGAGTTCAAATTCTGCCTTTGACATTCATTAGCTGTGTGATGCTGGCAAATCACTTAACCGCCTTCAGCCTCAGTCCCCTCATCTATAAAGTGGGAATAATAATTGCACCTACTGCTGTTCAGTTGTTTTCAGTCGTGACCAACTGAAAACCCACCTGGGGTTTTCTTGGCAAAGATACTGGAGTGGTTTATCATTTCCTTCTCCAGGTCATTTTACAGATGAGGAAACTGCAGCAAGCAGGGTTAAGTGACTTGCCCATTGTCAAGCATCCAATGTCTGAGGCCATATTTGAACTCAGGAAGATGACTCTTCCTGTCTCTTACTGGACATTTTAGCCACTGCGCCACCTCATGGCCAAGAATAGAACCTGACAGGACAGAATAAATGATGTTGTGAAAATCAAATGAGTTAACAAGTACAGCACTTCACAAACACTAAAGCACTATATAAATGCTAGCTATTATTACTAATGATGTTTTAATAAACAAATTGTTTTGAAATTCTGTGATTTTACAAAATACTTGATGTGACAGGTGTAGTATGGGAAAGTAAAATGGCGTCAAAAGATCTGAGTTCTAGATGTGGGTTCCCTTCTACTAACCAGCTGTGCATCTGTGATAAAGGTCTTATTTCTGGACTTCAGTTTCCTGATGTATAAAATAAGGAGGTTGGATTGGCTGATTCCTTAAGGTTGCTCCAATTTCTAAGAGACTATGTGTTTAAATGAAGATCATTTCATACTTTAAAACTAACCACTTGTCTGATATTACTCAGAAAAGAAATTGGGCATTTATGTTGATGTATAACATCTGAAGGTGAAATTCAAGCTAATGTCCAACCTGGAACCCACCAAAACATCCCCTACAGTTCTACTTATGTTTCTTTTGTCAGATCTATTCATGTATTTGTTTGAATTGAGCACTTTTGCCTCCATTAGGTTTCCTTAGTACCTATCAGTAAATGATAATGTGATGGATGGATGACATTTATGGGGGATGCTCCACCTTCATTTCCATATACTGTTTAAATCAAAGCATGGAGTCTTGCTCAAGTTAAAAAATTACTACTTTTCAAGATGGGATAAATAGAATCCAATCTAATCCAATAAGCATTTATTAACTGGCTACTACACATAAGTTGCCATGTAAAGTACTGAGGATTCAAAGACAAAATCAAAAACTAGAGACTGTTTTTAGCATAAGGTTCTGATTAATGAAGTTTTTAGTTCTTCCCTGCTTTGGTCATTAACCCTGATGTGATCTTTAGTCATAACATACATGTATGTTTATATATATATGTGCAGTCCTTATCACTTTTGTAGATACAACAAAATATATTTCAACATCCTGTGTGAAACCCTAATGGCTCCATCTCTCTATACTCATCTAATTTCTTTCTTTTTTTTTTTGAGAATCAAGATGTTTTTATTTTGTTTTCAGACTCATCTAATTTCTTGCCTATTATAAATCCAAAAGATCCTCAGAGTCTTTGTTATTCTTTTGGGAATCTTAAGTGGCTGATTAATTGAAACCTTACTCTCCCTTGCCTATAAAATGGTTCTTGTCTAAGACCCTGCATAAAATGGGCAGAGGATTCCTTCAGAATAAAATCCAGTCTATGACCCCTCCTAGCCTGGTGTGGCCCCAACTTACCTTTTCAGCCTTATTTCTCACTACGTATCTTCATGTTCTTTGCACCACAGTTGAATTGGATGAGTGCCCATTCCCTGAACATTCCTGACTCCTTTCCACTTTCATGCTTTTGTTCACGCTGTTCCCTCCACAATAAATGGCTTTCATCCATCTTTATCTGTTGGAACCTTATCCAACATTCAAAGTGCAACTTAAATACCAGTTTCTCCGTGAAGGCATCTCTGATTCTTCCTTCCTCCCTGCCTCCTCTGAAGCCAGGAGTTATCCCTCCCCATTCTGACCTCCTTATAATACTTCATTAATAATAATGTATGAGAGGTTGCACCCTATGCAGCACATGTGGGATTGGGCCTACAGGGAGTCAACCCATGGAGCATGCCCTGAACTACCTCAGCCACTGTCAGGGAAACACTTCTCTGAAGAACTTCTCAGTTTGGGATGGTCCAGCCAACCCCTGTGATGGTTGGGAGATGGAGGAAAGCTGTATCAACCAGAAGTCTAAGCCAAAAGTCCACTCAATGGATCTTAAAAAAGCAAGTGATTCCACTTCCTGTCTCTTTTTGCTTCTACTCTCCCATGTGGCAAGTAACTCTCCTTCAACAGACTTCCTATGAGGCAGTTGGAGAGGGGCAGGACCCTTTCCCCAACCTGGCAGCAGACAATTAACCAGTCAATAAGCATGTATTAATCGCCTGCTATGTGCAAGGACCTGTACTGAGCAATAGGGATACAAATAAAAGCCAAGCTAGCATGGTGGCTGCAAGCAAACAGCAGTTAAGGCAGGAGCTCAGCTAGCCAATCTGAACTTGGGTCCCTGGCTTTATCTGTTTTGTACTTCTTTCCTGATTATATGAGTAATTATACAAGTAAACAGTAATCCTTAGATGAACAGCTGTGGAGGCATGCATGCTTTAGGGGCTGGGAGATTCTGGGTCCTCAGCCAATGTTACCTGCACTACTACAGGAGGTAAACCATTCCAGATCTGTTAGAATGTTTCTTGGAAGAGATGACCACTGACAGATGGATGAGCAGGAACGCTAGTCTGGAGGGAACCATTTGGACCATGCAGGGCTGAAGTGAAATGCAAAATGTCTATTCATCAGTCCTGAAAATTGTTTTGTTTTGATGAAGAGTATAAAATTAGTTATAAGTTACTGTAACCTATTTTAAGTCTTCTGTCAATGTGTGTTTATGGCATGTGTGTGTGTGTGTGTTGTGTGTGTGTGTGTGTGTGTGTGTGTGTGTGTGTAGGAAATAAGTAGCTGTCCTATATCCATATTATACATCAAGTACCTTTTTACTACTCTCTTTGGGGGTATCCTACACATAAGCCAAAACCTAAGCCTTAGGAAGTTTTCCTTTGGATTATGGGATAGGGGTATAAAAGGCAAAGCTTGCCTCCTTTCTTTGAAAGTCAAGCTCCCACAGGTTCAAACCAGGTCGACATGCATCTAGATACAAAACTGAGAGGTGTTAGTGGAGAGGCAAACAATACATAACTATAGCCTTCTAGTCCCAATGACAGTTTTTTTTAATTGTTAGACTAATTCTATGGTATTTGTCACATGCTATTTTATATGAGTTATTTGTTTACATGTGATCTCTCTCCCCCCTTGTTGAAGTCAGGGACCACATCCAATAAATCTCTGATTTCCTCATATGTTCTAGGATACCCCAAAATAGAAGTGCAAATAATACTTATAGATTATAATGTTGAATTAAAGGAGGTGACTTTCTGCTCCTTCTTTATGATATTCTCAAGTCAAATCAACAAGCATTTTAAGTACCTACTGTGTACAAGGTCCTGTTCTAAGTGCTGAAGATACAAAGCAAGGGAAACAAAAAATTCCTGTTCTCACCACTACAGGGTGCTATGTAAAGTGGCCTGTGTTCATTTATGCAGGGTGTCCCAAAAGTCTTAGTGTAGCTCAAAACTACTAAAACTTTAAGCTATTAAAGCTTTAAACTGCCTTATGACTTTAGGAACACTATATACTTAGACTAGTAGTTTTATTTATTGTAGTAGTAAATGTACTAACTATATAAAGTTAATGGCCATGAAATAATCCCTAGTATCAAAGTTGAGGAAATTCCATTGGTTTAGTGATGCATTAACTTTTAAAAATATTTATTTATGCACAGCTTTTATAAATAATGATAAGAACTAATGGAAGTATCTGGGAAGATGGAGAAGTGAGAGGTTTTAAGGAAGCAATTTTTTTCATGTAATAATAGAAATTCCAAAAGGAAAGTAGAACTCTTAGGAATCCAAAAAAGACATTTTAATTACAAAAGAGAAGAAAATGAGTAACTCTACAAAGAGCTCCAATACAATTTTTAAAGTATCATAAACCAACTGAAGCAAAAGCCAAAGTACCAAAGATAATATAAATAGGAAAAGAAACTATATAAATGTGTTACTTATCAACCTTAGGATGTCTCTTAGAATGTTTTAAAGATTTCAAGGAAGAGTTAAAACTATCAAGAAAATGATGGGGTGGGGGTGGGGGAACTGAAGCTAGAACTCAATGATACTAACAAAATTAGAAGGAAATAATTTTGAAATGATGAATATAATAAAAGATCTGGGAATATCAAGGATAGAACCGGGAGCAGAATTAAATATATTGAAGATCAAAATCTACAAATAAGAACAGTATATGTGTGTGTGTGTGTGTGTGTGTGTGTGTGTGTGTGTGTGTGTGTGTGTGTGTATCCTGAAGGCAAGAAGGAGTTGATTGAATACCAGGGCAAGAAGGGCAAGCTTGTGTTTTTGGAAGATCACTTTGACAGCTGAGTAGAGGATGCATTAGAGTGCCTTACAACTTCAATTAGGGTTAGGCGTGATAAGAGCCTACTCCAGGGCGATGGCCATGACAAAGGAGAGAAGGGGGCACATATGAGAGATGTTATGAAGTTAGAGATGGTTTGGCAACTGATTAGACGTGAGGGGTGAGAGAGTCAATCAGTTAATAAGATCTTTTATATGTTTATTGACTGAGAGACTGTGCAGAATTTCCTGGCCAAGTATCCAGCCCCAAGAACCTTGGGAATTCTAGACCTCTCCCCACTCAGGGTTTGTGTGGGCATGCCAAGAGGGCAAGTTATGATTATAAGCGAAGACATCATATAATAAAACCTTCAGAATTGTTTTTAAAACAAACAAGCAACTATACAAACATGAAGAATCCATAGAACACCAAGAAAGAGAAACTTAAAATTCAACTCTCCCAGACACATTATTCTAAAATTTCAAGATAATAGTGATAAAGAGAAATCCTTCAGTCTGATAAAAGACAGTCATATCAGAATATGGGACAGTACCTTAGAATCACAACAAAATTTTCCAGGAATAATAAAAGATTTTGGATCTCTCTCTCTCTCTCTCTCTCTCTCTCTCTCTCAGAAAGTACAACCTCTTCTTTGATTCTATAACAACTGGTTCTCATTTAAGGGGGAAGAAAGATCTAGTTCTTTATTTACAGAGACAAACACAAAATAAAATAAACCAGTTCACAGACACCAAGGTAAGAACCACTGATAACTGTAAGTTGTGAAACATGGACTAAATCAGTGGTCCTTAACCTAGGGTCCGTGAATTTAAATACTTGGATACTTATATTTCGATGTAATTAGTTTTTTCTTTTTTAATTTTATGCATTGAAAAACATTATTCTGAGATGGAGTTGATAAACTTCACTGGATTTCCAAAAAATGTTAAGAAACTCTGGGCTAAATGAGCCTAGAATTTTTCTAACAATTTTCTAACAATTTCTAACAGTTTTCTAACAAATTTAAATATGTCAGAGGATAAACAGGATTTTAAAAATTCACATAAAAAAGATTTCAAAGCTTAAGATGCATTTGAAATAATACAATTTAACTCAGTTCGATTCAAGAAGCATTTCCTAAATGTTTACTTGTCACTCTGCTAGGTGCTAGAGATATAAAGACAGAAAGAAAAATAGTACCTGTCCTCCAGCAACTTGTCTGTCTATTGCAGTGGGGACCAGTGGCTCTGAACACATAAATACAACATCATCTGAGGATGAAGAGAGTAAACCCCATGAGGAGGAAGTGCTCAATTCTGCCAAAAGATGCAGAAAAGTCAGGGAGGATGAGCATTAAGAAGGCCATCAAACTCAGCAATTAAGAGTTTGTCAGAGTTTCAGTGCAGTGGAGTTAGAAACTAGATTTCAGTCAGATTGGATGGGTTTGAGAAGAGACTGACACAAAAGGAAGAACAGTAGTTTTTCTAGAAGCTTGACTGTGGAGGAGTAGTGAGAAATACAGGATGATCATTGAATGAATCGATGAAAAAATTACTTATTAAGTTCTCGTCATGTACCAAACACTTTGCTAAGCTTTGGGAATACAAAAGTGGATTCGTGGACCTGACACTTATATTCTAACCCAGGGAACCAACACACAGAGTGATAATAGCCAAGCAAGGGTATTCTGGTTTGCAAAGTTACAAAGACAGTAAGTAGAGCCACAGTGGATTAGACTGACATACCCCTGCTAGTATCAATAGCAGTACTGATTTGATTATGGTTCCAGAAAGGGGAAGGGGAATTACTGGAATATATATATGGGCAGTATGAAATGGCACTTGAGTTGAGTTTTTTTTTTTAGGTGAAGCAATTGGGGTTAAGTGACTTGCCCAGGGTCACCCAGCTAGTAAGTGTCAAGTGCCTGAGGTCAGATTTGAATTTAGGTCCTCCTGACTCCACTGCTGAGCTCTATCTATCCACTGTGCCGCCTAGCTGCCCCTTGAGTTGAGCTTTGAAGGAAGATACGAATTCTAAAAGATGGAGGTGAAAGGGAAGAGATGCCATTATTATATAAAGGACAAGCTGTCATCCTAAACAAATTTCCCTTTGTTAACTCTGATTTTCTACAAGTGCTTAATATCATTATAATTTAAAATCTGAGGTACCACCAGGGCCTATATAGCCCTGGCCTGTAGCATTCTGATTTGGCAGTTTAGTACTGTTGGCCACAAAAAAAAAAGTGTGTGTGTGTGTGTGTGTGTGTGTGTGTGTGTGTGTGTGTGTGTGCATGACTGATAGAAAGCTCTTTTTTGCTGAAGCCATGTGGGTCCTTTGACTTCCTTCCCTTTTATAACACATTCTAGAATTTTGTCAGGCATTAGAAATCAAACTCACCCACCTATAGATTTCAGGCTCCATTCTTTTCCCTTTTTATAGAAAATTGGGGCATTTCTCCACTCTGCCTTCCTTCTCCTATTATGCATGACCTTCAGAGATTGCTTAAAGTGGCTCATCAATCTGCTGAATCTTTTTATACCTGCAAGATTGTTCATCTAGCTCTGGTGATCTGAACTTATCATGGGCAGTCAGGTGCTCTCTTATCCCTTACTTATTCTGAGTTTCAGTGCCTTATTAGCCATTTTTGTTATCTTTTCCAGTCCAAAGACCCTTCTGCTTGACAGAACCAAAATGAAGACTGAGCAGCCCTGTCTTCTCTATGTGGTCAGTTATCATCCATCCCAAATACCAACCTTATCCCCAATCCTCTTTACCTCAAATACCTTCAAAAAGACTTTGTTGTACTTGGCTTTCTTCGCTAATCTTAGGGGAGATTAAATAATTAATTTAATTAAGATTCACTAAACATCAGTATTCCTGGAAGTTTTAAAAGGACCACACTATTACCTTCATATATTGATGTTCACATATCCTTATTTTTATCTTCTGTATATGTTACTTAACAAAATATACAAAGTTTGTGGTGAGTTCCCTGTGTATCTGCATTGGTCTCTTAGATAACTACCCCTTTTGCTTTACATTGGGATTATTTCTCTTTGTGTATTCAGAATTTCATTCTTGAGAGCATATCATTCCTCTTTGGCCAAATTCTCCTAAAGAATTGTATAGAATCACTGAGGGGAGCAACCCTTGTGAAGAAGGGACTTATCACCCCCATCACCACACACAACCAATGCCAACCCACTTACCAACTGCCAACAGCCTATTGAACAGGTTAGCCCAAGAGCCATGGTAACAGCAGTGAAGAAGCCCTGCTTCCAAGACTAACCCCAGTAGCCATCATCCAATGAAGCAACCCCTACGGAAAAGGAGGGTGCAGTCCCTGCTACCATCACCAACCACCGGCAACTTTCTTTATAACTCCCACCAACAGGGCAGGGAGGCCAGCTTAGCTGAAGCAGCAATACTCCTCTGGGTACCAGAACTGAGAGCATGTGCCGGGCAGATCAAACTAACACCTCCCCCTCAGACCCTACAGTTGGAGGCTACTCAAGTCCCTGGGCTCAAAAACCCTGCAATTAGCAGAACTGCCCATCCAAATAGCAGTGCTTCTAGCTCCACCCATGTGCAAGTTTGTAGAGAGAGGGTCTACCATCTCTGCCAGTAACAACCAACTACTACTTATAGGCATGTATGCTCTGGGAACAGCAGCAACCCCCTAGACCAGAAGGTCAGACACAATGGGCCACAACACTCCTGAGTGTGGCCGGAACTTGATTAAAAAGTAACTGAGAAATAATTAACAAAAATACAACAAATCATAGATAATGTCAACATGTGCTTTTCTAAGTCAATATGCACCCATCAGAGATCCTCATGGTTTAGTTGGATCCTCTATTTCAGTTGGATGCCACTGTTCTGGATCGCTAGCTCTGTTTTTCCAGGATGGCCTCTCAGCTCTAGTTCAGGGAATCAACCCTTGTAGGTATGTGACTGGGCTTCCTCTGCAGGCATTTGCCCAGGAGAGAAGACCTAGAAAAGAAAGTCCTCCTCACCACCAAGGTCATCAGCACTATCACATGGCTCAACATCAGAAAATGACATGTTTTTATTAATGCCAGAAAGAGCATTAAGAATATTCTTTGCAAGGTATGCTGTTGTACCTTAAGGATAACTAGGTCTTTCAATTTGACCTTCAGCTGAAACCTCCAGAATGTAGGCTCTTTGAGAGCAGGGATTTGTCTTACTTTTCTATTTGTATCTCTAGTGCTTAGTATAATTCTTTGGACACAGCGAGTAAAAAATGCTTTGTCATGCTTCATCTTGTTTGTAAACCATAATTTGTAACATAAACATCTAAGGACATGGACTTTATTACTGGCTCTTTTGTAGAGTTTTTTTTTTCATTTAAACTTCTGTTTCAAGTTTCTCAAGTGCTATTCTCCCTACGTTGTGGCTGTTTGGTATGGCATGTACTGTGGGGGCAGGGAGGGGCGGGAAGAGGACAGAAGAGAGAAAGAGAAGAGAAAGAGGAAAGGTGGGAGAAGAGAAAGAGAGGAAAGGAGAGGGGGAGAGAGGGAGGGAGAACAAGAGAGAAGACAAGAAGAGAGAAAGAAGAGAGAAGAAGAAAAGTAGTTTTCTCCCTATCCTCTCTTTTTTACTTCAAAGACCTATGATAAAACCCTATGTTAATTTCTGTTAAAAATACTACAAGAACAGAAAAAAATATTGTGATACAGTTTTTTTGGGTAACTTAAGCTAAAATATGCAACATAAAAAAAAAATCCAGCATCTTCTCCATTAAAAATAGGGGAACTGTTCACTGCGATGACTTCCAGTTTTAGAAATATTAACTAGTAAGTGATAAGGTAGGGGCAAAAAAACTTAATAAGCTCAGACAATGAAGAAGTTAGAATAACTTTACTTATAAAAGGTATGTAAGTATATCTAGAAAATATGACACTCCACAAAAAAAATCAAGATAATAATTGATCTTAGCAATTCATGTCGGATATTAAATATACAAAAGTTTTCTGCATTTCTATATACCAACAACTTAAAAAATTCAGAAAAAAGAAAACTAAGATAAAGATTGGGGAAGGGCAGGTTTATATATTTAGATTTCGTTGGGGTGGAGAATTGCTGTAGCTTAAAAACACAGAGGTTGTGATTTGCCCCAGAATAGCTTGTTTATATCAGAGTTGACTTGAACACAGCTTCCTTGGCCTTCCCAACTGGAGAAGGTTGGTTCTCTGTCTACTACGCCTCATGTCTCTGAGAAGAGAAATACCATTTATAATGTTTCAAAATGGAGGGCATTACTACACCAAGACACACAAGATATCCTTGTAAATATAATTTAAATGTCTTTTTTTTTAGCAGAAATGAAGGAAAAACTTGACAAATGGATAGTCATTACAAAAGGTTAAGTCAATCAAAGGCAATAAAAGTATTGATATTTTTTAATTAATTTACTGATTTAACAAAAGGCTAATGTTTGGGCTACCTCATAGAATTAGATAACATCATAACAAAACTCATGGGAAAAGATAAGCAAAAAAAATCAAAAGAAAATATTCATTGATGAAAGAGATCATGTATCAGCTTTCTAAATAAAGAAGTGAATATTACATATATATATTTGTTGTGAGGGCAAAATGGCAATATATGTAAAAAGCTTTAAAGCATTTTATAAACATCAGCTAATAGTTATCATATAATGGGGCCATTATAGAAAGCGATAACTGATTTTTTTTTTAAATCACTGGAACAGAACTAAGAATTTAAAAGTAGCCCCTAATGTATATAACAGATAAACATTTTACAAACATTTACAAAGTACTGTGGAAAGTAATCATTAGTTGGGAAAATTGGATAGCTGAATTGTGAAAAACACTTCATGCCATATGCTACAACAAATTCCATATAGACGAACAAATATGAAAAAAAAAGAAAATTGAAAGAAAAAGGAATAGTATATTTGTTTCAATTATAGAGAGAAGAAAAATGTTTATCAAACAAATCAAAGAAACCACTGGAGACAATCAAAGGGCTTTATTATACAAAGAAAATCATATATAACCAAAAACAACATCTCCCCCAAAAAAGAAACATATTAGGGAAAAAATATTTGTGCTAAATATAGATGATAAAAACCTGCCATTCATCTCTGTAAGAAATTCTGGGTAACTCATGCCATCTGCCTCCTCCTTTCTGCTTCTCAAGCTGTCAAACATTGCTGGATGAAACTGTGAGATTATATTGACTGAGTCAACTACAAGTTTATGTTAAGAAAAACTGGGTCCTCACTAGTACATGGGAATCCTTTTCCTCATCTGTGAGACATGTAAGGTGGTATCATGAATAGAGAGTTGGCCTGGGGCTAGGAAGACCCAAGTTCAAGTCCTCCTTCAGATACACACTAGCTGTGTGACCTTGGGTAGGACTCTGCCTACCTCAATTTCCTCATCTGTAAAATGGTGACAATAATAGCACCTATCTCACAGTTATTGCGAGGAAGAAATGAGAGATTATTTGTAAAGTGCTTTGTAAACCATAAAGTACTATATAATTATCAGCTATTATTATTATCATCTCTCATACTCCCCACAGTGGGCACACCAATCATTCTCCACCCCTTCTTTTAATCCTTTCAATAGCCTTTTTCATCCTCTTATTCCTTCTAGCTACAGAGTAAGCAGAGGAGCTAGTTTTTGCTAAAGCTAAATCATCCACCAAGCCTCCATTCCTTGACCTCTTGCTTCATTAACATTTCCCTATTCTATGCATCTTCAATCTTTCTGTCTAGAAACAGTCCTTCCTTTCAGCCTGAAAAAAGTAACGCTCAGGTCTCCTCAACCTAAACAGTCCTTCCTTTGACGCTGCCATTGCTCTCAATCTATTCCCTATCTTATGGAGATTTACTCTGTACTTTATTTTCACCGGCTAAAAGTTATAGCTAAAATCATTTTTTTAAAAAAAGTCATGCATGAAAAAAATGCAGTATCTAATTTAGTTCAGTCAAAATTCAACCAAGTAAACCACACATACTTTCCAAAGAAGAAAGAAGAATTCAGTGCAGTTTAATTCAATGTACCAATCATTTATTAAGCAGCTACTAGCTGTTAAGCATTTTGCTCAGCTGAGAATACAAAGCCTTTACCTTTAAGGAGTTTACATTATGCTGAAGAAAAGCAATTTGTGTTCAGATAAGTAAAATTAAAATGTAAGCAAAGATTAAATGAGTCTATCTTCCATTCACACTCTTTTGTATCATTACGTATGATAGTACATGGAAATCCAATAGTGGAGGCCAGAGAACAGGTAACAAAAAGTCCACTGATGAATAGAATTACTTTTAAACTTATAAAGAATAGATTTTTCTTAACTGGAAATCCTGTTTATAATTAAATTCATTCATTATAAGCAGAGGTCCTGGTATATGATTTAGGACTGCCAATCAGACATTTAGTAATTTGCCTAAAAGAAAATCAATAATCTATTGAAGGGCTTTTATCACCAACAATAGCAAAAAGGCATTTATTAAGTGCCAAATTGCCACAGTACTGTTTAATTACTTTTTGATGATTTACCTACCTTTCACTAACGTTCTTTAAAAAACCAGTGAGGTCATGTTAGGTGAATACAGCTAGGTGGTGTAATGGATAAAGTGTTGGAACTGGAGTTAGGAAGACCCAAATTCAAATCTGGCCTTACTTACTAGATGTGTGACCTTGGGCAAGTCACTTAACATTTGTCTGCCTCAGGTTCCTCAACTGCAAAATGGAGGTAATAGTACACCTATCTCTCAGAGTTGTTGTGAGATCTAGAAGGTCAAGTATTGAGATAATCTGTAAAGCACTTAGCACAGTGCCCAGCATACAGTAGGTGCTTAATGAATGCTCCTTCCCTCCTCTCCCCCATTCATTTAAACTTATTAATGGTTTGGTCCGTGCCCTGCTCTGTGGGAATATAAATAAGATACATCTTGCTCTTATAGAGCTTATTATGTAGAAGGACTTCTCTGTTCTTCAATTCCCATCACCTCCGTTGTATCATGGCTACTCACAGAAAGGGTCAAACATTAGACCTCTGTGTTATTTCTAACTACTCTGCATCCAAGACGCTTAACTCTAAAACCTTTTTCTCTCCCATGGCCTCACTTCTCTTGAACCTATTCAGCCTTCATCTTGATTTGTATTGCCTTCATGTTCCATAGAATATAAACCTATGAGTAGGATTGTTTCATTCACTGAATTTATATCCCAGACCACCATGGTGCCTGGCATACAGAAGTCATTGAATACTTGCTGACTGATTTATCCCTCCCACTACACAACCTTTATCACTTCCAAATGCCATTTCAACAATATCTTCCATTGTCACGTCCCTTACTTTTTCTGTTCTTCCATTCTCCCTGGTCTGCAAATCCCTACCTTGAGTAACTCACATCATCTTCCTTCACAGAATCCAAGACGTTCAGGGTAGTAAGGGGTTCTGCTGATTTTCCAGTCCAACCTGCACCTTAAGAATTCTCTCTACAACATTTACAAAACCGTCATTCTCCCTTTTCTTGAAGACATCCCATGAGGAAGAACCCACAAGCTCTCGGGACAGTCTAGTTCACTTTCGGCTGGCTCTAATTCAGTTTCACCTTAGGTCAAACTTACGTCTGCTTTTCTGTAACTTAGATCTACTGTTTCTAGTTCTTCCATATGGCAGTCATCCAAATATTAGAAGACAGCTGTCATGTTATCCACCCTCCCTCTCTCCATCTCCCCCTAACACACACACACACACACACACACACACACACACACACACACACACACACACACTTACACACTTTCTCTTCTTTAGGTGACTTATCTGCAATTCTTTCAATGAATCCTTATATGGCATGACCTCAAGGCCTTTCACCATTCTGACTGTCCTATCTAAGACACTTCTGGATCAACATGCTTCCTAAAATGTGGTATCTAGATCTGAACATAATACTTTACATGTGGTCTAATCACAGCAGAGCACAACAAATGGGACTATGAGCCTTGTTCCTGGATACTATGGCTCTCTATGTAGCCTAGGACCACTTCAACTTCACTGGCTGTCAAAATAACACACTGTTAATTCATATTAAGCTTGAGGTCTACTAACCCCCATATCTCCAAATATCCCCCACCCAGACTGTATTTTAGACAAACAGATTCTAGCTATGCCTTCCTCATTTTTTAAAAACGTGTAAACCTGTCTTCTGAACCCTAAATTACATTTGTCTCTAATAAATATCATCTTATTCAATCTGATGATGTTCTGGTCTGTCAAGATCTTTTTGTACTCTGTCATCTATTGTGTTAGTTTATTCCTTCTTGTTTTGTTCAATTATTTAGCAGTCCAATTATCTAGCAATCCAGAGCACTGCCAGAAGTCATGGAACCTTCATCACTGGAATCATGACAAATGCATGCTAATTTCTCTTTTTTTCTTCCTGATTGAAATCTCATCAAACTCTCCCCACCAATGGCTGCTCTAAACTTTCTCGTCTTTCCTCATACTCCATCCCCTTATCACTTAGCAGAATACTTGACCTTCTATTTTACCTTGGATTAAAGTCATCCAAGGTGAACTCCCTAATCTCCTCTCCACAACTCAGAATCTCTCAATTTAGTTCTCCATTCTCTCCTCCTTACTTTCAGTCTTGGAGGATAAGTTGGCTTTCTTCAATAAGGCTCCCCTCTTCCACTTAAACCCTTGATCCCACTACCTCTCATCTCATCAAGGACCTTGGCATAGTGACCATTACTCATACCTTTAACCTCTTCTTGTCTCTCCCATGCCTTCAATCTCTGCTTTTCTACTTTCTCCACCCACTCTATTTATAAACTTGTACAGATCTCCCTATCCAAGGTTTTCCTTGACCCTTTTACTCCAGTCACACCTTAAAGTATCATTCTATTTCTTCTCTTTCCCTTTATTGATAAATTTCTAAAAAAAGAATAAATCTACACTGGTTTCCTCTACTTTACCACCATCTCTTCAGCCCTTTTTAACAGACTTCAGTCTTGGCTACTTTACTAAAACTATTCTCTAATGACCTCAGTTGCCAAGTTGAACATGCTCTTTTCTTAATTGTCATCCTTCTTGGACTTTCTGTGGTGTTAACACTACTAATCTCACCCCTGCTTCTAGATATTCTCTACTCCCTTGGCTTCCAAGTCACTTCCCTGATCAAAAACTGTCAATAACTTTCCATCATGTTCATAATAAAGCATATTCTACCCACTGCATCACCTAGCAAAGAGCAGATGGGGCCTGTTTTGTTCATCCCCAGCATGTAATATAATGCCTGGCACAATGTAGGCATTTTTTAAATGTTTATTGAGTTGAACTGAAACAGGAGCAGCAAAAACCCAAGTTTGGGAAAGCATGGGACATGTCTAAGACAACGATGACTAGCTCAGTTTGGCTGAAACAGATAATGTGAGAATGAGTTAAAATGAAATAAGGTTGAAAAATTAGATTGCAGCAGAGAACTTTAATATCAGGCAGGAATTTAGATTTTATACAATAGTTAAAGGGTAGTCTCTGAAAGATTTTGATCAGACAATATATTAGGAAGGCCAACTGGACAGTAGAGTTTAGCATGGATGAAGGTAGGAATGCCTATTAGGAGGCCACTTGTAGTAGTTTAGAAAAGAGGTAATAAGGGCCTAAATTGGTATGAAAGTACTAAGAATGGTAAGGATTAGGAGATAAATTAGACAACAGATGGGATATTTGACATAAACAAGAGGAAAGAGGCCAACAGGACTTTGAGGTTGGAAGCATGGATGACTGGGAAAATGATGGTGCCATTAAGAGACAGGGAAATTGGAAAAGGGAAAATATTTGGGCAAGGAAGTTGATGAGTTCAATTTTGGATATGCTGAGGTATTAATGGTAATTCTAAATGGAAACCCCCAGTTAATCGTTGGGAATTTGAATGCAAGTCTGGTGTTCCAAGAAAGGGATGAGCCCCGGAGGTATAAATTGGTGAATTTTTTTCTAAGATAAAACCACAGAGAGTGGATAAGATTACTAAAGCAAAGGTCATAGATTACAATTATATATGCAATTTCTTGCATTTCTCTTTCCACCCCTCAGGCTACAAATTCCATAGGGTCAAGGACATCTTTATTTCTCTTGCCCAACTTCCAATTGGATACAATATTTCAACTTCTTGACTTGATCCTGGAAATATGGGATTTTGTATAATAATTTGAGTTACTCTGCTTCTGAGCTAAATGTCTGTGATAAGATTATATATATACATATATATATATATACACACACATATATTTTTCCCTTTTTTGGGGGGTCTAGGCAATGGGGTTAAGTGACTTGCCCAGGGTCACACAGCTAGTAAGTCTTATGTGTCTGAGGTCGGATTTGAACTCAGGTCCTCCTGAATCCAGGGCCAGTGCTCTATCCACTGCGCCATCTAGCTGCCCCTTACAATAAGATTTTTTTAATCTCAAAGTATGAACAGTATTGATTGGATTGAGTAAGCACAGTAATGCCAATTATATTCCATCACTGTGGAGAATTATAGGGATTTAACTTGGAAAGCAAATAAAGGTATGTAGATGAAAATAAGGATACCAAGTTTCTCAAAGCAAACTATATCACCCCTGCAACTATTGTGGCCAAATATGACCAGTTCCAACTGGCTCAATCATGCCACTTTTGTTGTTTCAATCTGACAAGTGAGAATTTAAAGAATTCTATCACAACCCACTTCAACAGCATGTAATGGAAACAATCCATTTTTATCAGAAATGTTCAAGAGACTTTGCTGCACTTTAATCAGATTCTTTTCAAGCGCCCTCATAAACAATGGCGTTTTGTATCGTAAATGTTTGATCACTACTCGGGGACCCTACAAACCTGATTGGCATCCCACCAGACTTGTATTTACAGGGAATCAGTCCGGCAAGGCTTCACCCTGCCTTCCTAGACCACACAGGATTCTCTTCCAGAGGAAGAAAGCCAGAAATGTTTGAAGAGGGAAAACCTCATGGAAAGATTAATTATCACAACGAAGTTCTCATTTGTTCCTTTCCAAAACAAATTTTTCCTTGCGAAATGATCCTCCCTCCAACAAGTGAAAAGTCAGCCCACATCCAGTCTGAAGTTCTAATTGGCTAAGTTATGATAGGTCATAGGTGTCTTTTAAGTGCAGAATTCTGGCAAAGTTTCATGCATTTATTATTTTAGTTTACACGGAATTTGTTTTAATATTTGGAAATCCCTAATAATTTAGGCACTCATCTATGCCAAGGGTAGATTCAAATTAGACATTTATATGCATAAATGGAATTGTCATATAGAAGTTCTACTTGATGATGAAGCAAATAACTTACCTTTAAAGGCTTACAATAGTTTTGTGTTTAATAAATAATCTATAAAATAAAGAATGAATACCTTCTGTATTTATAGCAAGCCCTGCCAGGAATATAGTTTAATGGACAGATTAAACTTGGATATCCAAGGATCCATAAACTAATAGGTAGAGTATATCACTTACTTATGATAAAGTTCTTTTTTATTTATATACTAAATAACATGCTATATTAAATGCATTCATTTTGTATCTGAAATTCAATTAAACAAACATTTATCACACATTTACTACAGCACGTGAAAGATATTATACCATACATAGGGAAGGAAAGAAAAATAATGAATCACTCTCTATACACTCAAGGAGCTTCCATTCTTCTAGGTATATAACATACCCAGAACCCTTAAACCTCAAGTTTAATTTTTAATGAACCTCATGTCATTTGTTAATAGACATTAAGATAATAATTTTAGAGGATTTTGCTATAAGAGTTTTTCCAAAGTTTAATTGAAACTATGACGGAGAGGTTTGAGAACCCCTTAGAAGGAAGACTTGAGCATATTTATAGAAAGCAGGGAAGGAGCCAGTAAATAAGAAGAGACTGAAGATGGGGAAAGGAAGGAAGAGAATCTATCAAAAGGCAGGTTCCAGGAGAGCACAATGGAGGGTGGGACTGAGCTAACAAGTCAGAGACATAGACCTTGGGGAAAAGAAGATGGAGGTTTATTTCTTAAGTCTAGAGCAATGGTTCTGAAACCTTTCCATCGTAGTATATTCAGTTTAAACTAAATTTTGACAGAACTCTTATGTAAAATTGTCTAAAATTATTGTTTTAATGCTTACTAACAAACAATATAAGGTTCATTAAAAACAAAACTTGGGGTGTAAGGATTCCTTGAAGCACAGTTTGAGAAAAACTGGCCTAGATTAAAGAAATTACACCTAGGTGGTGTAGTAGATGGAGCAACTGGGCTGGGGAATTAGGAGGACCTGAAATCAAATCCTGCCATAGATACCCACTAGCTATGCGACTCTGGGCAAGTCACTTAACTGCTCTATGTCTGGATTTACCCATTTGAGAAATGTGGATTATAATACCTGTCTCACAGGCTTGTGTGGATCAATGAGACAGCACATATAAAATGCTTTGGAAACCTTAAAGCAGTATCTAGCTATTATTAACCCCTCCCCCATTAGACTGTGAGCTCCTGGAGGGTAGGTACTATTTTTGCCTGTCTTTATACTCTCAGAGCTTAGCACAGTGCCTGGCATATAGTAGAGACTTAATACTTACTGACTTAAGTCATGGAGTTACTTTAATCACTGCCACTATTATCCAAATCACAAATGACCAAAAAGAACACCCAACAATTTTTACCTGAAAGAAGTCTCAGCTGTTGGTGAAACAGAAACTGTGCAACACAGCATGGTCAGAAATGGATAGTAGGAATAACAGCTGACATTTATATAGCCCTTTAAAATATGCAAAGTATTATTTCATATATATTCCAAATATATCCAGATAAGATTAGTAGTCATCTAGTCATTCCAATAACAATGCCTTCTGTTTGTAAAGCAGTATATGGAGTTTTCAAAAGGTTTTTATGTTCATATTCTCACTTGAGTCTCAAAATCATTCTGTGAGGTGGGGTAAATTAATTCAATTATACAGATGATGAAACTGACTCAGGAGAAATTATGTGACTTGCCCAAGGTCACACGGCTAGCAAACAGCAAAGCCACAAATGAAACTCAGAACATCTAACTCTGGCCCTGTGCTCTTTCCCCTATATATTTGTAATACATTCAAAATCTTTGGTAGCACAGAAAACATCTCCCCTGAGAGTTAAACATTAGAGAAAGGATCCTTCATTTTAATGAGTTTACCCAATTCCAGTACAAAAGTCCAAATGGCTGGTACTGGGGTGAGAAAGTTTAGGCCTCAGAAGAGGCTCTATTCCCCCACTAAATAACTTGAAAGAAACACTTGGTTGCTTTCCAGAAACAAAAGAGCCAAAACCAAATCATTTCCTCATTTAAAGCCATCATGTATGTCTAAGAAAAACAATGTGGGACACGGACGGTGGATGAAATGCCGAGTATGAGAAAATGTCACCATCAAAGCCAAGCATATCAGCCAAAGCCTGAAAACAGAATAAATTTTATCTGGATTAAGGAAACAGCTGTCTCTCTTATTTTCATTAAAATATAACCTTATGTACTATTACTTGGTTTGTAAATATGCGTAGCATTTACCCTGATACAAGCCAAAAATTCTTCAAGAAAAAACTTGTGTATTCCTAACCCCAATTCTTCTCAAGTGCAGTTAGTTATGTTTCAGCTTCAAATGTGGAACAAAAGTTCACAAATTGTCTTAATTATAGGAAAATGCACACCAGGACATGCCCTTTCTACTTCTTCCCCTCACCACCCGGCCAGAAAGGAAGAAAGGTTGCCTTCTCCAACTTGCCACGGGACTAAGGAATGCAGAACATACATTTTGTTACTTTCACCTTGGAAAAAGTGATCTGACAAGACCCTACCTCTGAGAGATATAAATATTGGTTTGGATATGGAAAAGCCAAACAGGCTGATAAGAAGTACATGCACGCAAATGCAAACACACACACATACATACACACACACATATTCAGATTTTACTTTCTTCACAACAGTCCTCTAAGGTAAATGATGTAAGGATTATCCTCATCTTACAGATAAGGAACTCTGAGAATCAGAGAGGTTAATTGACTTGCCCATGATAACTGAGCTAATAAGTGTCACACAACTCAAAAATTTAAGAGCCAGGGGGCAATAGATGGTGTAGATGATACTGGCCCTGGAGTCAGGAGGACCTGAGTTCAAATTTGGCTTTTGACATTTACTAGCTGTGTGATCCTGAGCAAGTCACTTAACCCCAATTGCCTCCTCTCCCCAAGAAAAAGAAAAAAGGCAAAAAAAAAGTGTAAGAGCCAGAATATGAACTCCAGACTCTCCTGCTTCCAACTCCTGTTTTTAGCTCCCTAAGCACTGGCTCTGCAGTCAGGAGGACCTGAATTCAAATCCTACCTCTGGCATTTACTAGCTGTATGGCCTTTGATAAGTCATTTAGCCCACTTAGTCCTCAATTTCCTCATCTGTAAAATGAGGAGTTTAGGATAAATTGTCTCTGAGGTCCTTTCCAACTCTCAATCCATGACATGATATGCCTATATTTATCTTCTTCTATCTAGTACCTTTAATAAGACAATTGTACAAAACAGAAGAAATTGTGTACAGTGAAGACTCAGGGGTCCTTGCTGTGTGCCAGTCAATCAATAAACACTTACTAAGTGCTGGAGCTTCAACTAGAAAGAAAGACAGACTTCAAGGAGCTTACAAACTAATGGGGGGAAAACTTTCACAAAAAAGAAGCTGGAGGAGAGAGAGCTGGGGTACTGGCCTGATGGAGAAGTCCAAAAGCAGTGCAGCTGGTGAGAAATGAGAAGCTGACTGATCTGCCGCCCCCCTCCACCACCTTTTTTTGTTTTAGGTCAAATGCTATTATAAGGACACCTCTCTAACACTGAGGCAGCTAAGTGGTGCTGTGAATAGACAGCTGAGTCCTGAATCAGGAGTTGTGACCCTGGGCAAGTCACTTAACCTTTGCTGACCTCAGTTTCTTCAACTATAAAAGAGGGATAATGAAAGCACCTACCTTGAGGATCAGATGAGTATATCTTTGTAAAGTGTTTAGTATAGCACCTAGCACAAAGTAGGTGATAAATTAATGCTTTTTCCCCTTCTCATTCCCTCTATTAACTGATCCCTCCATCCAATAAGCCCTAAGGTGGACCTGTCTTATATTTAGGAGCTAGACTGAAGACAGCTTTAATGCTAGGCTGAAGTTTAGATTTTAATCAGTATATAAAGGGAAACAAACCACTGAAGGTTTTTTGACCAAACCAATACAAAACCATATTATGTAGTGTAAGTACACTGCAATTGTGAGTTTGTTAATTTTCATTTCTCCATGGAAATTTAAAGGTAACATCATTTGACAGGAATAAAATTTATCTAGTATGTTTCTAGATTAACTATCAGAGACCCCACATTAATATTTTTTTTTGTACACTATGATATTATGTGACTCTCTATCTCTGGGAGAGAAGACTTTAGCCACTTGAGGTGAACCAATAATAACTGTCATTGACGTGGTCCTTTAAAAGTGTACAAATTGCACGCACAAATTGTATTCTCATCTGAACTTCACAGCAACCTTGTGAGGTTGTTACTACAGAATTATCTCCATTTTACAGATGAGAATAATAAGGTCTCTAAACTTATCTAGCTCTAACATCTTAGACTTCTAAATATGAAGGGTGGAATATGCAGGCAAAAAGGGAAACCACAAGGGATGGCCAACCTACTGATATTTTTTTCATGGATTGCTGGGGAATTACACTATTCTCCCACTTTAGGACTGGGTTCTGCCAGGTTATGGGCGTGCGGCTTAAGAATTTCTCATGTCTTAGGGGATTGCCCTGGGGTTAACTACACAGCTTGGGTGGGTAGAAAGAATCTCTTTCCCCTGCCCAATTCTCCACCTTCCAATCCTGACAAGCTCCCTCCCCACTCCCTGCCAGTAAGTCTGATTCAACTTTTAACAAAAGTAAATCTACAGTACTCTAAAGCACATCCATTCGAGATAACACTCCTCCATAGTCTACCCCCTCTCTCCATGGAAGCTTTCCAGATTTTTGCTCCCTACACATCTGCTATCCCAGTGCACTCTCCTAATTATATCCTGGGAGCTTGATATAGAAAGGCCCAAACGGAACATTCCAATTCTGTCTCCTTGGCCTTCCCTAGAGGGTGCCCCAAGTCAAAGTTGGCATCTCTGGCTTGGAGAGATGCCCATGGGTCCCTTCACTAGGAATGAAACAAACTATTGCGAGAGAAAAAACAACTCAGAATCTCAAGGGCCTGGGGTCAGTCAATAATCATTTATTAAGTACCTAATATGTGCCAGGCACTGCACAACTTGGGAAGTGGCCTCCCAAATAGACTCCTGCACACAAGGGGGTAGACCCCTAATACATTTTTCTTGAATGAAGGATATCATTCATTGCTATCTAGGACATTCAACCAACACATTAATTCCCAAATGGCTAAGAATCAAAATAACCACAGGAGAGTTACATTTGTGTCCCACAAAGAAGATGCACCATTTCACTGGATCTCTTATTTCTAGCATTGTTTGGAAGCCAGTTCTCAGTTTTGATTATTTTAATTAGTATAGTCAAAAGAATACTGGCCCTAGAGTCAAAGAACCAGGGTTCAAAGCCTACCTCTGACATTTATTGCCTATGTAACCTTGGGCAAGACACTTAACGTCTCTTGGCCTCAGTTCCCCCGTCTTTAAAATGAGGGAGGTTGGCAGCTAGGTGGCACAGTGGATAAAGCACCGGCCCTGGAGTCAGGAGGACCTGCGTTCAAATCCGGCCTCAGATACATGATACTTCCTAGCTGTGTGACTCTGGGCAGGTCACTTGACCCCAATTGTCTCACTAAAAGAAATAAAATAACATAAAATAAAATAAAATAAAATGAGGGAACCGATCTTAATGTCCTCTGAGATCCCTTCCAACTCAAAATGTGTGATACCATGAACTTGTAAAGATAATTTTGTAATCACCTCTGGTCAATGTTTTCTGTTGTTCCATTAGAACAAAAACCAACAATAATCAAAACAAAACAAAAACTTCTGGCAATTCTCCTCAGAGAACTACCTGAATCAGCCTGCTATTTCTGGATTATATGATTCTTTGCCTATTCTGCAGATCAATTTGCTTCTAGCAAATGGTGAAGGGGATAGAATTTTGGAAGGAAGAGGTTTTATAAAATGTATTTTATAAATATTATCTCATCTGATCCTCACAACAACCTTGCATTCGGTTAGTGCTGCTATTACCCCCATTTTGCTCTTGCTGAGTCATTTCAGTTGTGTCTGATTCTTTATGACCCCATTTCTTTTTTTTTTTCTTTTTGGTGAGGCAATCGGGGTGAAGTGACTTGCTGAGGGTCACACAGCTAATAAGTGTCAAGTGTCTGAGGCTGGATTTGAACTCAGGTCTTCCTGACTCCAAGGCCACAGTTCGATCCACTGCACCACCTAGCTGCCCCAAGTTTGCCATTTATTTCTCCAGCTCATTTTGCAGATGAGGAAACTGAGGCAAACAGGGTTAAGTGACTTGCCCAAAGTCACACAGCTAGTGTCTGTGCACAGATTTGAACCCAGGAGGATGAGTCTTTATGACTCTCGGTCCAGCACTCTATGCACTAGCTGCACATACTGCTCAATATCCTTCAATCAGAATAACTTCTTGACACATTTCCTTCTCCTAACCCAGAAACAAACTATGTCCCTTCCAGCATCTACAGGATCCCAAGGTAACTGTCCAATGACTCAGCTGGAAAGAAATTAACTTTGCCGACCTAATATTTCACCAAAAAAAGCTAACTAAGCAGGTCTGAAAAGCGAATCCCTTTTACTGGCCAGTTAGTACGCGCCAGCTCCAGAGCTACACACCTGTGCACAATCTTTCGCCAGGCCCCTTGACACACCAAGGCTCTCTAGAATCATGTCAACTCAAGATGGGAATTTTTGTCTAGAAACATTTTCCTTAGGAATTAACACACAGCTATGTGTGCTCACTGTTGCTCTTGGCCCAAGTGCTATGCTTCCAAAACAAGGACTTAAACCCAAAATTATATCATATGGGAAAACAGTTGGTTTACCCTCTGAGGTCATGAACAGCCACCATCCAGATAAAGCAGCTTTGGAGAATCCCAATCTTCTCTCTTCAGTAAATCAAAGAGCTACTCCAGATTGGTCATTTCCCCTAGGGCTGCTGAAACATCACCGAGCTCTGCAAGGCTTTCTTTCTCTCAGCTTTACAGATCTTTGTTTTAGGGTAACAAGTACTTTTCTTAAAACGACATATAATCCCCACTGCACATGCTCCCCTCAGCCTGGTATTCAAGTTGATGTTCATATTTCTTACCCAAGGGCTGCCTTTCTGATGATTTATCTAACCTTCCTCCCAAGAAAAGGAAGCTGGCCTGGAAGTCCTGTATCGTCCATTAGTGTCCAGATGACACACGTGGGTTGCTGCTGTCACCAGCCTGTTCAGGTCATGGACCTTGCCTTTGCTGATTCAATTTTACTTAGGAATGAAGGAAATATGTCTTTTAAAAAGTGCCAACTGTGTGCCATGCACTGTACTAAATACTTTACAAATATTAACTCATTTGTCCTCACAACCACCCGGGGCGGGGCAGGGGGGGGAGGAATTTGAATGCTTTTTACTATCCCCCTTTTACAGATGAGAAAACCGAGGCAGACAGAGATTAAAGGATTTGTCCATAGTTATTCAGATAGAAATATCTGAAGCCACATTTGAACTAAGGTCTTCCTGACTTCAGGCTCAGTCTTCTATCTGCTGTGACCCTGAGCTGCCTCTGAATGGAGTCAGCTTAGCAGAATCTGGACATGTACCCTTTGGGAACTTTGTAAGAATTACTATACTATTACTATATAAATTACACTATTATAGTATTGCTATATAAATCACCATACTGCAGTCACACTTGCAAACCAGTGCAAGTCCTTCTATATAAAGTTGCATTACTGATATGTAGTAGGTGAAATAGGAATTATATTATATATAAAAATATATTTATAACATATATGAATATATTTGTATTTAAATACTTAAAATATATTTATAACATATATATGAATATATTTATATTTAAATACTTAAAATATATTTATAATATATATAAATATATTTATATTTAAATACTTAAAATATATTTATATATACATATACATAGGAAATTCTTCCACATACCCTTTGCACAAACACAGTAAGCATAACAAATTTCAATTTAGAAACAAAGATATTTGCTGGTTTAAGGTACTTATTTTGTCCAAAATAAAAATCCAGAAGTCCGAAAAAAAGAATTACCTACAGACATCAAGGTCCTCCAGATGCTAATATATGCAGAGAACACTTTATTGTGTTAAATCTTAGAATATTGAGGGCCTCGCCAATAAGATCCATGATTATTCACAAGAAATTGGATCAACAATCCATATAGGAAGTGAAAAAAGAGCACCCCTCTGGTCCAGATTATGATCTGCAGTTAGGTGGGTAGACCAACGAATTAGCAAATCAATGTGTGTATCTAGGACAGGCACAGTGGAATATGGTGATCAGTGGAATGGCTTTCCTGAATGGATTGGCTTCCATTCAGGAAACTGGAAGGTAAGGATTCTAAATTTCCACCTGACACAAAAAGCCATATTTTAAATCTTCCCCCCCCCATGATATGGGATGGTTGCAAATCATTCTGGAATGCTAGAGGTTCCAAAGATTCCAGATTTTAGGTAATGACTCAAAGGCAATGGAGAATCACAAAATGGGTTTGTAGCATGATTTTTGATAGTGACCTATGTGTGATAAGTGATATATGGGAGATTATTCAGGAAACAGATCATCAGACAAGTGGATGGAAAAGCAGTATAGACAAGGCTAAAAGGAGGAGAGACAACTGAGGGTTACAGTATAATCCAAGTAATATTGAGATCTGAAGACAGCTAGATGGTACAGTGGATAAAGCATCAGGCTTGGAGTCAAGAAGATCTGAGTTCAAGTCTGGCCTCAGACACTTATTAGCTATGTGACCCTGAGCAAGTCACTTAACCTTTTGTCTCAGTTCCTCATTTGTAAAATGAGCTGGAAAAAAAAAATAATATAAAATGAGCTGCAGAAGCAAATGGCAAACCACTCCAGTATCTTTGCCAAGAAAACTCCGAATGGGGTCAAGAAGAGTCAGACATGACTGAAACAACTCAACAACCAAGAAGGATAGAAAACTGAGGGTTACTGTACAGTCCAAGTAACATAAAGAGATCTGAAAGCAGTTCTGTGGCACAATGGAGGGAGTGCTGGACCTGGAATCAGTAAGACTTAAGCTCAAATCCAGCCTCAGAAACTTACTAGAGGTGTGACTTTGGGCAAGTCACTTAACCTTTGTTTGCCCCAGTTTCCTCAACTATGGTTAAGATAATAATAGCACCTATTTCCTAGCACTGTTGGGAGGATCAAATGGGATATCTGTAAAGGGTTTAGCACAGCGCCTGGCACAAATGCTAGCTATTATTATTATTATTGAAGAATACCTCTAGCATTTTTGGAGAGAACTTCTATGAATAATCCATGGAAAAACACTGAAAAGAATAAAATAAAATAAGAAGGCATGAATGGGATGCATCTTGGACCTTTGGGGAAGCTACGTGGCCTAGTGGGTAGAGTTCTGGGCCTGGAGTCAGGAAGACCTGAGTTCAAATGTAACCTCAGACGTTTCTTAGCTTGGGCGAGTCACTTAACTTCTGTTTGCCTCAGTTTCCTCATCTGCAAAATTAGGATAATAACTGCACAATACCTGACACATAGTAAGCACTACATAAATGCTGCCTATCATCATCATCATCATCATCATCATCATCACTATTATTATTACCTTTGGAGAGGCAAATGATTGACAAACCACTCAAGTAACGAGATCATATGAAAGCAGGTTGGGGTGGTCCAGGATGATGGGCACAATACATGTCCTGAGGGGCTTTGCCAGAAGAAAAAAAAGTAATTCAGAACCAGAGGTTTCCAATCAGTTTAATCCAGGCAGGAAGTTTAACACATACCCACATATATGCAGGACCGAAAAGAAATCCAGATGGGTCCTGAGAAATAGGATCAAAAAGCATTTCATACGTTCTGCTTATTCTTCCTATTTGTGTTTTATTTGGTTTCATAAGAATACATGTTTGGAGAAGGGTAAGAATGGGTCAGAAAGCAGAATTTAAATTTTTTTGAGGAGACATGGCCTGCCCATAGATGCCTATGCTACTTAAGCACAGTGATGTGGGAGAGTAGCAAGAAGGAGGGATGGACAGATGGATGGATAAGATGGATGGTAGCAACAAAATGAAAAAGTGGTAACAGTGGCATTGAGAAATAAAATATACTCTGTGGTAAACTAGACTATTTGGTTTTGGTTTTTTAAAATTATTATTGGAAAGCTGGTTCAGTTGCCCGTAGAGTTCTTATCCTAGCATATGAAAATCAATCCAACTTATTTATAGCAAACTAGGCAATGCTTTGAAATTGAAATTATAAATATAACCCTGTACTTAAGACTGCCTTACATCCGGGAAGCTCCGTGTAATATTCTGAATCTCACAATGTCAGTGAGACAGTATTTGACCCATCTGTGGAAGGAAATCAAAGTTTAGAGTTAACTGGCTCTTTGTCTAAGGCTGCTCTCAGGAAGTAAAAGGCTGGGCAGGGAAAGGAAGTGAACACTTGGCCCATATTCATTTTTATATTCATCTGATAAATGCTAATTGAATACCTGCTCTGTGCTCTAAGGTACTAGGTTACACGCTGTGCAAGACAGGACATGAATGGGCTGCAGGTCCTTGAGTCCTACCCACACTATTATGGCACCCACTTTCTTGGGTTAATTCAATTCAAATCAACAAGCATTTATTCAGTGTTGTCTTCGTACTAGGCACTATGTTAGGCACTGGCAAGACAAAGATTAAAATGAAAATTGCCCCTGCCCTCAATGGCCAACAATATTCCCATTCTAGATATGACATTATTGAAAGACTGACTGATTAGTGACTTTTCCCCCTAGGAATTTTAAGTTACTACAGCAAAACAAATGATTCATTCTGTGACTGGGGTCATTTATTTATTCTGTTCTTGACTTTGAAGTATAGCCTAATTTACAGCATCCCAGTGGGAAGCAGCTAATAAAACATTATAAAACCCATAAAGCATTTGTTAAAAAATAAAATAAAAATACTTTATGCTTCAAAGGATCCATGATCTCATCAGTGAGACTTCTTTTCTCTTTGTCTAACATTTATATTATGCTTAGTGTTTTCTACGCACTGTGGTAAGGGCTTTACAATTTTTATCTCTTTCGATCCTCAACAACCGTACCCACTCCCCTCATTTTACAGCTGAGTAAACTGAGGCAGGAAGAGGTTAAATGACTCAGCCAGGGTCACACAGCCAACGAGAGTCTGAGGCCACATCTGAACTCAGGTTTTCCCAACTCTCAGCTTAGTGATCTGTGTACTATGGCACCACCTAGTTGCCTCTACATGATTGACACTACTGATATATTTAACATACAGGATTTTGTAGCTAGAGAGACCTTAGAAACATAGCCTAATCATAGAATTTAGAACTGTAAGGGACTTTAGAGATCATTTAATCCAATTTCCTCATTTTATACACAAGGAAATTGAGGCCAAAAGAGGTTGAGTGGTTTGCCTGAAGTCATAGTTAGTGGTCGAGTCAGGACTCACAGATGTCATGTTCACCAATTCCTAAATCAGGGCTATTTCCACTCTACATCTTGTCCTCAGGCAGTCATTTTTCCATGGTACAAAGGCAATAGTTGGGGGAGGAGAGAATATGCCTATCTTGTTCCTTTCCAGTATAATTCCCTTATCTGAACACCTAGGTATTATACTGCCAAATGAGTACTATAAACATATTCTGATAAATACCTTTCCATTTGTGCTTATTTTGGAGTCAAGCCAAGGAACTCACCTGCTCATCTCATAATATTGAATTTAGAGAGTGATTTTCTTATTGAAAAGAGTAAGCTCTGAGAAGTAGACTGCATGGAACAGTCTGGAAAATCTCACTCTTTCCCCAAAGACTTATAAAACTGTGTATGCCCTTTGACCCAATAATGCCGCTAGTACGTCTGTTTTCCAAAGCAATCAGGGAAAAGGAAAAGAACCTCTATGCTCTAAAATGTTTATAGCAGCTCTCTTTATGGTGGCAAAGAACTGGAAAATAAGGGGATACCCATCAATCGGGGAATGGCCGAACAAGTTGTGGTATACGGTTGTCATAGAATATTCCTGCGCTGTAAGAAATGATGAGCAGATTGATTTTAGGAAAACATGGAAAGACCTGCACGAAATAATGAAGAGCGAAATAAGCAGAACCAAGAGAATGTTGCATACACTAACAGCAGTGTTTTTCAAAGAATAAATGTGAATGACTAAGTTATTCTGAGCATTATAAATACTCATATCAACTACAAAGGACCTGTGACAAAAGATGCTATCTACCTCCAGAGAAAGAACTGATAAACAGAAGTATGCATAGTACGGTTTTACAGATGGGAAGATAGATAGATGGATAAATATATGTATATATCTGTGTGCGTCTACATGTGTGTGAAATGAAGCCTTCTCCAGAGTGGGGTGGGGAGAGAGGGAGGAAGACAGTTCGGAACTTAAAATGTAACAAAAAATTCAATTAAATTTTTTTTAAAAAGAAGAAAAATCTCACTCCTAATTTGGAAGAAAATTTCTTTAAGAGCTGGGGCTGCAGTAGGAAGAAAGGCAATATTAACATGTAGCAAAAACCAAGTAATTTAGCTAAAATCACATTGTCTAATGACAGAAACAGTTGATTTCTTCCCACGAAGCTTATTTAAAAGTCTGGCTTTTATTATCTTACAAAGACATTCCATTCCATATAGAGTACTGGACTTACAGTCCACAAGACTTGAGTTCAAATTCTGACTTGGATCCTTACTAGCCAAGAAGATTTGAGTTCAAATACTCTCATAAACTTACTAGCGATGTGACTTAACTTCTCCTTGCCTCAATTTCTCCTTCTGTAAAATTAAGCTAATAATAGAACCTTCCTCCCAGAGTTTTGTAAAAACTAAGTGAAATAATCCCTTTAAGAACCTTAAAATCACTATCTAAATGTCAGCTATTATTATTTTTATGCTGATTTCTAGCACCTAAATATAATCTGATTTAATTTAAGCCATCTAAAAAGATATTTGCTAGTAAATACTTGTTAATTTGTAAGTACGTGTCTATTGTTAGTGTTCCTATATATGTATATACACATATATACATGTATGTTTATGTATTAACCAATCACCACATAGTTTTTTATGAGTATGTATAAAGTATATAGAGGAGGCAAAGGGCCTCAACATACTGATGGATGGATCTGGAGTCAGGAAAACCTGAGTTTAAGTCCAGTTCCAAACACTTACTAGTTTTGTAATCCTGGGCAAGTCATTTAACTTCTGGTTGCCTCCGTTTCCTCATCTGTAAAATGGGGATAATAATAGCATCAACCTCCCAAAAATATAGTGAGGATAAAATGAAATGATATTTATAAGTGTTTTGCAAACTTTAAAGTGCTGTATAAATGCTGGTTATTTTTTTCTTAGGCAGTGGGGTTAAGTGACTTGCCCAGGGTCACACAGCTGGTAAGCGTTATGTGTCTGAGGCCAGATTTGAACTCTGGTCCTTGTGAATCCAGGAGTGGTGCTCTATCTACTGCGCCACCTAGCTGCCCTTTTTTTTCTTATTTTTTAACAGACCTTGGGCAAGGTATGCATTTTTTGAAGGGTATTGGGTAAGGAGAAGGGGAAAGGAGAGGTGCTACACTTTTATTTTATTGACTATAACTTCACTCCTTCACTAACAAATCCTGTAGTCCCCAATATGCCAGAGAGTTGAAGGCAGAGAGGTACAGACAGGGTTATGGGTAGAAACAAAAGGAAAACCATGCCTAAATCAATTCTCTCCATTACAGGTTCTGGTTTGTGGTCACATTGGGTATTTCCTTTATTGCTCTATGTGTTGGCTTCATTCAGAAGTATTTTTTCCACCACCATTTTACCACCAGTAACAACCATTTATGGAGCACACAGCTCACACAGGCACAGTACTAGGCCCTCTGTCAATAGTAGTTTTGCTAATAAATGGGCACTTTAAAAGCTTATTAAGGAAGCAGAGAATGACAAGGCCTTTGAAAGGCCTTATTTAATCCACATGCTTTACTATTGCTCCAAGAAGTGGGGTAGCATGATAAGGGAGTGGCAGACAGGTGGTGGGCCTGGAGTCAGGAAAACTCATCTTCCCGACGTCATATCTGGCCATAGATACTTACTAGCTGGGTGACCCTGGACAAGTCACTTAATCCTGTCTGCCTCAGTCTCCTCCTCTGTCAAATGAGCGGGGGAAGGCAAGGACAAACCGCTCCAGTTTCTTTGCCAAGAAAGTCCCAAATGACATCACCAAGGTCACTAAATAACTAAACAGTAACAGCAAAAGCAGTGGTCAGAGTAGCTATAGAGACTTGAGGCAAGGGAACATTTTTTTCCCAAGCAATTCTTTTTCTTCTTCCCTTTAACGGTGATAATATTTGTGCTCAGGTAAACACTGATTGGAGTATTGGGGGGGGTGTTTGTTTCGTGGTTTTGTTTTGTGGTTTTTCATTTTTTGGTTAAGACATGGAATTTTGGCTGGAACACCCTGTTCTTGGTGGGGGGGAAGGAAAAGAGGAATGGTGCCCATTAGCAAACACCAAAAGAAGGGAAGAAAAATGTAACCTGCGTTTAGCATTCTGCTAAAGAATTAGCAACCCTGGCAAGCAGCCTCTAAAGGCTCTTGTAGATTTTGACTTTTCAAAATGAGTGAGGAGGGAAAGGAAAGGAAGGAGATATTTAAGTACTCACTTACTTCATTACTAAGTCTAAAGACAGCTTAGAATTCTTTTTGAGCCCTACTGAAGAAATGCCATAAGTCACCTAGCATTTTAACCTGACGTCCTGCTTTCTCTCATGTCCCTAGAACAAGCTGTCCCTAGAACTTCCACCCCTCCTGTGTTCAAAAAGGAGTTAAAATGAAGTTAACTTAAAACAGATTGAATGTAAAGAAATAAAATGGACAGACAGCCATCACAAAACAATGATACATATGCATGGTGATGGGACACCACAATCAATCAACAAACATTTATTAAGCATTTACTATGTGCCAAGTGCTGTGGGTACATGTCCTGGGCATACAGGAACTTACACATCTAACAGGGGAGACAACAGCCACACAAAAATAGATGTAAACAGGAAACACACTAAAAAAATAGATATAAACAGGAAGGAAAATCACTTTAGAGGGGAAGGATGTAGGAAAAAGTTGACTACATCATTGCAACCAGACATGTTTTCATCAAGATCAGAAATGTTATTTTAAGATTTCCTAGTAGATCAGGAACGTATTATGAACTATGTTTGTAACACGAGTGGATGTCACCATGGCTGTTGTTCAGTTGTATCCGACTCTTTGTGACCCTACATTGGGGTTTTCTTGGCAAAGATACTGGAGTGCTTTGCCATTTCCTTCTCCAGATCATTTTACAGATGAGGAAACTGAGGCAAATAGGGTGACTTGCCTAGGGTCACACAGCTAGTAAGTGTCTGAGGTTGGATTTGAACTCGGTTCTTCCTTACTCCAGGCCCAGCACTCTATGCATTGTGCTACCTAGCTGCCCTATGTCACTGTAACACTACCGGCCAGTAGTAAGTACATTTTTTCTGTTTCTTCTTCCTGGTTACACAAGGGCAGGACTGAATCTTTCCCAAGCCATACTTTTGTCCCATATCACTTTGCTTTTCCTTCCACTCCCTTTCTCTCTGGATATTTAATCAGCCACACCCAGTTATAACAATAAGCTCTCTTTTAGCCTTAGAACAACATAATGGACCTAAGGTCTATTTTTCTACTTTATAAAGTAGCAGTTCTCAAACTTTTGATCTCAGGACTCCTTTATACTCTTAGAAGTTATTGAGCATGACAAGGAGCTTTTGTTTAGGTTATGTCTATCAATATTTGCCATATTATGGATTAAAACGGATAAATTCAAATTATTTATTAATTTTAAAATGTAACTATTATAAGTTAACACAAATAATATATTATGAAAAATAACTATCTTCCCAAATTAAAATTTAGTGAGAATAGTGGCAGTGGTTTACATGGGGTTTTTTTTGCAAATCTTGCTTGTTTGTTGGCCTTCATTCTGAAAGAGGACCAAAATGACATCACTGTGTCAGCGTCAAGGTACACTGTCTGCCTATGGCTGATCAGAACAATGTGAGCTCAGAAGGCTCTACCACAGGTCAGGCAAATTTGCAAATCCAATGTTTGTCTTGATATCAGATAGCTAGATTCTCATATCTGCTTCCCCATTCAATTTGTTATAGGTTGTTTGGTTGAAGTATATGAAACAAATCCTGCTTCATGTAATTAGAGAAGGGAGAAGTATTTTAATAGGCAAATAACATCTTACTATTATAAAAACGGTTTTGACCTCATGGACCCAGTGGAGAGAACTATTAGCATAAAGTTTAGGTAAGAATCACAATAGCTTAGAGCCCCAGTTAGCAAAATTCAGAGAGTGGTTTAGTTCTCCATCTTAACCTAAATTTCTGTTTATCCCTAGCTAACTCTTGGCCTCTTTATGCTGAAGTCAAAAATCAGGAAACTATCAATTAAATGAAGCAAGCAAAGAAGATTAAAGTGTCTATTACTAGAAAGGCATGGTGAAGGGAATTTGGGGATAGAACAGACCTTTTTTTTTTTTTTGAACTTCCCTGAGTCACCGAACAGGTGACTTCCTTTTCACTTTGTTGTCCCATGTCCCTAATTCTGTACAACTCAGTTACTTAAATTTGGATGAGGCTGGGGATGCATTCTCCTTGCTCATGCTATTCATCTATTAAAGTCCCTACTCCTTTCTCTCAGTCTGTGTTTCACAGACTATGTGTCCCTTAAGAGCACTTCAGCTTAACTCAAGTCTGCCTTTCAGCTGCAAGTTCACAATAACTCACATTAACTCTCAGGGCTGAGAAGGAATGCTTTCTGATAGTTTGATGGCTGGCAGTTCTCAAATCCCCATGACATGTTAATGTTATATTAGTGCTAGTGGTAGGCAGCAAGAATGTGCCTCTCATTGCATCCTGCTCTTTCATCACCAATTCAAAAAATTTCTTTCTATCCCTGTTAAGATTCTAGGAGAAGATATTCAATGCCATCCCAATTAAATTATCAAAAAAAGTGATCTTACTGAGTTAGAAAAAATTGTAACAAAATTCATACAGAAGAACAAAAGGTCAAGGACTTCAAAGAAAGCAGGAGAAAAAGATGTAAAGGAAGCAGATTTCAGCAATATTAGAGCTTAAACTGTATTATAAAGTGAGAGCATTGTTGAAGTATAAAATGGATAATTTTGATTATTTTTAGTTAAAATTTTCTTGTGTAAATAAAACCTGTGTGGCCAAGAATGGAAGGAATGCAGAAAATTGGGGGGGGGAAACTTTTATAGACAATCTCTCAGATAAGATGTGATTGGGTCGGAATATTGCTGTGGTGTAGGAAATGATGAGCTGATTGATTTAGAAAAACATGGGAAGACTTGGACTTATGAAGGAAGATGCAATCTATCCTCCTTCAGAGAAAGAGATAACAAGAGGAAATAAGCATAGTATGGTCTTACATATATGTGTGTGAGTATATATGTGTATATACGTGCATGTTTATAGATATCTATCTATCTATCTATCTATATATATCTATATATATATACACACACTTAATTATGGCCTTCTTTAGGGCAGGGGTGGGGATAGATGAGGGGAAAGTAAAGTGAAAAAGCCCACAGCAGAGAACAAAAGAAAACCTACAAGGAAGCAAAGAAAAGCTGGGCAGCTTTTAAAACAATATGTAGTATTTATTATGTAGGTTTTCTTGAAATGGAAATTTGTTATTTTATATTGAATCATCTATGTTCTGCTTTGTACATAGCAATGATTTTTTCTTTTCTTTTTGTATTTAAAAAATTAAAAATTTCAAATTTAATTAATTAATAATATATAAAATATAAAATATATAATTATTTATGATAATTTAATAAATTAAAATTAAAATTTTTAAAAAATTTAAAAAATTCTAGGAGAAGAGAAGTCACATGAGGAAGATGATGTTTCCAAACCATTCTATCTGTACTCTGGCCATCATCCCCTTCATCCCATCATAACCTTGGAATTTGCTCCTGGAACCATTCTTGATTTGAAAGCTTTTGTATCATTTTGCCCAAAGCTATGCCTTCACATCACTTCTAAGCTCTCAGTTTCAAACCATGCTACTGTCTCCCTCCTGCCCTCCATAATTTCCAACTCCCCTTTTTGTGTTGTCTTCTTCCTAATAGAATATAAACTACATGAGGGCAGGAACCAATTTTTTTTAATTATTTGTACTTCTATTCATAGTGATGGGGTTGGGATCTGGACCCAAAAGAAGAAAAACCCTGGATTCTCCCACATGGCCAAATCTCTGGCATTTGCCTGAGGCTACCAACTGGCCTTTCATTGTGGCTACGCCAAATCTCCCAATTCTCTGTTATGCTTAACCTTGATTTCTTTGGGATTCAGAGCTAGTAGTGGTATTGCTATGTCAAAGCAAATGAACAATTTTATAGCCCTTTCAGTCCAGTTCCAAGTTGTTCTCCAGAATGGCATTAACTCCACCAACAATGCATTAGTGTCCCGATTTTCCCAACATTCCCTCTAGCATTTGTTATTTTCCTTTCCTATCACATTAGCCAATCCAATAGCTATGAGGTGGTATCTAAGAGTTATTTTAATTTGCATTTCTCTAATCAGTAGTGATTTAGAGCATTTTTTAATGTAACTATTGATAGCTTTTGTTTCTTCTTCAGAAAACTGCCTTTTCATATCCTTTGAACATTTATCAACAGAGAAATGGTTCTTACTTTTATAACTTTGGCTCAGTTCACTATATATTTGAGCAACAAGTCCTTTATCAGAGAAACCTGCTGTAAAATTTTTTCCCCTCAGTTTCCTGTTTTCCTTCAATAGATTTTTTTTTGTACAAAAGCATCTTTATTTTACATAATCAAAATTATCCACTTTACTTCCCATAATCCTCTCTCTCTTATCTGTTCATAAACTCTTCCCTTATCCAATGATCTGACAGGCACACTTTTCCATACTCTACTAATTTACTAATGAAATTCCCCTTTATGTTAAAATCATTTATCCATTTTGATTTTATCTGTTGTATGGTGTGAGTTGTTGGTCTGCTTCGTTTCTTCCATCTTTCCAAGTTTCTCAGTAACTTTTGTCAAATGGTGAGTTCTTACCTCCAAAGCTTAGATTTTTATATCAAATACTAGATTATTATAGTTATTTACTACTGTGAATTATATACCTAATCTATTCCACTGGTCCACCACTCTATTTCTTAGCAAATACTAGATCGTTTTGATGATTATCTCACTTTGTAATATAGTTTGAGATCTGGTATGGCTAGGATGCCTTCTTTCACATTTTTTTTTCATTAATTCTTGACTTTTTGTTCTTCCAGATGAATTTTATTATTTTTGCTAGCTCCATAAAACAATTCTTTGGTAGTTTGATTGGGATGGCACTAAGTAAATTAACTTAGGTAGAATTGCCATTTTTATTATATTAGCTCAGTCTACCCATGAAGCAATCTATATTTTTCCAATTGTTTGGTTCTGACTTTGGGGGTCATCTCCTGTTGTTCTAATCCAGATCTTGCCACTGGACCCAGATGGCTCCAGAGGGATAAGGTGAAGCTGGTGACCTTCTACAGCTTTCCCTCACTTAAATCCAAATCATTTGCAAGTCATGGCGTCATCTTCCTGATATGATGGTCCTCTTGGAGAATGAAGGACAGCAAGAAGATCTGATTTTGTTTGTGTGAAAAGTGTTTTCTAATTGTCTTCATATATTCCCTGAGTTTGCCATGGCAAATCCCTAGGATTTAATATTGTCTGTAGTTATTTTAAATGGAATTTCTCTATCTCTTGCTGATGACTTTTGTTGGTAGTATATAGAAATGCTAATGATTTATGTGGATTTAGTTTATATTCTTCAACTTTACTGAAGTTGTTATTGTTTCAACTAGTTTTTTAGTTGATTCTCTAGGGTTCTCTAAGAATATCATTATATCATCTGCAAAGAATACTAGTTTTGTTTTCTCACTGACCATTTTTATTTGATTTCTTTTTCTTGTCTTATTGCTACAGCTAGCATTTCTAGTACAATACTGAATAATAGTGATAATCATGGACAATCCTTGCTTCACCCCTGACCTTATCACGGAGGCTTCAAGTTTATCTTCATTACAGAGAATACTTGTTCTTGGTTATAGATAGATATTACCTTTTTTTAAAAAAAATGTACTGATTCCTATGTTTGTTAGTGTTTTTAATAGGAATAGGTGTTGTATTTTGTCAAAAGTTTTTTTCTGAATCTTTTGATATAATCATACAATTTTTGTTGTTTTTGTTATTGATATGGCTAGGATGGGATAGGAAAACTGGTAGTCTTCCTAATATTGAGCCAGTTCTGTATTACTGGTATAAATCTCAACTGGTCATAGTGTATGATCTTTGTGATATAGCACTTTAATCTTCTTGCCAATATTTTATATAAAATTTTGCATTGATACTAATATTTATTAAGGAAACCAGCCTTTAGTTTTCCTTTTCTTCTTTTTTTTCTCCTTTCTCTGGTTTAGGTCTCAAAACCATATTTGTGTCATTAAAAGGAGTTTGGTGGGAGACGCTTTCTTTTCCTATTTTTTCAAATAGTTTCTATAGTATTAGGATTAATTGTTCCTTAAATACTTAGTAGTATTCACTTGCAAATCTATCTAGTTCTGAGGACTTTTCTTAGGGAGTTCATTGATGGTTTGTTCAATTTCTTTTTCTAAGATAGAATTATTCAAGTATCACATTCCCTCTTTTGTTTATCAGCAGGTTTTTTGCAAATATTCATCCATTTCACTTAGATTATCAGTTTTACTGACATATATTTGGACTAGATAATTTCTAATGATTGCTTTAATTTCTTCTTTAATGGTGGTGCGTTCACTCTTTTCATTTTTATACTAGTCATTTGATTTTTTCCCCCTGTTTTAAAATCAAATTAACCAATGGTTTACCTATTTTATTGCTTCCCCCCCCCATAAAACTACCTCCTAGTTCAATTTTTTAAACTATCATCTCCCTTTTTATTTTCAGGATTTCCATTTTGGTGTTTGATTGGGGATTTTAAATTTTTTTCTTTTTTCTAGGTTTTTTTTTTTAGCTGCATGTGCAATTCATTGATCTGCTCTTTTACTGATGTGTGTATTTAGAGAAATGAAATTTCCTCTAAATACTGCTTTGGCTGTATCCCACAAATTTCAGAATATTCTCTCATTGCTGTCATTCTCGTTAGTGAAAGTATTAATTATTTCTATGATTTTTTGATCCACTCTTTTTTTGGGATAGTTTAGTTTCCAATTAATTTTTAATCTATATCTCCATTTCCCTTTACTAAATGTAATTTTTATTTAAAGGGTGCATTTAATTATATTCGGGTGCATTTAATATTTCCACTTTTCTACATTTTTGGTGCATTTTTATGTCCTAATATCTGGTAATTTTTGTGAATGTATCATGCAAAGCTGAGAAAAAAAGAATACTCTTTTCTATTCCCATTCAGTTTTCTCCAGAGGTCTATCATACCTAAATTTTCTAAGATTCTATTCATCTCTATTTTTTTCTTATTTATTTTATGTTTAGATTTATTTAGCTCTAAGAGAAGAAAGTTGAGGTCCCCCACTAGTAAAGTTTTACTCTCTATTTCCTCCTATAATTCATTTAACTTTTCCTTTAAGAATCTGGATTCTATGTCATTTGGTGTATATATGTTTAGAATTGATATTCTTCATTTTCTACGGTTCTTTTTACAAGATGTAGTTTCTTTGCTTGTCCATATTAATTATGTCTATTTTTGCTTTTCCTTTGTCTGAGGTCATGATTGCTACCTGTGTCTTTTTTCATCCAACATAATAGATTTTGCTCTAGCCCTTTTAATTCAGTTCATGTCTCTCTGTTTCAAGTATGTTTCCCGTAAACAACATATTGTCAGATCCTGTTTTCTTAATCCCTTCTGCTATCTGCTTCTATTTTATGGGTGAGTTCATCCTATTCACATTCACAGTTATGATTACTAACTGCATTTCCCTGAGTCCTATTTTTTTCTGTTTAAACTTCTCTTAGTCCTGTTTTGCTTGATCACTGCCTTCTTTTATTTACCTTCCCTTTTACTTTTATCACCATCCTTTATCATCTCCTTCCCTTCCTAATTCCCTATTGGGTAAGATAGATTTTTATTACCAATTGGATGTGTGCATATGTGTGTATATATACACACACATATATACACATACACGTGTGTGTATATATGTATATGTGTGTGTGTGTGTGTGTGTAGATGTAGATGTAGATATAGATATTTTCCCTCTGAACCAATTTAGACAATTTAGACCCCTAACCATTTTCCCCTCCACTGTAAAATCTCTTCCTTATGTACCTCTTTTGTGTGAGATAATTTTCCCCATTCTTCCTCTCTTTCCCCTTTTCCCAGGGCTTCTCTCTTTCTAATCTATCCATTTTTTTAAACATAATCCCAATATAATCAACTCACTCTTCCACATTCTTTCTATGTTGAATCCTTCCAACTACACTAAAAATTATAAAGTTCTTAGAAGATGTGTGCATATTCCCATATAGAAAGGTAAACAATTTAACCTTCTCAAGTCCCTTATGATTTCTCTTTCATGTTATTTATTTATATTTCTCTAGAGTCTATTCATCCCTCGTCTTTTCATCAGGAATGCTTGAAAATCCTCTATTTCATTAAATATCGATTTTCCCCTTAAATGATTATACTAGGTTTTACTGAGTGGGTTATTCTTGGTCAGCTCTTTTGCCTTCTGGAATATCACATTCCAAACCCTTCACTCCTTTAATATGGTAGCTGCTCAATCTTGTGTGGCTCCATGGTATTTAGATAGTTTCTTTCTGGCTGCGTGAAATATTTTCTTTTTGACTTCTGGAATTTGGCTATAATATTCCTGGGAGTTTTCATTTCGGAATCTCTTTCAGGGGTAACCTGTGGATTCTTTCAATTTCTATTTTACCCTCTGGGTCTAGATTATTGGGGCAGCTTTTCTTGATAATTTCTTGCAATACAATATCTAGGCTCTTTCTTTGATCGTGGCTTTCTTAAATCATCTTGCCTTGAACTATTTTCTGTTGTTGTTTTTTTATTTGTTTTTTTGTTTTTAGGCAGTTGGGGTTAAGTGACTTGCCCAGGGTCACCCAGCTAGTAAGTGTCAACTGTTTGGTCTGAGGCCAGATTTGAACTCAGGTCCTCCTGACTTCAGGGCCAGTGCTGTATCCACTGCGCCACCTAGCTGCCCCCCTTGAACTATTTTCTAAGTCAGTTGTTCTTCTGATGAAATATTTCACATTTCTATTTTTTCACATTTTCTTTTTTTTTTTCATTCTTTTGACTTGGATTGACAATCCAAATTTGGAAAAGGATATCTCATGGAGTCATTAGCTTCCACTTGCTCAGTTCTAATTTTTATGGAATTGTTTTCTTCCATGGGCTTTTGTATCTCTTTTCCCATTTGGCCAATTCTGTTTTTTTAAAGTATCATTCTCTTCAGTATTCAGTATTTCTTTTACCAGGCTGCTACTTGTCTTTTCATAATTTCCTTCCATTACTTTCATTTCTTTGTCTCCTGCTTTTGTCACTACCACCGAGTTCCACCATTTTTCATCCACAAGGGCTCTGGGCCAGTCTCCTCCTCCACATCACAGATGTCTCTTTCCAAACTTCTGTGTTATCATGGGCTGGAAAATGGCTCACTCTGACTTATTGTTGGCTCTAAATCTAGGTTGCTCTTCCTACTATACCATATCACCTCCTTCCCCTCCCCCCGCCAAAAATAAGAAATCTCTTCTGATCTTCATAATAGCTCTATGAGGTAGGTAGTACACACCATGGCTCCAGTACCCCAGGCTCTGGGATTATGTAGCCTATTTTAACCTTTGGGAAATCCCCTAGAGCATATGATTTTTGGCTTATTTTGCCCCCACACAAAATTTTCTCTGACAATGCCCAAGTATATCTTGTACTTTGATCTCCACAGATATGGACAAAAAAAATCTCATTTCTTCTGTTTTGTTCTGTTTGTTTTTATTTGGTTAGGTAATGGGGTTAAGTAACTTGCCCAGGGTCACACAGCTAGTAAGTGTTATGTGTCTGAGGCCAGATTTGAACTCAGGTGCCCCTGAATCCAGGGCCAGTGCTCTATCCACTGCACCACCTAGCTTCCCCTAAAAATCCCATTTCTTATACAAGAATTCAAGGTAACAATATCAGGTACAGAAAATTACTTTATTTCATTCCACAGGGAGAATACATAAAGCAGATAGGGCTCACAATAATCCATAAAAAAAAAATCAATACAATTTTCTTCCCTCTTCTATGAATCATTTCCTCCCGCTCTCCCAACCAATCTCTCAAGATTTATAGCACCATCTTATGATTTGGACTCCCCTCTAGAAGGGAAAATAAACTAGGGTTGCTAGGGAGACAATCTCTCATCAAGGTGAGTAACACTTTCAACTCCAGTGGCATCCACAAGCCTTTGGCCTTATAGTATCAACCTTAAGGGCTTGGATTTCTCCAGAAGGAAACAAACTTGGGATTGCTAGAGAGACAACTCCCTTCACATCATACCTGTATCATCCACATAACTCACAATAGTAGCAGAGGGCAAAGTCCAGGTTTCTCTGCACTTCAGTATTATGGCTCAGACCCATGATTTCCTCTATCTCCCAGGCTATTTGTTGAGTCCTCTGCACTCTAAGAAGCTGATACTAACCCAGCTCTGTCCTTTATCCAAAAGGATGGGTTTCAGAGCTCCCCAGGAACTGGTCTAGGAAACCCTTCCTTCCTCCATTGAGAAGGTTGGGTTATACATCTCCATCCCTCCAGGGAAGCCACATGGTCAAAAGCACTTTCAACTTTAGCTCCCTTTTTGGAAATATACAGAGCAATGAGATCTTCAGGTTAAAGAGTAGGAATGATAAATGTCCTTCTAAAGTGTTACATGTATGTCAGTTCTAGAAGAATGTGAGTTCCATTAGGGTGGAGATGATTTCTGTTAGGGATCTGTAAGGATGTAGAGGGCCACAGGCTGTTCAAGAGGTTTCACTGATGGGTGAAGGCCCCTCTCAGGTGCTGATCTTTGAGCAAAGGTCGCCTGGTTCGGTGCTCCATTGTATGGATCTGTAACAATCTTTAACTCCCCTAGTTATCATAAGGTCATTAGCAGTCTGTTCTGGGATCAGAGTCAGATAAGTGCACAGGACGTGCATGCGCTGTCCTTGAGCATAGCATGGGCTATATGTCATTGTAACTTGAGGAAGAGTTCCTGTTATTTTACTATATAATAAGTGCTTTGCTAAAAATAAACGGAGTTGCTTCCATCTTGTCTCCCACCTCATCAATGCACATTCGAGATAGAAGGTTAAGCTGGTCTTATCCCTTCAAAGTTAGGATCCTGCCTGTGGCGAGCTGAATTAGTTGTGCACAACAAACTGGCCCAACGTGGGGCCCCCCTTTGTAGTCTGAAGACTGAAGGGCAGGCAGCGGAGGAAACTGAGAAAACAACCCACGATCCACAATGTGGGACCCCCTTTAGCCTGAAAAGTGAAGGGCTGGGCCGGAGAAAAGGCAGAAAAATCACTCCATGGTCAGGACACCAGGGTCTTTGGGAAGCCAGTCAGCCTCCTTGTGAGAGGTCTCCAAATGGTATCCTGTGGCACAAAACTATGGAGAGGTAAGGTGAAGTCTTATCATGAGGCAAAATCTAGGTAAACTCTCAGATAAGGAACAGAATGTTAGAGAATATATAAAGTGATTGAGGAACAGGGGTGCTCGGTAACTCCTAAGAAAATAAGAGAGTTTCTAGATACTATTGATATAAAATCTCCATGGTACCCCAGAGAAGAGAGTTTAGATTTAGAACAATGGAAAATAATGGGAGAACAATTGACAGAATTTTATAACACCAAAGGCCCAAAATCAGTTCCTTTGGGTACTTTCACTATCCATAACCTTATAAAAATGGGCTTATAGGAGCTGTGAGAACATAGGAAGCTCCCGCCATGTGCCATGAGGAATTTCAAAAAATCCCCAAGGGGAAGTAGAAAAGAAACGTGTAGTCACAGCACTATATTGTGGACATTGTGGAGCATTATAAAGTGAAAAGGTTTCCTTTTATAAAAACTAAAACCTTAAGAAAGATTTTGCCTGGTTTTAGAATACCATGAAAAGAAAAGATAAAATAAAATAAAAATAGTATTATTTCATTTGTGTAGGGAATTTCTGACAAGTTTCTCGCTTTTGGATTCTCCCTGTCATTTTGTTCTATGTTTGTCTGTGTCTGTGTGAATGACGGTCTGTGATTAATGTCTGTAATTTGTTTAATCTTATACTGCCAGGCAGCCAAGGGCTGCAACTGGATTCTTTTTTTTTCTTTTTTAATTTTTTTCATATGCTTTTGAGTTCAAAATTTTTCTCCCTTTTCCTCCCCCCCACCTTCCCCAATCTGATATAGGCTTTACATTTAAACCCATTAAACGTATTTTCACATTAGTGAAGTTGTAAGTAAAAATTAAAACCAATAGGAGGAACCATCAGAAAGATGAAACAAAACTCAACAGAAGGTAAAAATAAGTGATAGCAATTCGACTTCCATAGTTCTTTCTTTGGATGTGGACAGCATTTTCCAATCCTGAGGACTATGGAGATGTCTTAGATCCTCATAATGCTGAGAAGGGTTCAGTTTAACAATCTTAGTCATTGCATAACGTGGCTGTTATTGTGTACAAAGTCCTCTTGGTTCTGTTCACTTCACTCAGCATCAGACGTAATAAGTCTTTCCAGGTTTTTCTGAAGTCAGCCTGTGTAACTGGATTCTAAAATGCTGTTAGTGACTTTCTCCCCTTCACCCTCCCTAATACCAGCTGCATTTCCCCAGAGCGGGTGGATGGGCGAGAGAATGGGAGAAAAAGCACTTCATTATTTAGGTTATATAATTTGATAAAAGGCAAGAAAGTTTAAACATACAGGAATAAGAAAAGTATGGGTGGAAAGAATAGTATAATCTGTTTGCATGAATAGCAGGAATAGATGATTTGAGAGTAAAAGATTTGGAAACTTTTGGAGAAAAAATTTTCTTTCTTTTTTGCATTCTAAAGCTCTGGCCAAAGCTTTGGGTGTAAGATTGAGAGATTATGTTGAAATATATTCTCTTCCTTTCTCTCGAATTCCAACCCTGGCCAGGTTGGGGTGTGGGGAGAAAAGAAGAGAGAAGGAGGATTTTCCTCTTCAAATCAAAAAGAAAAATTTTTAAGTGTTGGAACACAATCTAAAGATAATTTATTTCATTCACATTAGTAATATGCATGTTTCAAGTTTTAAAAATTTAGTCTCATTACAAATTGGTACACTTTTATGTGTTATATCAAGCAATTTTTAATAATTTAAATGTTATTAAAATGTGAACTAAAAGAAACTGAAAGGTAGTGAGATAACTGTGTAAATCCAGCTAAATTATTTTATCAAGTCTGGTTAATCTTGTTCTATGATGTTTTATAACTATCATTTAGAAAATCAGGTATTTCTGTCTTTACCTATGATTAAAAGAACAGCTTAGAGCTAAAATAATTTAACTATCACTCATGAAAATTACCAAAATTGTTAACTAAGTTATTTGAAGTTACTGTTTTTAAAGCTAAGACCTAGAATTCTTAATTACTTCTGAGTGAAAAGGAGGGACACAAGGCAATTCCCTTAACTTTGTAAGCTTGCCAAAAGCTCCTACCAACTGTGTCAAGGTCGTCTGCTCTGAGAGAGAATTTGTTTATGTTATTGAGTTCCTAAACAATTCATTTAGCTTACTGAGAAATTGCAACTTTATATAAATGATTTCTAATAATTGGCTTTTTCACCAAGACAAGTTTAAATGTGGGAAAGGATGTTAAATAAAATTTCTTATATATGTGAGTCCTAGTAAATCTTTATTGATTATTGCACTTCTATGAAAACAATTAACTGTATCTGGCTTTAAGCCACAATCAGCGAAAGTTACTGCTTGAGGTAAAAGACTCTTAGAACTATAATTAACTTTGTTTTGAGCTTGAATTTGGGTATGGTTGTCTTATTAAATCAGTATTTCCCATTTTCCCTATTATGATTCTTTAAGGAGGAATGTTTCTTACCATGTGCCAAAATTTTGTTCATCACACTATTAAACTTGTTAGTCAGAAATATTCCCAGACAAAAATAATTTATTGCATGGATGATAAACTTTACAGTTGTCCTACTACTACCAAACTTTCCTTATTAATGCCCATGGTTTAACAAGCTTTTCAGTCAACAAGCCTTTCAGTCTCATAGATTTATAGTTACCCCTGAAAGGGTACAGAGGGTGTCACCCTTTGCTTACTTTGGGTGTGTTGTTCTGTAGTCTGCAGGTATACCATCAAAATGTTACAAATTAATCAAGATTCCTTGATAATTTTTAATTAGTTTCACATGACTTTTACGGATATTAATTACTTTTAGCCTGCCTAACAAATCACCACTAATCAATTATTTTAAGATGAAGTTAAACTACTAGGATAACAGATAGTTAAAACTCAATGCATTTCCCCTTAATTTGTGTGCGTGATATTTTACATTTACTGAGAGCTGTTTTCTCCTGCCCACTGTTTGTGCTTTTTCTATCCATAAAACTGACAAAATACAAAATGAAATCCAATGAACTTGTTTGGGTTCTTTAAAATTCACCTGTTTTTATTATTGCGAAGAAGTCAGGAAAATTAACGATGCTTTATGACTTCCTAGCCTTTGACAGTTATTGATTTAAAAGATTGCTTTTTTACTATTCCATTACAAAAAGCTAAAAATGATACATTACATGGATGACATTGCAAAATTTGTTGCAAAGTCATGGGTTTCAAATAGCCCCAGAAAAAATTCAAAAACATCCTCCACATATCTATCACAAGAAATGAAATGGTTCAAGCTGATTTTATCAATCAATTAGCTCGCAATGTATCTAAAGGTTTTCAAACACAAAAAAGGACAGATGATGAATTTTACCATATACTTGAGGGAATGAAGGAAATCATTATTGAAATAGGTGATAAATTGGATATTTTAGAATATAGAACACATTTGAAATGTGATTATAGGTATAAATTCATTTGCCTTACCAATGTTAAATACAATAAATCCCAATGGGATTGGCAAAGAATACGTAGGCATCTGAATGGGCTGTTTGGAAATTATACTATTGCAGTGGATATTGATGACTTATACGAAATTGCTAAAGATATTGCAAGGGCGGGCTGATAAAGATTTGATGCCAGATAAAACTGCCCAACATATACCTGATTGGCTAGATAAACTCCATAACCCTTTTGATAACCTTGGACATTGGCTTATGTCTCTGTTGTCTTCTTTGTTGCCACTATGTTTGCTATTGCTGGCCGTGCTGTGTTTTGGACCGTGTTTGCTCAGGTGCGTAGCTAATCAGATAAAGGACTTTGGAACTGAGCTTCATATGCTCCATCTCCGTCAAAAACAAATAGGGGGAACTGTTAGGGATCTATAAGGATGTAGAGGGCCACAGGCTGTTCAAGAGGTCTCAATGATAGGTGAAGGCCCCTCTCAGGTGCTGATCTTTGAGCAAAGGTCGACTGGTTCAGTGCTCCATTGTATGGATCTGTAACAATCTTTAACTCCCCTAGTTATGGTATGGTCATTAGCAGTCTATTCTGGGATTGGAGTCAGATAAGCGCACAGGATGTGCATGCACTGTCCTTGAGCATAGCATGGGCTATATGTCATTGTAACTTGAGGAAGAGTTCCTGATATAAGTGCTTTGCTAAAAATAAACGGAGTTGCTTCCATCTTGTCTCCCACCTCATCAATGTGCATTCAACATAGAAGGTTAAGCTGGTCTTATCCCTTCAAAGTTAGGATCCTGGCTCTAGTGGTGGGCTGAATTAGTTGTGCACAACAGATTTCATTTTTGACTTTGTAACCCCAGCACTACTATAATGCCTGGCAAATAGAAAATGTTTAATACTTGTTAGGTAGGGAAAGATAGCATTTTAGAGAGATATCAAGAACTTATATGTCAGACAGTGTGCTAAGTACTGGGGATACATATAGGGTTCGAAGATGGTGGATAGCAGGTGAAGTGGTGGATTTGTTCAAGGTGAAATATGGCAAAAGTTCGCCTATGGGAGCCCAGGGTGGTTTGTGGTACAGAGTTTCAGATGAAGAAGAAGTAGGTATAAAGGACAGAATGGAAACAGCATAGACTGGAACTGGGAGCCAAGAAATCACTGTTCAAAATTCATTCAGGTGTAAAGAAGGTGTACCTAGGTTTCTTTAATTCCAATTGATGATGGAGAAGACATGATGCTAAAAGAAGAATTATCAATATTAAGTGACAGGGAAAGAAAGAGAAAGAAAATGATCAATGGGGCAAGTTCTCAGAGAAGATGGGACAAAACACACAAGTATAGGCTTTAGCCATACTAAGATGAAGAGCCACTTTATCCTTAGAAATTGAGGCAAAGGAGGAAAGTACCAGTGAAAGGATTTTGAGGTGTGAAGTCAGGGATTTCAGAACATTTTGAACAGATGGCCCAAAGCAGAAGGGAAAGCTTGTTGTTGGTGGGGGTGGTACTAAGGTGAGAAGTCTGTAACAATGATGGTGAAAGAAGTTGAGAGTCCATCAGAAAAGAATAACAGATTACCACACAGCAGTTTATTAAGGTCCAGTGAAGATTAGAGAACTTGCATTTGCAATGGCCCCAAACATCATGACTTCTTCCAGCAGCTTAAAAAGGAAGCAGGCAGCTGATGGTGGGAGTGATCCAAAATGGAGGGCTGGCAAGATGTGAATAGGGACAAGGAGGCAAGTGAATTGAGGGGTAGAGGACTGCATACAACCGAACTGGTCGAGCAGGGAGGAAAATGAGCCCTGGGTGATGAAGTGAAGGAAGAGATTAGGCTACAAAATGAACTGAGAGTAGAGTCCGATTTGGCAGCAAGATCAGAATTAAGAACATAAGGAACTGCAAGCAGTTTAATAATAATGACTTAGTTCCTATATTGTCATACGTGTTAAATTCAACTAGCTATTCCAAGACCACAGACGTTTACCCACAAGGGCAATGTATATGTTTTTTATTTTGCATTTGCTCTGTTCATGATAAGAATTATTTTCCAAAAGATATTTAATATATTTTTCTCACATACAGTACCTGACAGGATCTTGTCACTTTCTGTTTATATGTGTGTGTATGCACACAAATACACACACACACAACACACACACACACACACACACACCCCAGCCAGCCATGGATATTTTGGTGACTTGAACCAGATTTGAACCTGAACCAAATACTCTTATGAGTTCTGAAACCTTATTTAGGAAATGTTGTAGACTATTGACCTAACTAAATGCCATAAAATGCTTCTGCTAAACTTATTGAGCTTCCTTTCTTAGAACAGACAATGAGCTTCTCTACCATTGGCTGTGGTTTATCCTGCAATCCAGAGATAGATGGGAACGGGATGATCTCTATGAGGGGGATAATAGAGAGGGTAACTGGACGTGGAGTCATGAGGACCTAGGTTCAAATATCTACTAGCTGTGTGACCTTGGCTGAGTTATTTAACTTCCTCTATGCCTCAGTTTCTTCAGCAATAGAGGGGTGACTTCAATCACCTCCAATGTCCCTTCCACCTCCAAACTTATGAACCTAAAATCCTGAGATGAGGCTTGGATCTAGTTTCTGCTAAGACTGAGAGAATTTAGCATAAAACAGAATAAAGCAGAGTTTGGAATGACCTGTAGGAACTTTACTATCTTTTGATACTATATATATTGAATTAAAAAAGAAAAGACATACTCCAAAGACCTTGTGCCAATTTACCTAGAAAACATTAGCCAAGGCAAGAGAATAAAGTTCCCTGAAGATAAAACAGAGAATCATTATCCTAATTAGCACTGTCTGGTTTGCTATTTTAAATATGCCTAAGTAGTAACAATATTCCCGGGTGATGTGTCTGGCTGGGAGTCATGGGAGATTGCAATCTCTGAAGAACTGAAATGGAGAATCACCAAAAGGGCAAAGAAGAGGCACACAACAGGAATATGTGAGTTCCAACTCATTATCGGTCACACAGGAGAAGCTGTGTAAAGGATGACATCAGAGTTGTATGACCACAATAAAAAGACATGTTTAGTCACTAATGGATTCTGGGGAATCCATGCAATGTAGGGGGTGACTAGGGACAGGTAGGTAGTACCGGCCCTGTAATCAGGAAATTTGCTTGTTTAGTCATTTTTCAGTCATGTCTGACTCTTCATGACCCCATTTGGGGTTTTCTTGGCAAAGATACTAGAGTGGTGTGCCATTTCCTTCTCCAGTTCATTTTATAGATGAGGAAACTGAGGCAAACAGGGTTAAATGACTTGCCCAGGGTCACACTGTTGGTAAGTGTCTGAGGCCAGATTTGAACTCAGAAAGATGAGTCTTCTTGACTCCAGGCCTGGTACTCTATCCACTGAATTACCTAGCTACCCTAGTCAGTAAGCCCTAAGTTCAAATACTACCTGCTTCAGTACTTAATTCATTCTAAGAAGTCCATCTATCTTTCCACTAACTTTGCTCCCCATTCAAATAGCTTCTTTCTGATTAGCAATCGTCCTAACTAGTCTGAATCTTTACATTATTTCCTTATTTCTTTGTATCTATCAGGAAAAGAAAAAAACTTAAAACCAACTACATAACATAACTTGGAACTTCTTCAGGCCAAACTTCAAACATGACTAGGGGAAAAAAAAAAGATAGCTTTGAATCTTGCCTTTGATATACTTAATTCCTCATTACTTCTATTCTTCTTTAGCTTGCTTACTAACAGCTCCTTAAAATACTATTAATTCACAAACTTAAAACACTCTTTTAAAGTCTCTGGATAATTCTCCATTCTCTGCCCTCTGCATGCCCCTACAACCTTCTCTATCACAGATCTGGCATACTGGCTGAAGGCCATACATACAGTTGCTGCCAGAAATGCCCTTTGATTTTCTCTTCTCCCTTTAACCTTTGATCCAAATCACAGATGCCCTTCCTTCTCCTTCCAGGGCGTTTCCTTCATCCCATCTCTTCCCCATCTCTCCTCAGGCCCATCTCTTAAAAATGTTTCCTTTTTCAATCATTTCCAGTGATTCTTTCTCCCCTCTCCTGGTCCCTGAACTTTTAACACAAGAATTTGTGTCCTCCCACCTCCCTGCTCCTCACTATCTTGCCAAATCTTCCTAGCTTTTGAACTATGATATTTTTTAAATGTCTGCCCTTTCAATCAGAGCACATTGGCAAAATATTTCTAACCCATGTTCTGGTATTTTCCAATGTTAATTATTAAAACCACCTACATACTGGCTTTTAGTGTAGAGATGGCAAAGCTTATGCTCTTTAGCTCTCAGCATCAGCTATTTTCCCAGTTATTCTGCCCACCAAGCACCCCAGCAACAGCTATCTCTCTATCTCTTTTTGCAACATTCTTCAGGATGAATCTATTGTGGCAGCCCTGTTTCACATTCATCTTTACATATTATGGTAAAGGGGGAATGAAAATTGCTACTCTAGATGCCTTTTCCTACCCTTCAATGCTTGCTGACCACTTCCATATTCTTGACCTTTTAGGGATCTCAGGCCCTTTTCACAATCTGATAAAGCCTATGGAACCCCTTTTCCGAACAATGTTTTTAAATGGCATAAAATAAAATGCAAAGGAATAAGGAGGAAATCAGTTATACTGAAAGACAGTTATCAAAATATTTTTTAAAACAAGAACCCCAGATTAGCTCTTTGTGGTTTATGACTGTTATCAATATTGCTTGCTGGTTTATCTCCCTATTTTCTACATACTTCTTCCTCTCTAACTCATCCTATAAATCAATGGCCACATCAAACTTATTGAAATACTATCACATCATATCACTCAGAAATCTTTAGTGGTCCCCAGGGCTCTCAGGAACCCAAGTCTCACATCTTGGAGCCAGAATTTGGAGCCATAGGTTCACATCAAGTTCTGACTGTGCAAGGCCCTAAGATTAGAGTTGGAAGGAACTTTAACATGAACATAGTTTGTTTTATAGATGAGGAAACTGAAGATTAAGGCCAAGAAGTTGGTCAGTGGCAGAATCAGGAACTGAGCCCAGGTTCTCTTGCTCCCCCATCCACTGCTCTTTCCACTGTACCACAGATCAGAGGGCCTTAGCACAAAACCCAGCTCTGCTGTTATTATGATGGAATCATACATATACTTAACTTACATGTACTTATAGATTACAACATATTTATACTTAATTTTCACAAATGCACATTCAGGAAAAATGAAACAATTTAAATAATGCTGGCATTTCCATGTACCATTCACCATTCTATTCAATGAGCTTGTGACTCAGAGCCAGCATGAGGTGATGGATATACATTTGATTATTCTTTGTCAAGCTTAATTCTCTCCTGCCCCTCACAAGTGTGAAAATCTACAACTGTTGAATGTGACTATGTAACCTCATATTCATCATATCAGTGGGTAGTCTATTCATCTTTTCTGCAAAGTTAATAAGGACATCCTTAGCTGGCCTTCCCAGGCTGATGTTTTTTCCTCCTTTGGCTTTTATATGTCCCCTTTGTTCTCATGATGAAGCAAGAAGACACATTCAAACACAATCACATCTATGGGTGAAGCCTTTTCAACATTATTTTCCTCTCTAAATAGCAGCTTTCCTACTAGCTAAATATTCATCTATCCTTGTTGTTGTTGTTTTTTTATATAAATGGTTCCCACTCTTTCTTTATCAATAACCCAGCTGAGTATAGTAAAAAAAAAAATAGAATTTACAATCAACTGTTTCCAAAGCAATGATCTCAGATCCACCTGTCTTCTGATTCAGACTGCCTTCTTTTAAAGAAACCCTAGCTCTCCCCCCCCCCACCACTTGTAGCTACAATGGCATATAGATACTGTAGTATAATTCTAGAGAATTTAAGAGATTTTCAGGAGTAATTTTGATGATAAATAATTTTTGCCTTTATGAGTAGGGTTAAAACCTAACCCTCTCAATTCCCTCAGCTCACTCTCTCTAAGATACAACTGTGTGGCCTCAGGTGGAATCACTTAAACTCACTTGATCTCAGTTTCCTCATCTGTAAAGTAAGAGAGTTTGACTTGATAACTTTTAAAGTTCCTTCCAGCTCTAAATTATTTTCCTATTCAACCTTATTCGTTACTCAGTTCTAAGCAACCCATTCTCTTCATTGTCCCCCAAAGGCAAGATGTTTATTTTTCCCTCAGTTTCCTTTCTCATGTGGTTTCCTTCTACCTAAAATACCCTTGCCATTCTTCTCTTCTCAACCAGATCCAGTCACCCTTCAAGGAACATCTCAAGCTCCACCTTTTCCATTCAACCTTCTCTCAACTACTTCCCCCTAAATTAATCTCTTTCCTCCTTCCATGTATTATTATTATTACTCTTATTTTCTATCCTATCTAGTCTGGCTTTGAATGATAAGCTTTTCTCTTTTTCATCTTCAATTTCTTCAGTACATATATATCAAATGTCTACTGTGTGCAGAGCACTGCATTATTCACCATGGGAGACACAAAGATCATTAAAGAGATGATCTGCCCTCATAGAGAACACAATTTAATAGAGAAATAAAAATTCCCTAATCGCTACAATAAAAAGTTAATGAGAGAGGTGATGACTAAATACCAAATGAGATCTAAAGAGGAAAGTATCATTTTGAACGGGGGATGAATCCAGCAAAGTTTCATGGCAAAGATGATACCTATTCCCTAAGTCTAAGAGGATTCTCTTCCTGTTATCAATTTATCAATCAAAAAACTTATTCAGTGCCTACTATGAGCCAGGCACCATGCTTAGTGCTAAGGAAACAAAGAGAAAGAAAAACAGGGCTAGCTGTCTTACGTTCTAATGGGAGATGACACGTACATTTGTTACGTACCTAAAAATCTATTAAAAAGCAACTAAAATATGTTATAAAGTAACTAAAAAGTAAAAAAAAAGTAAAAATTTATTTAAAAGTAACAAGGTAACTTCAGAGAGCAATTTATTAGCACCTTGCACACTAACAACATCAACAGTTAAATATCATAATTTATTCCATCTTCATCATTCTAGCATCTTACATTTTAAAGGGGAGGGAGGGAAGGGAACAGGCATTTATCAAGCACCTGCTAGTGCCAGGCGCTATGTTCAACACTTGACAAATATTACCTCATTTGATACTCACATCAGTCCTGGGAGGATGGTGTCAGCAGGGCAAGATTGGGGGGAGAAAGGAATAAGTATATATATGTGTATGTATGTGTATATATATATATATATGTATATAGTGTCTATTATGTGTTTGGCACTCTAAGTGATATATACATATATATATGTGTGTGTATATATATATGTATATATATATATACATACATACATACATACATATATTTTAATACACACACCACACATACACACACACACACACACACACACACACACACACACATATATATATATATATATATATATTATATATATATATATATAATAAAATCTCATTTGATCATCACATCAACCATGTGAGGTACTTGCTGTTATTACAGTATCCTTATTTTTACAGCTGAAAAAAAACCAGGCAAACAGAGGTTAAGTGACTTGCCCAGAAGTTTCTGAAGCTGAATTTGAACTCAGATCTTCCTGACTCCTTCCACATATATTATCTAACTTGAGCCTTATAACACAACAACCCCATAAAGAAACCAAAGCAAATGCATTATTATCCTATTAACCCCAGTTTACAGAGCAGCAAACCAAGGTTCAGAAAAGCTAAAGGACTTGACCAAAGTCACATAACTAATAAGTGTCAAGGATGGGACTCAAGTCCAGATCTTTTGAATTAAACTCCAGTGCTTTTGGTATAATACCATACTGCCAGGTCTTCTTGAGCATATTAATTTTTAAATTCCTACCTAAATTATATACATATATATGTATATATTTAAAGGCATGTTTTATCTCTAATAGTTCTTTTTTTTTCCTTCACAGTGCCTAGCACAGTGTTAAGTACAGGGTAGTTGTTCTGTAAGAGCTGTTTGAATTGAAAGGGAGAAAGAAGTAAGATAAGGGAGGGATTCATCTTCTTTGGAGGTTTCATGTACAAAAATGGGTAGATTATGAGCAAAGACCATTGCAAATGGAGTCAAATGACACCTCATCTGTGAAATGGGGAATAATAATTTCTGTCCTGCCTACCTCAAAAGTTTGTTGCAGGAAGGTCCAAATGTTACTATATTTGAAACACCTGGGAGTTCTAATGTGCTCTACAAATGATAATTTTAAGGTAAGAGTGTGAATGCTGAAATCAGAGGCCAGTGCTACATGTAATATACTATGCTTTCCCCATCTCACATGCCTGTGAATATACCAATATTCACATATCCATAAGCTATATTTCTGTTCTGACAGATGTTTTCTAACTCCACTCTTTTTATAATAATGACAGCTAACATTTCTATTGCACATTTAGATTTATAAAACATTTTCTATATATTATCTCATTTGCTTCTCATAAAAAACTCTGTGGCATAGGGACTATTATCTTCATTTGACTAATTAGGAAACTGAAGCTAAAAGACTTATCTAGAATCACACAACTAGTAAGTGTATGAGGCAGCATTTGAACTCAGGTCTTCCTGTCTCCAAGACCATTACCACACTGTCTCTTTGTACTCTATTTCTAGGGGTTTGTGTGGTGTTCAATTGTTTTCAGTCATGTCCGACTCTTAGTGACCCCATTTGGGATTTGCTTGGCAAAGGTACTGGAGTGATGTGCCATTTCCTTCTCCAGTTCATTTTCTAGATGAGGAAACTGGAGCAAACAGGGTTAAGTGACTTGCCCAGGGTCACACAGCTAGTAAGTGTCTAAGGCCAGATTTGAACTCAGGGGGTCCTCCTGACTCCAGGGTTGGTGCTCTATCCACTGGGCCACCTAGTTTCCCATTTCTGGGGGTGAGCAGCACGTCTGGATTATCCCAAAAGCCATACATTTCATAGATCCCTTCCCCTTTCAAAGACACATACAGAGAAAAGGACAAAGAAAGAAAAGGGAAAAATTAAAATTAAAAACCCTTTCTGGCCCTCAAGCACCATTTGTGCCATATAATTCACCTCCCCTTATTAGATCTGTGCTTTGAATTCTATCTTGTCTCTAGCCTTCCTCAGAGAAGACACTCACTGCTTTGTTTGCTGAATTTATGGCTCTCTATACAAAGAAAATAATGGTGGTGATGTGGTCCCAATGTCTTGGAGCCTCAGTTTCTGTACCTATAAAATGAGGGAATTGGACTCTATTAAATGCTTGAGCTCAGTACCTGTCAACCTATACAATCCCATGAAAAAGGCTCTTCTTACGACACCTGAGCATTATTTTTCTAGAATAGGTAAAAAAATTGATTAAGGAATACAGCAAATACAAATATTTAATTTTAAAAAACTCTTGTACCAGATGATTGTGCTAAATCCTAGTAGATAACAAAATTTATTATGGAACTTACATCTAGTAAGACAAAAGACACCAAAAATAATAATAGCAGCTAGTGTTTATGTAGTGCCTACTATGTGTCAGGTGTTGTGTTGAGTACTTTACAAAATTATCTCACTTGAACCTCACAACAACCCTGGGAGGTAATTATTATTATTATCCCCATTTTACAGTTGAGGAAACTACTATGGGCAATTTAGTTTGAAATTAAGAAAAATATTAGTTTCCTTAAACTTCTTCCCAAATCAGTGCCCTCCCTGAGTGGCCCTTTCCTCAAGAGGTTTCATTCTATTGGTGAAGAAAAATTCCTTCTCTATCCCATCTATCCCATCTCTACTTTCCCTATTGCAGTTTTGAAATACAATGGGTTGGCACAACAAATTAAATGGGAATTTTTTGGGAGTTTTGCGGAAGCCACACGACATGCAAAGGCCAGTAGATGACACAGAAAAAGTTTAGATACTCAGAAATGCATAAAATATATGTATAGGATTGTATAATACCAACTTATTTTATCTTTAAATACCATAATAATTCAGACTTCTCAGGTATGGAGGGAGGGCCAAAACATTTTATAGGGATTTTCTAGATCAGGGAGGTGTTGCCCCTCATCCCTGCCCCAACCTCCCTAAGAAGGGGAGAAATTCCCTAATTCTTCCAAATACTTACTTAGATGAGCCTGAGATCCAAACCACAGCAAGTACTTTTCTACTTCTACAGTTCAGAATGCCCACATCTTTTCCCTGCTCTCAGGATTTTTATCCATTTGCCCCCATAAATCCTCCATTTTCAATCTTAATCAATGTACTAGAGAACTTCTAGTGCTTTTAACATCTCCAGGAAACCCATGTAGCATTTGGGCTGTCTACAGACTCTTATTCAAATTATATGATGGAGTCACCTTCTTTTCTGGTCTTCTGTACCCTAGGGTTGCTGTCCTAGTCAACCCTTCAGAAAATATATTGCTCCTTAAGGGAAGGGGCTATTTTTGTTCTTTTTTGTGTGTGTTTCTTTGTATTCTCAGCATTTAGCATAGTCAGTCAGTCTCTCTCTCTCTCTCTCTCTCAATCATACACACACACATACACACACACACACACACACACACACCCCAACCAGTCATCTCATCCTCTGGGTCACCTATAAGTTTGCTCTTTCCAATATAATTATGTGCTATGACTCATCACATGACAATACTCAGAGAATACTGTTGTCAAAGAAACAGACTTTTGCAGCAGCAACTTAAATTCATTGCAAAATTTCCCTGATTTCTCCAGAATGAAAAAGAAAAAAGGAAATAATTTGCAAAAGCTTGCTTTCTCTTATTTTTCAAGGATAACAATGATGTTAAAAAGCATTCTCAAAAGGATTTTAAAGACATGAGTAAGAAGGCACATGAATCAGTAATTGTTTATGTCTTCTCAGTTAATGTTTTGGTAAAAATACCATCCATGATCTTTTCCTTTTTAAAAATCTTCTTCTCTTTGGAGTATCTTTTTAAAATGTTCCCCAAGTTCCTTTAAAATTGCACTGCTCCCCACAAAAATTCCTTCTGCCCCTTACCCAAGGTATTCTTTCTATACTGAAGTCCAATGGCCACTTTCTTAAACATTCAATTCGGTACGGAGGTAGCTGAGTCCAAATGCGATGGTTTCCACTATCCCTGTCTACGGGGGTGGGGAGGGACACTACAGAAATGATGGAAGATCTATCCCATTTAGTGTCTGTTGCCCACCTGGTTTTATCTACCAATCCTCTTGAAATGATGCAGCATTGCTAAATGTTATGTCAAACTCTCTTCACTCTTGTTTTCTCTTAGACTATTTTGTGAAGCTAGACTGTTTGAAATGCTCAGTTTTTCTCCCTAATGTGCAAATGCTCTTACAACGTAACATGGTATCACCTTCAGCTGCCATACTTACTGTTTGGCAAGGATATAAAATGTTCATTGTCTCAGGCAGTTTCTAAGCTCTTTCAGAAGTCTTACATGGGTTAAACTTCCCTAAAAATGGTTGCAAAGTCAGCATATTTACTTTTGTCCCTTTCCCATTTTATTGAAATCACCAGCTTAAACAGGTTAGTAGAGAGCTGCTTCAATTGTGTTTGGTATCTTCTCATCTTCTCATGATCGTTTACAATGATCTTTGTCTCAATCAGTTTATTTTCACTACATGCTCACAGCTGATTCTGAAATGATTATTGCCCTGGTAATTATCTTTTCCTGAGGTAAAGATATAGTCATTTTCATTTTTTTATGATGATACTAGCTGCATGCCATGTACAGTGCCTTCTGATTTTTTTTCTGAAGAGTGTTTTCATTAACTACAAGCAAGATGATTTCATAGACTTATAAGATCAGATCAATAAATAAAAAGAATCAAAGATCAGCTAGCCCAAGCCTCTCGTTTTACACATGAGGAAAATTAAATGAGAAAAGCTAACATGTCCAAGAGAAGTAACAATGGCCATTATTAAAACTGAGATCTTCTTCTGACCAGCCCAACATTCTTTACAAACAGCCCTTTGGACTCATTCCTTAAGATTCACCACATTTTTCAATATAGTTTTTATAATCCTTCACTATGCCCACCTTTACAATGAAGTCACCAAGTATCAAGGGTGGACGTTGACTTAGTTTGAGGGATCTTGTCAATTTCTTCACAGGACTAGTGCCAAAATGGAAATTATCTTCATAGTAGATACCCCTTATAAGCACCACAAGGCATCACCAAGTAAAATGAGCCTTCTTGTCGCCATTAGGTACCCCAAGTCAGTCATTCAATAAGTCAACATGCATTTTTCTTTTTGGTGAAGCAATTGGGGTTTACTTGCCCAGAGTCACACAGCTAGTGAGTGTTATGTGACTGATTTGAACTCAGGTCTTCCTGACTCCAGGACCAGTGCTCTATCCACTGCACCACCTAACTGCCCCCTCAATATGCATTTATTAAATGCCTACTATTTACCAGGTGCTGTGCTAGGTTCAAGGGAAGGCACTAGAATTAAAGGTGATTGGGAAAGGCTTCTTGGAGAACAAGGGATTTAGATGAGACTTGAAAGAAGCCAGGGAAGTTATGAAGCAGAAATAAGGAAGGGAGTTCCAAGGATGCAGGACAAGAAGTGAAAATGTCCAGATTTGAGAGATGGGGTATCTAGCTGAGGAACAGCAGAGGCCAGTATCATTGGGTCACAGAATACATGGAGATCAGGGGGTGTGAAGAATAAGAATTCTAGAAAGGGAGGAAGGGACCAAGTGATGTAGGTCTTTAAAAGCCAGAGGATTTTATATTTGATCCTGGAAGTGTGATAAGGAGTCACTGGAGTTAACTGAATAGGGGAGTGAAATGGTCAAACTTGCACGTTAAGAAGATTCCTTCGACAGCTGAGTGGATGATGAATTGGAGTGGGGAGAGGTTTGAGACAGGGAAACCAACTAGCAGGGTATTGCAATAGTCCAGGCATGAGGTGATGAGGGCCTGCACCAGGGAGGTGGTGATAAGTGTCAGAGAAGAGAAGGGGACATACATGAGAGGTGCTGTAAAGGTAGAAACAAGATGATTCGGCAACTCTTGGGGAATGGGGGCTGCAGGAAAGGGGTCAAGGATGACACCTAAGTTGTAAGCCCAGATGACTGGGAAGATGATGATAACCTTGACATAAAAAAAGAAGTTAGGAAGAGGGGAAAGTTTAGAGGGGGAAAGATAGTAAGTTTAGTTTTAGATATGTAAATTTAAGATGTCTACAAGACCTCCGGTTCAAAATGTCCAATGGAGATATGAAACTGATGGTCAGGAGAGAGGTTGGCACTGTACTAATAAATCAGAGAATTATCACCATAGAGATGACGGTTGAATCCAAGGAATTGACTAAGATCAAATCTTGACGAAGACCCCTACTAGCCGTGTAGGCCTAGGCAAGTCACTTAACCTCTCAAACATTCAGTTTGTTAATCTATAAAATGGAGGTAATAATAGCACCTGCCTCATAAGTTGTTATGAGGATTAACTGAAAAATAACATAGAGTACTTTGTAAAGGAAATGGAGACAGCAAAGGATGAGACAGATAGATAGATAGTATCATAGAAACAATGACTATGAACATGCACAAAACTCGGAGAGTTAGTAGAGTATACAAGGTCCTGGCATGCCATGATCCATGGGGACACCAAGAGTTGGACACAACTGAACAACAAAACATCTTCAAAACATTACATAAATTCTATTACTGTTGCTATTATTATTAGCCAGAATGTCAACATGAATAGGTTCATTTTTTCCCCTCCAATCTTGTTACTTAGTTGGTAATTAGACTAACACTCCCTATTAAGAGTACCAACAGTTAATCTTTGTAGACTGCCTGAAATCTTTATTCTTAATCCTTAATACCTTCTGTTCCCTTTTTTACTTCTCTGCCACTATCAAAGGGGACCATAAAGAACTGAGGACTATTTAAAATTTTTGCCCTTTTCACAGGTCAATATGACCCTTCCAAAAAATCACTTCCTGATGGCTTTTTGATTACTCCCCAGAAAGAGGAAACTAACTGTCCAGGCCCAAAGTTCTCAGTCTTACAAATAGCTATTTGGAAACAAATAAATGTGAAGATCAGATACTTGAAGATATTAAAGTCTAATTCAGGGGTGGGGAACCTACAACCTCAAGGCCATATGAGGCCTCAAGTGCAGCTCTTTGACTGAATCCAAACTTCACAGAACAAATCCCCTTAATAAAAAGATTTGTTCTGTACAACTTGGACTCAGTCAAAAGACTGCACCCAAGGGCCTAGAAGACCACATGTGGCCTCAAAGCTGCAGGTTCCCCACCCCTGAACTCTACAGGACTTGACAGACATGGAGTTTTTTAAAAAGAAATAACTGTCAAGTTTGAAGAGAAAATTAATGGTAGAGGGGAACCAACAAGGAAACAAATAATGTGGTATAGCAATTTAAGGGTCTATCTGACTTCACAGATAAGAAATCTAAGGATCATAGAGGTTTAAGTGACTTGCTCTAAATCGCATAATAACGGACCAGCAGAATTGGAACTTAAGTCCTAGTCTTCTTCCTTCAAGGCCAATGTCTCTCCCACTGCACCAATTCTCGATTTCTAGAATAATTTAGGTTTACCAGTGTAGAAAGATGTGGTGAAAACTAGCTCCTTGGAGTCTTTTTCAATTCTTTTTTTTTTTTCTGGTTCACAAATGGCAATCAAAAGTCAGGGTTAGTTATAGAAAGCACAGTACTAAGAAAGTTAGAGGTTAGGGAATTCATAGTGCAGCACACTACAACCACAACATCTCTTCCCTATTTAGACTGGGTTTGAATCTTGCGGTTTATCTCCTCTCCATCAAAGGAAAAACACGTACTACTAGTATGGTTATGAAAAGAAAAGCTTTGTTTGGGCCTTGCCCAGGAAGAGAAAATGTACAGGAGTTTATTGTAGTACCAGAGACAAAAGTCCATTGAATGCAGCCTGGTACCAAATTCAAACCGAGCTAGCTGTTTTTATAGCAGAATTTCATAATGAGGGAGAAACAACTCTGATAAGTGCATATTTTTTTAAAAGGGGATGGGCTAGCATCCCTCAGTTCCTCCCTTATTGCTGCATCATAGGGAAATGAGACTAAAGATAAGGAGATAGGATGAAAGTGGATGTGGCTACTGCTGAGTAACTGGCACTACAAAGGAAAAGGGAATGGGATCAGATTACATGCCTCTTTTCCCTACAGACTGCCTGGCACCTATTTGGAAGCCAAGCAAAACTGAAAACAATGGGGTCACTCAGATTCAGAATAAATGTCAATAATGTACTCTTCAAATTAGGTTCAAGTTTGTGATAAACAATTGTATTTACCTTGATCTATATCCAAGTCATTTCTAGCTTGAAGAGGGAGGTATCCAAATTGTTGGAGTCTCTCCCCTCCCTCTCCCCTCCCCACAGGAGTCCTGTGCCAAGACAATTTCAGGTAACATATGGAAAAGATATCTTATAGTGGATTTGGGTTAATGTTCAAGAACAGTTGAGTAACCAAGTCACTAGGATCACTTCTTCTCTCTTAAAACCAAGAAAGCTCCTTCCTGTCACCAATATCTTAATCCTTTCTCAGTGGAGAAGGGCTAGCCCTGTGGAGAAGCATGGAAGAGTTAAATTTGGTTATCATCTTTAATCTATTTCCCTCTTTATCCTTCATCTATCATCCACCTTTCCAATGAGCTTTCCAAAAGACTTTTTAGAGCAGAGAAAAAGCATTTCTTAATATTTCTAGAGAAACTAAAAGGTTTGTTGTTTTTTTTTAATGGATATCTAGATTACACTGCCTCAGCCTGCTGTCATCTCTGCAAAAACAGGTTTTATTTACACAGAAACCCTTGACAAAGAGAAGCTGTTGAACTTGGTTCCTTTGAGACAAGCAGGTAAGTACTGTGACTCAGATATCAATCAAGAAGGCTAAGCTACTTTATCACCATCAAATCACAATTAATGAGCACTCATAACCAGCATGGTCGTATCTGCAGCTGAAGAGTACTATGTACCCACAGTGATCCCCTTCTCTTACAATTGAGGTCATGAAGCTCAGTCAGGTTCACATAGTTTAGATGAAGATACAGCAGGTCAATGGAATGCACACCCCCACCCCCATCCAATGATATATAGAAGTAGAGAAATCTACTTAAGAATCAGGGGACAATATAAGTCAATTTACAATTCTAGGAGAGTATTATTTTTTTAAAAAAATGTGTGTATATGTGTGTGGGCATTTATCCCTTACATATAATTTCATATGGGTGTTGTATATACACATGTATATTTGTATATACATATGTACGTACAAACATATGTAAACATACACACACTATGGAATCCTTCTCTACTTGAATTAATTTGACATGAAGAGAGAAGGAGACTATTGTTGAGCCCATGTTTCAAAAAAAATTTTGCTTAGGGCTTCACCCGAAAGAATCAGGTAAGTTCAGGAAAATGAAGCAAAAGGGAGTTTATTACAACATACAAGGAATATGCTGTGGAATTCAAACTATATGCCGTTTTTAAAGATGAATTTCATAAGAGAAGACAATCCTGATAGGTGCACATGTCTAAAAGGGGGTGGACTATCTCACAGATGAGTTTATAACTCAGGTAGATGCAGATTTCTAAAAAGGGGATCAAAGCGTTATAGGGCTTTTCCTGTTTTCCAAGGAAACAGTTTGTTGTATCCAACTGTTTGTGACCCCATTTGGGATTTTCTTGGCCAAGATACTGGAGTGGTTTGCCATTTCCTTCTCCAGCTCATTTTACACATGAGAAAACAGGCAAACAGGATTAAGTGACTTGGCCAGGGTCACACAGTTATTAAGTGTTGGAGTTTGGATTTGAACTCAGAGTTTCCTGACTCCAGGATCAGCATTCCATCCATTGTGCCCCTTAGCTGCCCAACCCTTTCCTATGTTTAGGTTGGTATAAACTATAGCCATCCTACATAATACATCTGACGAACAGCACTAGGAAAGAAGGATGGGAAAATCACAGGTTCACTTGACTTAACTTGATGGTACACATCCATTGTTATGACTTTCCACTAAAGTGCTGGAATGTGTCCACAGGAGTATCACCAGGATGGCAACAGAATGTAAAACCATCTGAAGAACTGTTACTCAGGTCAGGAATGTTTGTGCTTAGAGACAGGACAGCACTTTTTAAATATCTGAAGGGTTGCCCTCAAGTAAGGAATAAAACGGATTCCTTTTTTTGTTTGTTTCCAGAAAACAACTAGGAACAAGGAGAAGTTAAAGAGAGACAGATCTAAATTAACTGTAGATGTGATTTTCCTAACGTGCAGGACTGATCAAATTATTCCCCTAATCAATAAAGCTCCAATGGTTCCCTACTGGCGGTAGGGTCAAACATAAGCTTTTCTCTTTAATTTTTAAAATCCTTAACAACCTGGCCCCTGTGTACTTATCTTCTATTACTGAACATGACTTCCCTTTTCATGCTCTCTGGTACAGCCAGACTGGCCTCCTCAGGTATGATATTCCATTTCCTGTCTCTGTAACTTTGTACTGCCTGGTCTCCCATGCTTAAAAAGCATTCACATCTCTTTTAGAATGCTTCTTTCCCTCCAAAACTCTACATAAGCAACATCTTCTCCATCATGTCTTTCCTGATGCCCCCCAGCTGCTAATTACCACCATCCCTCAAATAATTTACTTTGGGTTTGTTATACATACATACATACATACATACATACACACACATATATACACATACATACATACACACACATATATATTCTTTATACATACATACACATATTTGTACATACTTTATACATATATTTATGTTTATGTATAAAGTATATACTAAAAGTATATATATATACACTTATTTTATATATATTTATATACACAAATACGTGTATAAAGTATATATATACATAGGTATCTACACACACATATACATATATATGTATATATATACACATATGTGTGTGTGTGTGTGTGTGTATATATATATATATATATATATATATATATATATATATATATATATATATATATATATATATATATATATATATAGTTATGCTTATTTTTATTCATGTTGTTTCTCCCAATAGAATGTAAGCTTCTTGAGGGCAAGGACAGTTTCATCAGGGAGCCAAGGAAGATTTTTGAGTTGAGCAGTGGCATGGGCTTTAGGAAGTTTGTACTGGTAGCTGAATAGAGGCTATCTAATCCAACTCCAACTTTCATTTGAGGAAACTGAGGCCTCAAAAAAGTAAATGATCTACCAAAGGTCACACTAAGAGTAAATGCCAGAGCTAGAATTTGAACCTAGATCCTCTGCCTCTACCTCCAACACTCTTTTCATTGTATCATATTGTTTGGTCCATTATAAGAAAAAAAAAATTGCACAGCAAAGCTCCATTATAGTTCTATCACTGACATGCAAACTGTGGGATTGTCCTACAGGTAAAACTAATATATTGTTGGACTTTCTGTTACTACAGGGACTGAACTACATTTCCTATAGCCCAAGAAGGATCCATTTTATGCAGTACATGACTAAAAGCTTAAAATAATGCCCAACTTCAATGTTTCCCAACTGTCCACAAGATGCAGTCCAAACTCCTTAACTTAAAACTTAGGGCCCTAACATAAATATACTGTTTTAATTTCCCCCCAGTACTCTTACATGAAATCCTATACTCCAGTTAGCATGGCCTACTTGAATGTAGGATGTTTTCCTCTCCTCCTCTCTATCTGAATCCTACTCTTCCTTCAACACCTGTTTCTCCCCTGAAACTGTCCTTGACCCCCTCAGTCAACAGTGATCTCTCCTTCTCACCTCTTATATCACTTATTATCCATACCATTTATTTGGTACTAATACTGAAATGACTGAACAACAAATAATGCTTTGCATGATTAGTCATAGCCTTATGTGCAAATATTTTCTCTACTCAATAAGGATAAACATATAGCCATGATCCCTGGGATACCACCCTAACCCATATGATTGATGACTGTGTACAGACTAGCCCACTTAGCACACTATATCTTGGATTGCCCAAGACATCTGACCATGCTTCAGGTTCATATCCCATCTAGGTATCTACTTAGGTCATCTTACCCTCAGCCTGCTGCCATCTTCCCCCCTCCTTGCCCACTGTCATACTTTCCCAGAAATAAAATACCCCTCCTGGTCACCACTCCCCTCTTTCCCCTCCATGCACTGTCTTGCCCTACACAAGCAGAAGCTCCTTGAAGGCAAGAATTCTCTTGTTTTTTAAAATATTTCTATCTGCAGCACTAAGCATAGTGCCTGTCACATAGTATGCACTTAATAGATACTTTTTCTTTCATTGTCATATGAAGAATTAGTCTTTAGAATACTTTTAGAAACAAGGGGCTACATATAATTTGGTGGGGGATTTTTTTTGCTTGTTTTTATTCGTTTTTCAATCTTGAACTTAACAAATGCAAATAACATTTCCATACATATTGTAGAACAGAAGAGGGGCTTGTATAGGACACCTCAAATCTCTATCATGTACAGCTTGCTTTTTTCTTTTTAAGTGTAGAATTTCAGGGTGTGTTATTTGCAGACCTCCTTGCTGAGATAGCTGTTTGCAGCTTTTTGTTTGTATGTTATTTTCATTGTTCATGAAATACGAAAGACGTCCCTTTATTTTGATACATATTCCTTGTCCTTTTCTTTTTAAAGGAAACCAAGCAGCTTATGGGGATGACTTTTTTGTTGAGGCCCCCTCCCAAACTATTGTGCAGGGCAGAAACATGCTTGACTGCTCTGAAATAGTCCTAAATACATTAGACATTGGCAGTATTTCTTAACCCTCTCTCACTCCCATATCAATCAGTTGCCAAGTCATTTCTACCTTCATAACAACTCTCACAAATGTCTCTCTCCTTCTGTCCTCTGGCATTGCCATCACCCTGGGGTGGGACAGGTCTTCATCCCCATATGCCAGGGCTATTGCAACAGCTTTAAGTCTCTCCCCACTCCAATTCATCCTCCACTGAGCTGTAAAAGTAAATCTTCCTAAAGCACAAGTTTGGCCATGTTAACCCCCTATTCAATCAACTCCAGTGGTTCCAGATTACCTCCAGGATTAAATAGAAAATCCTTTGTTTGGCTTTTAAAGCCTTTTCATCACCTAGTCCCTTCCTGTCTTTCCAGTCTTCTTACACCTGACTCTCCTCCACCTTCTCCATGATCAAGTGACACAGACCTCCTGTTCTTCCCACAAGACATTCCATCTTATGACTCAGGACATGTTCGTTGGCCGTCCCCCAGGAGGGGAAAGCTCTCCCTCTTCATCTCTGAAACTCATAGCATTTTACAAAGGAGACCCACAAGAATTAACAGACAATCAGCAAAAAGACTTAGCTCTTTTCAGCAATGCAAGGATCTAAGACATCTCCAAAAGTCTCATGATGGAAAATGCTGTCCACACCAAGAAAGAACCATGCAGTTGGAATGAAGATCAAAAGCATACTATTTGCTTTTTTTCCCCCTTCTTTCTCATGGTTCCTCTTACTGATTCTAATTCTTCTTTACACCATGTGAAAATATGTTTAATAGGAATGTATATGTAGAGCCTATATCAGATTGTACACTATCTTGGGGAGGAAAGCAGGAAGGGAGGGGGAGAAAATTTAAAACTCAGAAGCTTAGGGAAGTGATTGTTGACAAATCAAAACAAATTAATATTAAAAAAAAGAAAAAAAAGAAATGTTTGATGGACATGACTCAATCTCCACCCTCTCATTTCTTATCTGATTTAAATTGAGTTTTGTTTCTTTTTGAAAACTTCATCTCAAGGTCCTTGTTTCTAGCCTTGTGACTTTGGACAAGTAACTTAATTGGTCTCCCTCTTAGAAAAGGAAGGGTTTGGAGTAGCTTTCTAAAGTGTTTTCCTACTTTAAATCTCTAAGATTCTCTGATTTAACTGACTGGAGATCTCTCCTACAATCTCCCTAATAAGCAAACATTCATCTAACCTCTGCTTGTAAAACTCTAGTAAGGGGGAATTCACTGCACTATACTTTGGGGAGCTCTCCTTATTATAAATGTTTTTCCTATATCATACCTAAGTCTACTTCTCTTCAATTTCCACACATTACTCCCAGTTCTGTGCTCTGGTGTTCAACAGAGTAAATCTTGTCCCAATTCCATATGAACCCTTTTTAAGTATTTGAAGACATAACATGTCCCTACTATGCTTTTCCTTCACCCAACTAAATCTCCAGTACTCTCAGGATCCTAATCACCATCTTCTGGATATACTTTACCTTTCTATGGGGATAGAAATATTTTAAAAAACAAGAGAATCCCTGCCTTCAGGGAGCTTCTGTTCATATAGGGGAAGACAGTACGTGGAAGGGAGAGAGGCGAGTGATGGCCAGGAGGAGTGTTTTATTTCTAATCACTTACGCAAATGTGATCACTCAAGTGAAGGTCTTTACAAACTTTAAAAAACTATGAAATTTCAATTACTATTATTCACACAGGACTAAATAGAAAAACTAAGAATAGAGTAGTGGAAGAATAATGGAGCTTAGGATATCATTAGTTTTTTTTGGCTAATGTGGACTACTGACTTCTATGCTTAAAATCTGCTAAAATCCCCAAATCTTTCTCAGCCCATATTATTATGGCATTTGGCAGTACAGTACACTTGCTAGCATGTGCCCGCTATCATGTGCATCTATATGTCAGTGACCTATGATTTTGTCATTTTGGGTGCTCACTCCACTAATAAAGATCCCAGTCTCCCTGTACAATGACCCCCAAGATTTGGCCAGGGTAATTGGCTTGCCCACGGCCACATTACTAGTCAATACAGAGACAGGATTTGAATCCAGGTCTTCCTTACTCCAGGTTCAGTTCAATTCGACTGAATTTGCCAACCATTTATAAAGCATTCACTATATGCACTTTTCCATGCACAGAGACAAAATAAAACAGCTCCTGTCTTCAAGAAACTTACAATTAGCAGGGAAAAAAACACCACGTGTACAGAATTAACTAAATACAAAGTAAATACAAAGGGTGAAGTCACTGGGTTGCTCCAGAGTCAGTAATTCCTATTGAAGCCTGCAGATACTGAGGTTGGATTTAGAGAGAAAATTCCTAGCCAAGTCAAGCCAAAAACCCAGAGGCCACTAAGGCATAATTTCCTGAGCAATGAAGTAATCAACAAGTATCTATTAAGCACCTGCTTTGTGCCAGTCTTTGTGTTAGGCACTGGGAATACAGAGACAAAAATTAAATGGTTCCTGTCCTTAAAGTGTTCCTTCTATCTTGAGGAACAGCATGTAACCATATAAGTACATTCACTATTACCACATCATACTATTGGCTATTGACATGACTGAGGTTCTTCTTTACTCTGAGGCAAAAAATATTGATCTGTACTGTTTAAATACTGCATTTGAGAATCTAATTCATAAAATATAAGAGTAAAATGTAATCAGAACCTATAATACAACACTCTACTACATCACGCTATCTTTCTCTCTATTACTTATTACTATTGGCCTCCTGAGAAAGAACTGACAGTCTGAATACAGACTGAAAAACATTATTTTTCACTTTCCTTTTTTTCTTTTTTTGGTTTGAGTTTTCTCCCACAAAATGACTAATATAGAAATATGTTGTATACAGTTGTACATATATCAACTTGCTTTCTGTCTCAGAGAGGGGGAAGGAGAGAGAGAGAGATTTTGGAACTCAAAATTATATGAAGAGAGAATGTTAAAAAACTTTTCATGTAATTGGGGGAAAAACAAAATATTATTTAAAATAAAAATAATAATGGTCTCAGAGTCAGGAAAACCTCTGTCCAAGGCTCAACTCTGACACATACTGGCTGTGCGACTCTGAGCAAATGACTTAACCTATCAAGGCTTTGAGACTTTAAGATTCAGAGAAGGTGCTGACCTGCAGTAAAATCACAGGTCCCATCCCTAATAACAATAACACAAAATAATAATTATTCAAGTCCCTGTGACCTGACCCCAACTGGGTGACCTCATTGCTATTTTATGTTCAAGTTTACCATATAGCATACTTGTCCCTCATTCTTCCACTACTGCATTCTTAGTTTTTCTATTTAGTCTTGTGTGAATAATAGTAATTGAAATTTTCATAGCACTTTAAAGTTTGCAAAGACCTTCACAAAAGTGATCATCTTGGAGACTCACAATAACTTTGTGAGGTAGGCACTCGGGTATTTATTTATTTATTCTTTTTTTTTTTAACCAGATGAGGAAACCAAGGCTCAGTAAGTAACCCTTGGTCTTCTAGCTAATATGTGACTGAGGTCTTCACAGCTCTGAATTCAGCACTCTAGCCACTAAACCATGTTGCCTCACAATTCAGAATGTAAAATCCTATGATAAAGTATGGGGATTGAGTCCGTACTTGGGGCTCACAAAATACTAATATATTTGTCCAGGGCTTTCAGGTACATTATCTTCTGAGAACCTTATCTCAGCCCTGTAAAGTAGGCAGGACAGGTGTGTTCTATCCCTGTTTTTTAGATGAGGGAACTGAAACTCCAAGAAATTGGTTGAATTGTCTGGTTCCAGTAAAGCAGTAAAAGGTCAGACTAGTATCTTGACCTTCTGATCCCAAGGAAGAAACATGGATACCTGGAATTTTTGCTTTGCTTATAAAGATTTTAACATAACTTGGAAAGCTGAAAAATTGTGATTTGGGTAAAATAATTTGTAGAGCTTCATTTCCATGATGGCATAATTCTTTCATTTCCTATCAGTTAGTGTCTCAGTTTCCATCACCTGTTCCTTTCCTGGATAAAGAGTATCTTGAATGTATATACATGGAAATTTAAAGTGATACTACTATAGAAAAAAGGTAATTTTCCATTTTAAGCAGATTATTGCTCAGCTATGTCACATTTAGAGTTTCTAGAAATCCTAAAAGTTTATTAAAAATTCAGGTCAAGATTTATTTAGTTTTTACCCCATGTGATTTCTCAACTAAATACTTAGCTTTGAAAAAGATTTCTTATTCCTGGTCTGCCAACTAATTAGTGAAACTTGCTAGATGTCATACCATAGGATCTTATGGACATATAACAGAATTTATGGTTTCCGAGGGAAAATGTTACAATAGCCATTGCTCAGAAGCATGGTTCCTGTCTCAATTAAATTGTAACCCATGTTTGCTAAAGATTATGTCACTAACTCTGGGGGAGATGGACTGTATTATCTTAGCAGATAATTTTGATCCTGGACTATACGCTATCTGGGGCTTCGGAAGTTCAACTTCTCAGCCAACTTGCCAAAGACGGTATTTTAGAGTCTGTTATTAAATAAGGAAAACACTATTTATTCTCCTTGTAAACCTTTTCCCCATCCCCTTAAATAAATCCAGAAATAAAGGTAAGATTGGGATAGGAAAACTGGATCTAGCTTTTGTTGTTGTTGAGTTGTTTCAGTCACATCCAACTTCTTGTGACCCCATTTTGGGGTTTTCTTGGCAGAGATACTGGAATGGTTTGCCATTTCCTTCTCCAGCTCATTTTTTACAGATGAGGAAACTGAGGCAAACAGGATTAAATGACTTGCCCAGGGTCACATAGCTGGTAAGTGTCTGAGGCTGGATTTGAGCTCAGGAAGATAAGTCTTCCTTGATTCCAGGGCCAGCACTCTATCCCAAATTTCCACTTGCTATTAAGTTAAAGATAGTGGGGCTAAGACAGAGTAGGGCTCTCTGGTAAAAGGAACTTTCGCTAGAGCACAAATTGTGGGTAACCAGCATTTTTCCTTCCTAAGAACTGCTCCTGAGTTTCTTATTCTCTGCACTTCTCAAATGATTCTTGATTGGAAGAGTGCTGACTTCTATCCTGGCTCTTTCTTGTAATCCAAAAGTGCATTATTTGAGTCACCTTGCTTATAACCTGGTTCATATCTTGGCATTTGTTTTTATCTATTCCCTCAGCTTGGCATCTTGGCTCCCTTTCCCCCCATTCCCTATACCTACTTTGGAATTTCTGATTAAGGATTAATCTAATTAATCTCTGATTAGACCTTATAAACACTCACCCCAATCCAGCTGGTTATTAAGCTCTTGCTGCCCACTTCACAGCAATGGGATGAGACAGTTATCCCAAATGAGATTTCTCAGTAGCCTATGCAGGTCCGTCTTCCTTTTTTGTTTCTTGTTATAAAAGTCAGTTGAGAAGAGAGTCATTACAAAACCTATCCTATTTTTTGAGATAAGTATCTCACTCCTAAAGCCACAGAAAGAAGAGCCTATTTCCCCAATTAATTACCCCACTATTATTATATATTACATATATTGTAATATACATACATATATATGTATACATATATATACATATATACACATATACATATATGTGTGTGTGTATGTATGTATGTATGTATGTGTACATAATAACCTGGGAATCAAAACCCCTGGCCTATCCTTTTTCTTAGACAGAGTCTAAGGTGGTTTAAGGAATCAAGAGACTTCAGTGGAGAAGAGAGGCCATTAGGAGAATGTTCTGGTAGAGTATGAGTACCGCTCTTCTCCCTCCCTATTCATTCCCTAGGAGACCTTGTATACGAAAGAGTTTCAAATGTTAACATTTATGCTAATAACTTTCCTTAGCCTCTTGCTCTGACTCCCAACTGTAATCTAAACCCACATTTCCAACCTTCTAACAAAATATCTCCACCTTAGAAGTTCCACCACAATCTCAAACTTCACAAATCCATAAATATATATGAGCTCATAATTTCTTCCCCAACTCAATTCCCTTTCCCAGATTTTCCATTTTGTTACCATTTTTTAGAACATCAGCCCGCAAATCTTAAATATACCTCTTCCCTTTTCTTCCTTCCTTGAACACAATGTCTCCTAATCCTATTGTTTCCTCCTTCAATCTATCTCTAAGACTTAACCTTTTGTATACATTCCCCCTACTTCCATTCCTCCATAACCACATGTTTTTTTTATCATAGTATGCCTCTACAAATGATGCTCTATTATTTATCCCTTACTCTTTACCCCATCAAGGCCAAATTTATCTGCTAGATTTTCTACGTGACCAATATTCCCTCTCTAATTTTCTTAGGTCACCAATCTTAGTTTCCCACAGCTCTCTGATTTAGAATCTACTTCAAAATCAGGCAGGTTTTTTCTCTTCCCTACCCTTAGTTACATCACTGCATTTGTTAATCTTATGCTGCCCTCATTCTCCACCTTTTGGTTCACCTCCAAGTTGTTCTCAACTCCAACTGTCCAATTCTTACTCATTCTTCAGTTCCCTGCTCCAAATAGATTTCATTCATTTTCTGGCAAGATTCTAAAATACATGATTAAAAGGAAGTTTGTGAACATTTATAAAGGGAAGCAGTGATCACTAAAAGCCAATATAACATCATCAGGAAGTCACACTAGACTAACTTTTTTTTGATAAAGTAACTAGTAGATGAGGGCAATTCTGTAGACCAAATACATTTAGATTTCAGCAAATTATTTCACAATTTTTCATGCTATACCTATGGATTTGATGGGGATATGGACTATTGTTAGGTGGATTTGAAACTTATTGAATGGCTAGACCTAAAAAGTCATTAATGGGTTGATGACCTCTTGGAAGGAGGTCACTGATGAAGTACCTAAGTGATCTGTGCTTAGATAAGTGCTGTACAACATTTTTATCAGTGATTTGGATAAAGACATAGGTGTAATTACATTTTCTGAGAACATGAAGGAATAGCTAACATATAAGATGATAGAGAGTCTGAATCCAAAAGTATCTTAACAGGCTGAAACAATGGACAAAAATGAGCAAGATGAGATTTGTATAGGGAGAAGCATCAAGTTCTACAGTTGTGTTTGAAAAAGTCAACTTCATTAACGTAATATAAGAGAGGCATGAAGGTTGAAGTGGCATTTAGTAAACTTTCTTTTCTATTATTTAATATCAAATAACCATAATAATACCTCCTTGCTTTTTTATAGCACTTTATGGTATTCAAAGAATTTTTGCATACACAATTTCATTTGAGTCCCACAGAAAACTAGTAAAGTAGACAAGGGAATAGTTATCCCCTTTTAATATATAAGGAATATGACTATGGAGGAAGAGAAGAGGAACAAGGGCAGGTAAGGAAAGAATGGAATAAAAGAAAGAATGGAGGGAGGTAGGGATGGAGGATGGGGGAGAGGAAGGAATTTATTGAGCATCTACTATACACCAGGTACTGTGGTAGGTGCTTTACAAATATCCCATTTGATCCTCACAGTAACCTTAGGAGGGGTAGGTGATATTATTATCTTGATTTTACAAGTGAGCAAACAGCAGACAGAAGTTAAACAACTTGCCCATGGTCTCACAGCTCACGAGTGTCTGAGGCAGTATTTGAACACAGTTCTTCCTAATACTAGGTCCAGCGCTCTATCCACTGCCCCATCTAGTTAAGGAGACAAAGAGAATCTCCCAACGTCGCATGGCCAGTTAGTCATAGAGTCTCAACTAGAAATCAGTATCCTGATTTCTAGTCCAGTGCTCTTTCCAGGGTATTCTTTCTCATAAATGTTGCAGTATGCATTTAGAGCAAATATATATTTTGAGAGGAGTAAAAGGAGAGGGTTCTTCACATTTGATATGAAATGGAAGAATGCACACAAATATGCAAGATGTTTGGTAAGAGACAGAGAGAAAGAAGGAAGATGCAACTGACTGAAGATGTCAGAAGTAGGGGACAATGAAAGATTTAGAGTGCAGAAAACTGTGGAAGACCAAACCACATAAATCCTTCCTAGAAACTCAGAGTGCTAAGAAGGGGCCTGGTATAAAAAATTTAGAGTTTTTGACTCCTGAATCTCTTTAGTATTCACAAAGTCATGTTGTCTTTTACAACAGTGGGTTTCTACTTATTTTCTTTAAAAGAGACCACAACTCATCTTCAAATAAAACCTCCAGGTCAAAGCATTCTAAGACCATTCCAGTTACAACAGATGGACAAAAGATGCTCTTAATGGAGGGAGAAACAACCCAAAAATGTCCTGATACATCTGATGTATGATGCCTGATGTCTAAAGTTAACGTAATTTTAAGGCTTAAAAGAAATGCATATTTATAGTGAAGCCCAGGGACCTTAATGATGTGTCAGGATCTATTCTGTAGGTACCTATCTTATAATGAGATCCTTTGGTCAATAACTAAAATCTCTCGGATTGAATTCAAGCTAAATCCTTTTAATACAGAATTAATGACAAAAATAATACCTAGCATTTATATTGTACTTTAAGACCTGTAAAGGACTTCACAAGTATTATATCGTTTGATCCTAACAGCGACCCTGTGTGAGGTAGGTGATAGTATTTTCCCTATCTTGCAGTGAGGAAACTGAGGCTTAAAGAGGTCAAATGATTTATCCAGGGTCACAAAGATATCAAGAGACTAAGGCAGAATTTGAAATCAGGTCTTCCTGACTATAATTCTACCACTCAACCCACTGTACCAACAAATTCCCTCTTTGGAAGAGATCATCATAGTCAAGTCCCTCTCAATTGAAATAAATCTGACTTCTAGATTCTCAGGGAAGCTGGCATCTTACATCACCTCCCCATGAGTTTGGTTTTTTTTTCTAATGTGCTGTAAAATTTTTTAGTACCTTCACCTGGTACCTGCACCACTATTTTTTCCTGTTGTCTAAAATAGATTTGTATTTTAAATAAGTGTTAGTGATAGGAAAGCAAATTCTGACTAGATGACATTGTCTTATTACAAGGTATTGCTAGCTGAGGCATCAATATAATTATCATAAACTATCACTTCATTCTGAGATGTCCTCTATTCTTGCTCCCTTCCCACAAAAAGGGGCCCTTGATCAGCTCAGCAGAATGGGCTGAACAACATGGACAGGTATGCTGTCTACTCCCAAATTATATACATACACAACCCAATCATTTGTTCTATGCGTGCTACAAAATAGTAGCATAAACAGACATTTCGTAAGAAGCAGAATTCTTGAACACAGTCTTTTTATCCACAAAACCTCTTTCATCTGACAAGGCTTACTGTAATCAGAACAACTGTTCAAGTCAAGGCATTTGGTTATTCTGTAGCCTAGGAAAATTCAGAAGTCACACCAAGCATAACTGCCTGTCTTGTTGTAATCTTAACAATAATAACCTAACAGAGCCAATTATATTCATGTGATCAGAGCTAGAAAAGGAAGCCAAAGCTGCCATACTCTCATGGAGTATATAAAAACATCATATGCTTGAGAACCTTTTTTTCCAGAATATTATAACAATAATGTAAGTCTCCATGTTTGGAATATGTGCAACGAAAGAGTTAAAACACATCTCTTAGCTAACAAGGCGAACACCTTTTACCTTACCTTGTTCTGCTCAGACACATATTGTATATGTAAAGTGTCCATGGCTCTGATCATTGCTTGCATAGCAGTAAATATATTTTGATAAACCAGTTTTGTGAAGCCTTTTCTGTCTTCATCTGAGTAACCAGACCCATGAATAATCCTCATTTGTTTGATAAAGGTGCTTTTCCCACTCTCACCAGTACCTTTAAAAAAAAAAAGTAAAATCACAGTCAACCAAAGTTTCCAAAATCATACACGCCTAAAAGGAACACTACAAGAAATAAAATTATTCATTACTTCTTCAAGTCTTGTCGTCATCTACATATATGATAGATGAGTTTTTACGGAATCTAGAGTTGTAGTGCTAGCTACATTATGAACTTTTCCTTGGCTTCATTAGGTCCTTGCTTCATTAGCTCTCCCTTCAATAATAACAATAATGTTAGCATTTATATAGTACTCTAAAATTCGCAAAGCACTTGCAAATATTATGCCATTCGATCCTCACAAGAGCCCTGTGAGATTGGTACTATTTATTATCTCCATTTTACAGTTGAGGAAACTGAGGCAGACAAAGGTTTAGTGACTTGCTCAGAGTCACACAGCTGGTATGAAGCTAAATTTAAACTTGGATCTTCTTGGATCTCCAGAACTCTATCCACTGTACTACCTAGCTACCTCTTACATCTGTCTCTATTACCTTGAATGTATCCTACACTGCTTCTTTTCTGTCTACAAACATGCTGATGTCTTTTCTGTCATTCAAAAAACAAAACAAAACTTTAGGCTCTGCCAACTGCTTAGGTTACTATTTGTGTTCCCTCTTCCTCTCCCTGTCTTCTCTCCCTCTTTCCTCCCTCCCCCTATTTACTTCTCTCTTCATCTTTTATAGTCTATTTCCTCAACACCCAGTTTTCAATCCTTTGCAACCCAAGTCTCTGCTCTGCTTCCAATGAATTAATTCTCTTAAAGGTTATTAATGACCTCCTAAATGCAAAATTCTATTAGCCTTCTGCAACTTCTTTGCTTTATGTGAAACTGCTAATCACTTCCTTGAAACTCTTCCTTCTGTGTCTGTGATATAGCACCCTTATGGCTTTCCTCCTATATCCCCTGTCACTCTTATTATTTCTTTCCTTCTCTTTTCTTCCTCTTCCTAATCCCTACAAGGTGACATTTCCCCATATTCTGTTGCTGGCCCTTCTTTTTGCCTATCTACCGTTCCCTTGCCTATTAATCTCATCTAGTTCCATAGTTCCAAATATCACCTCCATACATGTAACATCCAAATCCTTAGCTTTGGCTACAAACATTTCCTCATTCTTCAGACCCACATTTTCTACATGTCTGCTAGAGAAATGGATTAATATTGTTTACTTCAAAGTCAACATATACAAAACTAAAATCTTTTTCTTCAACTCCTATCTTGATTCTCCCTGCCACACAGCCTCAAAACTTGTGTTTCTTTTTGTTTGTCTGTTTTGAAGTTTATTTTTTCCATTTACATGTAAAAAAGAATTAAGCTTTTTTTTTTTTTACAATTTTGAGTTCCAAATTATCTCCCACATTCCCTCCCCTCCCCCCTCATTGAGAAAACAATTTGATAAAGGTCATACATCTACAGTCATGTAAAACATAGTTCCATATTAGTCATGTGAAAGCAAATACAGACAAAAAATACAAGAAAAATAAAGAAAGCAAAAAACCCAATATGCTTTGATCTGCATTTGATTCCATCAGTTCTTTTTCAGAAGGCAGATAGCATTTTTCATCATAGGTCCTTCAGAATTGTGTTCAATGTTTGCATTTCTGAGAATAGCCTAGTAATTTACAGTTCACCACCATACAATATTCCTGTTACTGTATACAGTGTTCTCTTAGTTCTGCTCACACTTCACTTTGCATCAGTTCATGTAAATCTTCCCAGGTTTTTCTGAAAGCATCTCACTCAGAATTTCCTATAGTACAACAGTATTCCATCACAATAATATACCACAACTTGTTCAGCCATTCCCCAATTGATGGGCATCCTTTCAATTTCCAATTCTTTTTTAAAGCTATATCAATTATATGTCCCCAGTAACCTCTCTTCCCTTTGCCTTTTCCCCAGTACTTTGTAATTCTCTTATTGCACCTTGTGTCATAGCTATTTGTATGTGTTATGTCCTTTATTAGACTATATGTACTGTAAGAACAGAAGTCTAATCTCGGTCTCCTTTTATATCCAAGAGCACATAGAACAGAGCCCTAAACATAGAAGGAAATCAAAGATGCTTACGTGAATAAATCAAAAGGAAACTTATGAATAAAATAAAAGATTTTCATCATCATATTCCTCAAATATATTCTAACAAAGACAGTAAGCCAACATAGGTGCTTATCAAGATCATATGAACAAGGAAAAACATTAAAAAGGAAAAGAAAATATAATACCTTGCTGTGATCAATCTGGACAACCAAACTATGCATTCTACCTGTACTCAATTTCCCACTCCTAAAAGATACTTTCTTCCTCGTCCTTAATTTTAGTTCCTTCCCTATGAGATTTTCTCTGATTTACTCTGCATATATCCTGTTAATACGTAGCTTGTTTCCCCCCATTAGATTGTGAGCTTCTTGGGAACAGGGAGTGTCTTTTTGCCCTTCTCTGCATCCCCAGTGCTTACAACAAATCTTGGCATATAATAGGAGTTTATCAAATGTTTGTTGACCAATTGATTTCATTTTGTGTAGTAAAAGCAGGAAAAAAACCACAACCTGAAGAAAAGCATCAGCTGGGTACTTCACATTATTTCTTTTTTTTTAAAGATTTATTCATGATGTTTATTTTTACATTATTGTCATTTCCCAATAACCTGCCTGCCACCCCAGAAACGTTTTCAGAAATATGAAAGCTCTGAGGACAGGGGTTGGTTTTTATTTTGCCTTTGTATTCCCACTAGAACAGAGTCTTATACAGAGCAGGCACCTGATAACTATTTATTTGGTTAGAAGAGAAATTTAAGCAAAATGAAGAGACATACTAATTACCTCTGATGGATAGGAAGCATTCAATACCCACACATCATTGATTCTCTGGGATCTAAATGTGTCACTGTTTCCCTGATCACCTGCTAACCTATCTAGTCTCTTTATGACAATTGCACTCAGACATGAGTTCTGTTTAAGACAAATGTCATGGTGTCATGGCACATATGCCCATGAGGGACCAGTAGACCTTAGCAATGTCTCCCATTAGCTGCTGGAATTCTATCAAACTAACTTCACTCTAAAATCACAACAGTATGCAACAAGAAGAATGTATAAAAAATGAAGACCATCATGATCACTGGCATACAGGAAGCAGGGTATCTGAGTGGAAAGAATGTTGGACTTATAGGGAGAAACACCTGGATTCAAATCCTGCTTACTAGCTTTGGACCTCTGAGTAAATCACTTATGTTTGCTCAGATTTAGTTTCCTCATCTGCACAATGGGGCTAATAATAGCATCTAACATTTGGAGAAATCTGTAAAAGCCTCCTAGAGAAGGTAGAATTTGAGCTGGGTTTTTTTTTTTGGCTGTTTTTATTTGAAGGAAGCTAAGTATTCCACTAGTTGGAAGTGAGAATGGACTGCATTTCAGACATACCAGACAGTGGCACATCTTCAGAAAAAAGTAGTGCTAAAAAGCAATTATCGAATGTTCCTAGGGAAGATGTTTTTAAGGTGTCTATGCATGTCATGTCAGTTACTTTAAGAGGAATGTTGATTAATGTGACAGCAGTGCACTAGTCAATTTTTTCTCTGGACCTCATGTGATAAAGGTCCCATGACCTCAATTATTGTGATAGTAACCCACTTCAGCCAACTCTGTACTTCCTAAAGTTAACTAAAATGAATTGTAGATTGATGATCATAGGAAATCCTCCAGTATCTAGACATTCAATTTAGCTCTCTGCAGAGCAACAGGCACCTTGATGGGATGTCCTGGTTGGCTCCCAGTGACAGGGGCTGCATTAAAAATAACTGGTCACAGAGTCAAGAAGATACACTCTTATGAATCAGCAATCTCAATTTGTACTGAGAGGTAGAGCATCCAGAAGTAGGAAGCAGATAGTCCCACATTAGTGAACCCATGATTGGACCATATTTGGCTGAGCTGCGAAACAGTGCCATCACTCTCATTAGGAACTTTCTTTGTTGGGAATTTTTCCAGAGTTTTTTACCCTGGACTTCCAGCAAAAAAGAGAAAAGGGATTTCTCTCACCTCCCCTCAGCAATGGCTATCACAAGAACCTGACAGTTGGAACATGAGTTTCTATAGGTGAGCCTGATTCCCTGTTGCTTTTTTCTTTCTTTCCTAGAGTTTTCTTCCCTGAGCACAAGCCAGAGTTCAGTGGACTTTCCCAGACCCAGCAGCTATCCTGTGAGTTTGAGAGTTTAAAAGCTACTATAATGAGTGTCAGCAGCCCAGTTGGAAGTGACTAGCTTAAGAGCATGCTTCTCTGAGAAGGGCACCACTACTGCTACTATCAAGGCACCTAGGAAATCTAGGAGAGAGGGAAAGGATACATGTGTACAGTAATACTTATAAAAAATATTTTTATAATGGAAAAGAAGAACTGGAAAAAATTTGGCAAATGGCTGAACAGATAGACTTATATGAAATGATACAGAGTGAAGCAAACAGAATCAGGAGGGCAATTTATATGACAACTACAAAAATATGAAGAGAAACAACTATGCAAGACCTCAGAATGCTAATAAAAGCAGCAAACAATCCTGACTTTAAAAGTCTGATAAAGAAACTCCCTCTCCTCCCTTTTGACAGAGGGATGAGGAATTCGAGATATAGAATGATATGAATTCTCAGACATGAGTTGGATAGGACTTTATAGACCATACAGCCCAAGCCTTTTATATTATAAATGAGGAACTGAGGTAAGAGAAGTTATGCCAGTTGTTCAAAGGCACATACGTAGTAAAAGCTTAGCAAAGTTGGTATTTGAACCCAGGGTTCTTCAAGTATTTTATTTTTTCTATACATCTTATCATGTGTTGATAAGTCTTTAAAATCTTTGACAATTGCTGTGCTCATAAAAGTAAATAGCTGCCCTAAACCAAGTTATACATTGAGTAGCAGGGGAAAATCTAGACATGAATCAGTCATATCTAAACTTTGCTTAAGGCATTTCCCCAGAAATCAGGGTAGGGGCAATAATTCCAAGACTTTCAGAAACCTCACCCCTTCCAAGAATGAATCTAGGTCCATGTGAGAGCTGGGCTAAGCTTCATATGGGAGAGTAAGAATAAGATATGGGAACAAGTCCCAGAGGAAGAAGTGGGAGAAGGATCCCACCAGCAGAAAGGTCTTCTTCCCTCCAAATCCAGCACTCTATCCACTATGGATGCTATTGGTCCTGAGAGGTAAGGTGCAAACATAGTCCTGTTGTATTCTACCCACTATCAGACCAACTTTGAAATATGAGTCCAGAGGAGGATAACCAGAGGGACACAAAGAAGGGTCTAGAGAGAGAGGGACCAATGGAAGCAAAGAGAGAAAACAGGTAGGAATTTCCCCCACCCTCTCTATTAGTCAGCCCCAGACAGCCTGAAGTTATTGGGAAAGAGGGGCCAAGGGAAGGCATGGTCCAATAGATTCTCCCAGCTCTGATTCCTGAAGGTCTCTGGACTGCCAGTGGTTTGTTAAGAGGAGAGGCCAAAGGAAAGCCAGGAGGAAGTACAATCCTACTGGTAATTCTTTCCCTACCAGTTGCTCCATGGGTCTGGATGAAGGAGGGAGGAGAGACTAAGTAGGTTATGAGCTATTAATCAATGAAAATTATTGTTATATCCTATTTGTATGTATTAATATGTTCATATTCATTCTCTAATTATTAATGGAGTTTTAAGACTTCTTAAAATGTCTAGATTTTCTTTTTGGTTATAGCTTTCAGGTAGTCTGATAAATCTTAAATTATCTCTCCTTGATCTGTTTTCCAGGTCAGTTGCTTTTGCTATTAGATACCTTACACTTCAACGTTTTCAGCCTTTTGACTTAGTTTTAATATTTCTTATTGTCTCATGGAATCATGAGCTTCTATTAAACATTTTAAAAAATAAGTTAATTTACCTAATTTAAGAAAATTAGCACTAATTCTCAGAGAGTTTGTTGCTTAGGCAAGGTTTTATACCTTTTGTGCCAAATTGTTAATTACCTTTCTTCCATAACTCTTGTTTCTTACTCTATTTTTTCCTGCAGTACTCTCATTCCAGTTATAAAATCATTTTAAAACTTTAAAAAAAATGTTTTGCTTCATCTCTTCCAGGAATTTTAGCTGAATTTGTGCCCAAGCTATGCTTTTCTTTGAGGCTTTGTTTATAAATGTTTATAGAAGCCGTCATCTCTTCTGGATTTTTGTCTTGAGTATCCCTGCCATCACAATAGGTCTTTAGATGGGATTATTTTTGTTGTTGTTCTCTAATTCTTCCAGCCTGCTTCCTGACTTTCGATTTCATGTTAGGGCTGAGCTCTGAGCTCTTTTGGAAGAGGGTGGGAGAGGATGTTTGGGTTGCTTCTGCTGCTCTCTTTGGGGTAGTGAGTGTTGTGTTATTCCAGGATCTCAAGGACAGCTCAGACTGGGGACCTGAAAGCTTTCAGTTCTCCCAAAATTTGTCTGATCCAGAACAAAATATGACTGTTGTCCCCCTGGCCTAGATTCTGCAAGCTCCTGCTCCTGACCTGGATTTGGGTGTGAGCAATACACTTGTGGGGTTTACTTTTCTTAGAGTGACAGCAGACTGCTTCTGGATTTTTTCTCAGTATTCACTGTCATGTCTTTATAGAACTGAAATTGTCATCTAGGCTTAAAACCTGGAAGCCATCTTGATTCATTCTTCTTTTGCACCCTATCACTTTTGAATCCTATTGATTTTTCCTTTGAAATTTCTCTTTCACTTTTGTCCTTTCCTTTTCCACTCTTATTTCCATTACCCAAGTTCAGGCCCTTCTCATATCACACCTAAAAAAGTAAAATGCCTTCTAAATAACATCCCTCCTGCCTGACACCCTCCACCTCAACCCAATTTACTCATGTGGCTACCAAATTTATTTTGGTAGTATCAAAGCACTGACCAATTAGAATTTAACTAAAAGTTGCTCAAAATTAATATAAAGCTATAAGATTTTTTAAAGATATGTACAACATAATCAACTCCAACCTGACCATTTAAAGTTATTGACATCAAAAAAGTAGGATATAGGTAAGAGAAAGAACACATGTTGATTGCAATAATTTTAGACAGAAATTTAACGGATTCAAATCAAATATGATCATAAAATCAAAAGAACCTTACATAAAGTTTCTTATGGCAGCCAAAGCCTACCCGGGCTTACAGCATGAAGTAATTTGTAAAATTTTATAAAGAAGGATGTTTGAAGATTATATACAGTGTCACCTCTTAAAACAAAAAGAAGCTATGAAAGATGAAATCAGGCTTTAAAAAAAAACTCAAACATCTTGATGAGAGATGATATCAACTAAAATCATCTTGAAGGTATTTAAGGATGAAAACAAAAGAACAACAAAAAAAGATAAATGAAAAAAGAACTTCAAAGTTTTTTTTAAACAATTTCTTTTTACCATAAAGGATAATAACAGCCCCCACCCTGGGACTCTAACATCATAGCTCTGCTTGTACTTACAGAGGAGGTAGAAATGGCACTTTTTGAGAACAAAGATGGGAAGGTGAGAGGGAGAGAAAACAGATTTCTGTTATATTTTTAAAAAATAAATAAAACAGATGTATATGTTCACTAGAAGCATTTACCACTAGCACAGGAGAAACCAGGTTCAGAGTCCAAGAGGGATTTCTATAGATGGTGAGGTCTTGCAGATGCTCCTCTTTGTAAACAACATTGTGCTGGTTATATTAAGCCCTGGAACATTGCAGAGCCTTATGGCAAGATCCATAACCATTCCAGAATTTGGTCTAACCATGATGGAAAAGGCAAGATGATGAATTATACCTACTATCTAAATTATGACATGCAGCCATATGAACAACCAATAGGGCTCATTCACCTCTGTGTGCATGAGTGTGTGCAGAAGCATGCATGCATATGCCTCTTGAATAGACAATGCAAATGAAAAATGGGATGTGAGTTGGACTCAGAATTAAAGAGAATGAGGAAAGCAAGCTGCATTACCTTTGAAAAACTCCAAAGTTTCTTTAATGACCTTGAACTTCTTCCAGAAACAAAAGATCGTCATTTTAATACAAAGGTTCTATTACTATTGTATGGCCTTGAGTCATAGAACACTATAGTCTCTGAAGTATTGGAAAAAGAATATCAATCAGAAGGCAATGGAAAGATACATGGTAAAGGCAAATGGGTTGTAACCCATACAAAATAAAGAACCAGAGGAAATGTCATTAAAGATATGCATGATTTTAAAAAGCAGATGAAATGGGCATATAGGCATAGTGAGAGGTGGCACACAGCCAGCCTATTTGCTTTATTGGAATCCTCCAGATCTCAAAAAAAGGTCAAAAGGGTCCTCACTATACTGATCAGAGTCCCTGTAGTGAACATAAAGGGTAAACACGGACGAGACTCAGACAGCATGGTCAGACATTCAAGGAACACCCACATAATGAAATGGAAGACACTTTGGACACTTCAGGAAAAACAACTTCTCCAAATTAAGGCATATGCCTTAATACTAACTCCCAACCCAGAGGTTAAGGCAGAGAGAAGTGAGTGGGATATGGTGGGGAGGAGTAGCATGGCTTAGAGAGGGTTGAACTGAGAATCATACATTTAAAGGGAGAATGGCATCGCATCAAAAGGGAGAGGAATTGAAAGGGCAAAATAACAATATTTAGACCACTCAGATTCATTTACAGAACCCATTACTGGCTCAAGAGAATCAAATTCCTGTTCCCCTGGAGTCCTGAAGAACAAAATATTACCTCTGCACTTCTTTTGACCTTACAGTCAACTCTAGCACACTCATTCCCCTCCAATAGAAAATTTAACTTTAAAGAAGAAAAAACATATGAGTCAATTCAGTTCAAGCATTTATTAATTGCTTATTTGGGCAGAATACCACATACAGTAGAGCCTAGGGACATAAAGAAACAAGATGCAGGTTTGTGCCCTGGAGGTCACATTCCACTGTGACATGTAGACACATAGGATGTGATTCAAAATTTAGAGAAAGAGTGTTAACAAATAGAGGGGCCAATCTAAGTTAATCAAAGAAACCTGAGCTGAGCCTTGAGGGAAGTTAGAGATTCTAAGAAATAGAGGTGAGAAGGGAATGCGTTTCAAGTCTGGAGGAGGAGGGAGACAAGATTTATTTATAAGTTTGATAAAATGAAGACAGATACTCATTATCACTCCCAGTATTTAGGAATCTTAAACTCCAACATACTCCCTTACTCAAATTCTAAAATTGCTTCTTTCTTGCCAGCTATCTCATGGTAGCAAGTTTACACACACATACACACAGACACACATGCATGCATACACGCTTGCACAGATGCATGTATTTTTGACACCTGTTGGGGAAAAGCTTAAATCATGCCAATTCCCAGTTTAACGTGTATCAAATGGCCTTGCTTTGCTAGAGAATACTGTGTTTCTTTGTTCTGTGACTCACTTTTAGGGTATATTGCCCTCCTTGAGTAAAACATACTTAAAAAAATTTCTTTCTAAAGCAATTTTTTCTCCAGGGTGGTAATAGGAAATATAGCCTCTGAAATTCTGATTATGAGCATCAACCTTAAAGAATTATTATTTTGAGACTCAAAGTAATTGGAATTCTTACAGAGGGGAACACAAGAAGTAAAAATGTGTTAACAAAGAAGCCTTAAAATGAAAATCTTGTAATTCCATTTCTGTTCTGAGAAAGCTTACATTTTCAACCCCATGTCAAAGATGTAGAATACTTCATAACAAAAAGTATCATCAGAATATAGAAGGATACTGCAGGAAAAGCAAAAGAAATTCTTTTCTATCAAGAGACTAAGGTTATTTAAAAGGAGAGGGAGCTAGTCTAAAGTTCACCTAAAAAGTTGGTTAATTGGATCAATGCAAAACAAACATGATATCCTCGGACACTTTGAAAGATCCTTTTCATTTCATAGTTGGAGATGTTTCAATGCCCGAAACATTAGCAATTGCTCTTGCTTATTTCTGAAAATATTTGGAAGGAGCTGTTGCTTTTCTAAGAAGTGATATGGTGTAGAGAATGAAGAGCACTTCACTGAAAGACAAGAGATTTGGCTTTCTACTGACACTTAGAAGAAGCCATTTCCTTTGGAAAATAACAGATATTGTCAACTGATAGTGGCAAGCTCTCTAGATCCAGGGTATGTAGGGGAAGCTGGAAGGATGGGTGAAAAAGGTGTGTATACATGCCAAGAAATAGTGCTGCAAATGATGTTCATTTGTTCTCATTCTCTCTCTCTCTCTCTCTCTCTCTCTCTCTCTCTCTCTCTCTCTCTCTCTCTCAGATATATATTACATATATATGTTATTGAATCATTTCAACTGTGTATGACTCTTCATGACCCCATTTGGGGGTTTACTTGGCAAAGATACTGGAGAGGTTTGCCATTTTCTTCTCCAGCTCATTTTATAGATAAGAAAACTAAGGCAAACAGGGTTAAGTGACTTGCCCAAGGTCATATAGCTAGTAAGTGTCTAAGGCCAGATTTGAACTCAGGAAGATGAGTCTTCCTGATTCCAGGCTTGGCATTCCATCCACTGTGCCACCTAGCTGTCCAAGCTTCCCTTGTACAGGGAACATTTGAAAGGGACTCCCTCCACCAACCTGAACCATCAAGTCCTACCTAGAATTAATAAATAAGTCCTAGAGAGTCATGACAGCCACGAAGAGGGCAACTGACTTGTCCAGAATCACAGAATTAAACGTCACAGGATAGATTCAAATGCTGGTCTCCCAGATTCCCAAATGCATCATGATATCCACTGTACCATGCTGTCTTTCCATTAAAAATCACAGTAAAATAGCTTTCATTTTCTCTTTTGAATTCATCCTTCTCAAGGGTTGTGCAAAACAGCTTGGCTGCACTCCTAATTTCCTCTGCCTCTCCAGCTAAGAGATAAGAGAATGGGTATGAACTATGGTATGAGAGTTCTAGATTTGTTACAAGTGAGGGCCCTAAAATGAGAGAATTGTTTATTGAGGAAAGTTAAGGAAACTACAGATATTTTTAAAAAGAAGATCCCCATTGGTATGAGAAGATTTAAATGTGAAATCAGAGGGATGAACTAAATTACCTCTCAAGTTTCATCCAATTAAAAGACTCTCCATATGCCATCATTTTGCACATTTCTGTAGTATGGATGCTTCTAAACCATGTCTCTCTCCAATGCTGGGTTTTGTACTAATTTTCAACTTCAGTCCTATATGAAATATATTCTCCCCTTAGGATCTTTGTTTGCCATTTTCATAATACATATTTATTTTTATTTGTGCCATTAAGGCTCCCTTCTTTCTCCAGTCAATCCCACTTACCAAGGCCCTTCCCCCATGCCATTAATACCGTCTGTAACAGCTGTACTCTACAAAAAGAAATAAACCTTGCCGTTCATTACCATAAGAAAATGATTTGGTTCTAGGCAATATAAAATAAAAGGTGACAATATTACCAAAGCTGCCTTGGGCAAAAGGAGACGAAGAAAGAATGGAGCGCTGCCTTGATGTGAAGTAAGAACAAGCGGATTTAGGTGATATGAGCCAATAAAATATTTGGAACTTTGCAGAAATAACTGAAATCACAGAGCAGCACTGTTAGGAACATCTCTGTATTAATGTGGCATGATATTTCAAACCACAAAAAAAATTAGCCTTTTACCATAGTCATCATCCACTACACCCTTCTTAAAATGTTGTGTTTTATTTTTCCTGTACCCCCCAATCTAGTTTCCCATATGGGAAAAAAGCTGGAGAGGGTAGTGAAGAGAACAAAATAATGAAAAGATTTGACATAGGCTCTATGAACAAAGGCCTTTAGTGTAGAAAAGACAAAGAAAGAGATGCTTTAAAGTTGCCTCCAATTACTTGAAAGGTTATAATGAGTCATTAATCAATTTTTTCCCACAACAAAACAAAGTGGACCTGATCTTGTATCACACTTATGGTCAAAACACTGCTTTAAACTTAACTGAAACTCTCTTATCATAACTTAAAGGTGATGATCTTCATTACAGAGGACTTTAAAAACAAACACCCATCTGTCCTGGATGATTTAAGTAGTTACCTGCCATTGGGACAGGGGACTGGACTAAATGGGGGAGAAGTGGCAATTCCCATATTAAAGGGAAAAAAATTTTTAATTAATATAAGTGATTTTATAGTTTTGAAGTTCATAAGGAGTTAAGGGAAAATATAATATAAATAAGAGACTTCCTAGTTGATTTTGGAAAGACATGTCCACCACCACCCCCCCAAAGGAACTCTTTGGGAACAGGAACCAAAACATCACAGACTCAGAGCTGAAAGAGTTCTTATATATCATCTTGTCCTCTCACTTTACAGATGATGATACTGAGGTTCAGAGAGGTTGTGACTTGATCAATGGGTGGTAAATGGGACAACCAGGATTTGAACCTAGGTCCTCTTACTTCAAATCCAAAAGTCTTTCCACTAAACCAGGAGGTAAGCTCAGCATGTGTATCTTGTTTCAAATAAGATATAGCAGATGGAATTTTATTTTTTTTCAATTATCAATCAATCAATAAACGTCTATTAAGAGCCTACTGTGTACCAGGCACTGTGCTAATATAATAGTGATAGAAAAAGAAGGAAAAGACCTACCCTCAAGGAACTTACAATCAAATGGTGGAGATAAATATGTACAAACAAGCTATATATATAAGATAAATAGGAAGTAATTAACAGAGGGAAGGCACTAGAATTAAGAGGGTCCTGTAGAAGATGGGATTTTAGTTGGGGCACGAAGGAAACCAAGCAAGCCAGGAGGTAGAGGTAAAGAGGAAGAGTATTTGGGGGATGTGCACCAGCCAGCAAAATTCCCAGAGTCAATAGATGGACTATTGTGTTCATGGAACAGTAAGTAAGACACTGTTGCTAGATCAAGAGTGTATGTTGGGAAGTAAGGTGTAAGAAGACTGCAAAGGTAGGAGGGGGTTAGCTTATGAAGGGTTTTGAATGCCCGACAAGGCATTTTATATTTGATCCTGGAGGCTTTAAGAAGCCACTGAGGTTTGTATGATGTTGGGGAAGAGAGGGGGAGCAGGTAGCAGCAGTAATTAATCCATGAATCCTAGATGAAATACTTTTCAACATAAGCAAAAGAGATCCAAAGACAGTATCACGGCCGCCAAACTTTTCACTGATCCCAGAGTCTCACATTAACTGACCTATGAGGAAATGCATATCACCCAATGGCCACTAATTTCCCACATTCAAGCACACTGCTCTCAGACTGGGTCACAACCACAAGGCAGCAATCTACCTCCTTCCCGATGCCCATAAATAACATCACAGAGATGCAACCATTTGCTCTTCTCCCCAGCTGCTGCCGCTGCTGCATACCCATTTCTACCAGGGGAGGAAATCTTCCCGGACAAAGGGCAACACCTGAGCCTTCCCTCCCAGGTCTACATCTTCCTCTTCCTCTCCCAACAGTGGGGGGTAATTAAGGGCTCACAAGTGACAGCTCCTGCCGCTACCCTTCCAAATCTCACTTTAGGAGGGAAGTCTCTAAAAACCCACGTCTTTGGATCGTGTTCACTACAATTCTGCCTTTGGGGAGAGCCTATGATTCTACTCCCCTCCCTTATAGTCATCTAACATTCAAATGTTGAGCATTTAGTACATGTAATACTCTCCTAGCAACTCAGGGAGATATCAAGATTAACAAGATGTAGTCAACATACCAAAATGAGTACATCTGCAACTGACCATTTTTTCCTTAGAATATAAAAAAATAAAAAGCTCTAACTCTCACAATTTTCTTTCTGAAATGGGCAGCTATTTAGACCACATAGGATATGTCTCTTTAACTTGAAACAAGACCTGTTAAATATAACACAGCTAGCTACTTTGTTATGAGGTGGGGAGCATAGGAGAGGGGATGCAGACAAATGTTTTGAACTGAAAGAAATCTCATAATTAGATTGTTAAAATACTAGGCAGCTAGGTGATTCAGTGGATAGAAGCTGGGCCTGGAGTCAGGAAGATCTGAGTTCAAAGCTGAACTCAGACATTTACTGTGTGGCAAGTCACTTAATCTGTCTGCCTCACCTTCCTCAAGAATAACAAATCTGTCATGATCTTTACTTTTCCTCTCCCTAGTATCAAGAGGAGAATAAACCCTGATGTTCCAAAACAAGGGCTATAGAAATTAACAGAACATATCACGCAGCAATCAGATGGTTTATTTCCCCTCTTTGACAGCTAAATTCTTTCCATGGGTTTGATTACTGCCTTAGAGAGATGAGAGATCAGGTTTGGTTTTGGTGGAATAATCTGTTTCCATTAGTAGGTTCCTGAAGTAACAGGCAATGAAGATCCTATCATCATAGATTTAGAGCTTGAAGCTTCCTTCAAGTCCCAGCTAAACCCCACCATCTACAGGAAACCTTTCCTGATCTCCTTTAATTCTAGTGCCCTGATGAAAAGACCAGAGCTAGAGACAAAAATTTAAATACAAACATAGGAGTCAAGAGAAGGATAATAAGATAAACATGAGCTCATAAGGGATCAAACAAAGATAAACTGTTTACATTCTAATTTGGAGAAATGATACATGTATCCTGTCAGAACTTCATCATTATCACAGATCATAGAGGAAATCTAATTAAGATGGGCTGAGTGGTTCTGTTTTGATGATCTTAAAAGAAGAATGGAAAGAGGGGAGTAGAGGAATGCACTGGGGTCAGAGCTTAAGGGAGAGGAAATACGGGGGAAATTATCTCACATCTTTGGTATATACATGTAGAAGTGCGTACAAACAAGGAGGAAAGGGAGAAGCAGGCAACACCTGAACCTCATGCTCATCTGAATTAGTCAAATAGTCAAAGGATGGAAGAACATATACAGACACACAGACAGACACACACACACATACTGCCCCCCCCCCACACACATACATACACATTTGGGTCCAGAAATACATTTCACTAAAGAGGGAAATAGGTTGGAAAACAAATAAGAGAAAGAGGGTTTTAAGAGGAAGGTAAAGTTAAAAGAGGCACAAGTCTTAAGTGAGACCAAGTCTTTAAGAGGTGACAGGAAAGAAAGAAAAGTAAAAGCATAAAAGAATAAGAGAAAGGGAAATACACAATTAACAAGTGTAACTGTGGGGCAGCTAGGTGGCGCAGTGGATAGAGCCCTGGCCCTGAAGTCAGGAGGACCTGAGTTCAAATCCAACCTCAGACCAAACACTTGACACTTACTAGCTGTGTGACCGTGGGCAAGTCACTTAACCCCAATTACCTTAAAAAAAAAGTGTAACTGTGAATGCAAGTGGTGGGATTAATGCACCCATAAGAAAAAAAGGATATTAGAATGCCTTAGCAACCAGATTCTAACATTACGTTGTTTACATAATTTTTCTTGGGCAGGAAGGAAAGACAATTGGGGTTAAGTGACTTGTCCAAGGTCACACAGCTAGTAAGTGTCTGAGGCCAGATTTGAACTCAGGTCCTCCAGACTTCAGGGCCAGTGCTCTATCCACTGCACCACCTAGCTGCCCCAACATGTTGTTTACAGGAAAGACTCATACAGAGTTAGAGTAAAAGGCTAGAACAGAATCTAGTATACTTCAATTGAAGAAAAAAGGCAGAGGTAGTAAGCATTACCTTAGACAAAGCAACAGCAAAAATAGAATTAACTAAAAGAGATAAACAGTGAAACTATCTTATTAAAATATACCACAATGAATTAACAACAATATTTAACATTTATGCACCAAATGGCATCATATCTAAATTGTTAAAAGAAAGGATAAATGAGTCTCAGGAGAAAATGAACATTAAAAGTAATAGTGGGCTGGTTCAAAATTAGGGAAAACTATACATATAAATGACCACATTAATAACAAGTAGGACAAAAATCATATGCTTTTATCAAAAGATGAAGAAAAAGCTTTTGACAAGATACATCCATTCTAAAAATACTAGAAAGTATTGGAATAAGCAGAACTTTTCTTAATGTAAGTAGTATCCATTTAACACTAAGAGTCAGCCTTATCTATAATGGGAATAAACTAGAGGCCTTTTCAGTAAGAACAGGTGTAAATCAAGGATGTCCATTATGATTATTACATTTAAAATAACTACAAATTGTATTAAAGTACTGGGAAGTGTACCTGCTAAGGCACACACATACACACAAGAAAATAATCATATGAACACAATTACAAAACACTAGTAACAAAAATAAAGACAGTTCTAAATAACTAAAGAAATATTAATTGCTTATAGGTAGGTTGGGTCAACATAATAAAAATTATTTTTTTTATTTTAAATTATTTTACTTATGCTGTGTATACCAATGAAACTACCCAAGAATTATAGGATAGAATTAGAAAAAAAATTCATCTCAAATAACAAAAGGTCAGGAATATCAAGGGACTTAATGAAAAAAAGTAGGAAGGAAACTACACTACAAAGCTGTAATCATCAAAAGAACTGGGAACTGAGTAATAAATAGAGAGATTGATCAGTGGAACAGATTAGTTATATGATATATGGAAGTAAATGAGTACAGTGGCCTAGTATTTGATAAACTCAATGATACCAGGATTGGAGCAAGAACTCATTATTCAACAATAACTGTTGGAAAAATTGGAAAACAATCTGACAGAAACTAAGTACAAACCACTATCTTACATGACATAATAAAACAAGCCCTAAATAGGTAAATAATTTAGACATAAAAGGTGATATGAAAAAAATAGAGCAGTACAGAATCAAATAAGAGATAGAGGACTACAGAAAAGTGCAGAATTTTCATTCCATAAAATTTTAAACTTTACATACAAACAAAACTGAATGCAATTAAAATTAGAAGAGAAGCAGGTAAATGGGGGGGTGGAGAATTTTACTGTAAGTTTCTCTGATAAAGACCTCATTTCTAAGATGTATAGTAATTGATTAAAATTTATGAGGATAGGCGTTATTCTCTGATTTGATACATTGTCAAAGGATATGAACAGGCAGAGAGAGATACCCAAGCAATCAATAGCCATGTGAAAAAATTCTCTAAAGCACTAGTTATTAGAGAAATAAAACTTAAAGCAACTCTCAGGTTCTATTTCATACCCATCAGATTGTCAGTTGACAAAAAAGAAAAAAAAAAGGAAAATGACAAATGCTACAGGGCATATGAGAAAAACAGGTACATACAATCTCTGTTGGTAGAGTTGTGAATTGGTCCTGCCATTCTGGAGAGCAATTTGCAACTATGCCCCAAAAAACTATTGAACTACTGGATCATACCCTATTGATCCAATGATGCTCCTACTAGGTCTATATCCCAAAGAGATCAGAGAAGGAGAAAATGGACCCATACATACAAACATATTTATAGTGGTTCTTTTCATGGTGACAACTGAAAATGAGTGGAGTCCATCAAATGAAGACTGGTTAAACAAGTTATGGTATATGAATGTGATGGAATAGTACTGTACTTTAAGAAATAATGAAGGGAATGGTTTCAGAGAAATCTGGGACAACTTATATGAACTAATGCTTAGTGAAGTGAGAAGAAACAGAACTATTTAGATGATAAACAATATTGCAAAGATAAATAACCACAACTTAAGAGACTGATCAATGCAATGATCAGCTACGATTCAAAAAGACCCATGATGAAACATACTATCCACCTTCCAGAAAAAGAACTGATAGAATCAGAGTGCAGATTGAGACTCTTTTTGGACGTGGCCCATGTGCTAATTTGTTTTGCATGACTATCCATGTTTAAAATGTGGCTTTTGTTTTTCTTACTTTATGGGGAGAGAGGGTTACAAACAGAGATGAGAGGGAGAGAAAGAGGACTTGAAAATAAAATAAAATTGAATTAAAGAAATAAAACAAAACAGGAAAAGAAAATATAGTGCTATTAATTATACATGAGCTTTATCTATTCATTAAAGTCTCGTGCTAATGTGAGATACTGTTATTCCCATTAGTACTAGCACTTCTCCACCAGCCTCTACTTTGCAAACATCTCATTAACATTTTGTTCAAGTTGCTGTATGGACTAATATTGTATGTCTTTTCAAATACTCTGCAATTCAAACTGGCCATCCCACCATGCAGTCCAAGTTAGTAAGCTTTCACTGCCCTATAATTAATGGTGATCATCGCAAACATTTGCATTCTGGCAGCTCAATAGTGAAGCCTGTTTTGTGAGAAGTCAATCTGGCTGGTAAGCAGGCAGGCATCAGAGTCATCATTATTGTTATAGTACTAATTATGGCTTAGCCCTTGTGAAAGAGATTTATTTTCTGGGGTCCAGCTTTAATTATCTTTTTCTATCCTTAATAAAACTAATTTTAAGTGGATTAACTAGCCAGAATTTAATGACCATCTTTAAAGTCAAGTTGAACAACAGTCAACCAGTAGAAACAGTGCTAGAGACATAGTTCTGTGTTAAGCTTTGGAAGCTTCTTCCTCCCCCTTTAGGCTTGTGCCAAGTTGAAATAAAGGAACACAAGTCATTACTGAAGTTTTTTTTTTTTCCTGACAAAGAATATGGTTAAGGGTGTAGCACAATTTCTCTAGCCTATCCTCAAGTCAACTCTGTCTAAAGCATTTTATTTTCCTTTCAGAAGGCCTCATCTGGAAAGGTTGAAGAAAATTCAGTTAGTCACTTAAAGGTTAGGAAAGTGGTTAATTTCCCACTTTCCAGAACATTAAAGAAAGTTCAAATTTCCAAATGGTTCTCATAATGACATGATTACCTTATGTTGAAGTAAGGAGGTTTCTACCAACAAGCCTTTCTAACTCACCATAGTCATCTTAGGGCAGTAAGGTAGTCTTTCAGATAGAATGTCAGCCTGGGAGTCAGGAAAACTTGAGTCCAATTGTACCTCAAACACTTTCTAACTAACTGGCCTTGGCAAAGTCACCTCAGCCTCTTAGCCTCAGTTTCCTTATCTGTAAAATGGGGATAATGATAATAATAGATTCTACCTCCCAAGGTTGTTGTGAGGATCAAATGAGATAATATTTGTAAAGTATTGTACAGAACTTAAAGAACTATATCAATGCTAACTATTGTTATAATAACAATCATCATCATTATTATTATTAGTCAGAATACTAGAAGGAACTTCAGAGATCAAAGTAATCTCTTCCTTTCACTTTACAGATGAGGAAAGCCTTACATTGGTTTGTCACAATGGGACAAAATCTCATGTACTTTAATTTTTTAATTAAATACATGCTACTAATAGAAGTCATTTAGTTCAAGAAATCATTTTCTGTAGACTGGCTGCATTTTGGAAAGCCAATGCCAGGAGTAGAATTGAAGCAAAGTATTTGGCCCAGGAAAACGTAGAGACATTTAGTATTCCAAGTTGTTTTGTCAGTAATAGAGCAGTTCAGGGGTGGGGTGCAGAAAAGCGGGGATAATTGCTAACTTGAATGCCTTATTTTCTATTCCTTACTGAAACTGGAAAATTTCAAGTTATTTAGAGAATGCTGAGGATTCCCTGTTTTTAATTTCACATATGTTCAAGTACAATTAGCTAGTTACCTCAAAAATCTATCACAATTGATCTAGTCATCTCCCTGAAGAAAGCAACCCTTCCCAGCTTCTTCATTACCAAAGGCACCTTCATTCTCAGTGCCCCAATAATTGTAACTTTACAATTTCAGGTATTATCTTTCTTAACTTTCAATTTAAGACTGCTCCCCAAATTATCACATTCATCCCTTCTACTGTATTTTCACAGACATCCCATTCATCCCTCACACAGATTATCTCAGAAGCCTCACCACTGGATTCTATTCCTCAGTTTCTCCCTAATTCAAATAACCTCATAGGTGGCTCCTAAAATAATCTTTTTCAACTTCTTAGCACAATACTGAAGAAACTGGAAGAATTTGCTATTGTCTATCATAGCCAATCTAAAGTTTTCTCTCCAACAGCCTCTGAACAACTAGATCCCTCATATTTTTCACTTCATTTCAAAAAGCATTCTATTGTAAGTCAGGAGACCTGGGTTCTAGTTGTGGTCAAATCACTATTTATGTGACTGTATATTTTTGTAGGGGGCAAAATTAAGTTATATCCCAGATGAGTAACTGTTAAGTCAGCTATGAGTTAAGAACAAATATGAGTTGCAAGACACACTACTAGACCTATCTATGTCCCAAAGAGATCAGTGAAAGAGGAAAAGGGCATGTATGTAAATATATTTATACATTTATATTTACAGCAGCTTTTTTGTAGTAGCCCCAAACTGAAAACCAAAGAGGCACCCATCTAATGGGAAATAAACAAATTATAGACTATAATTATAATATTACTGTGCCGTGAGAAATTTTAAAATAGGCAGTTTCAGAGGAAGATAGAAAGACTTCTTCTATCAACTGATAAAGAGTAAAGTGAGCAAAACAATTTATATGACAAAAACGTCATAGAGAAAAAAAATAACTTCAGCAGATTTGGGAAATGGTCAATGCAATGGAAAACCATGAGTCTAGAGCACTAAAGATGAAATAAACATCTCACTCACCTCCTTCTACAGAGGTAATAGACTTAAAATAAATTAATTTGTAAAAGAATCTTCATCCAGAAATTTTTCCATGATTCACTTTTATGAAAATTTCTCTTTTGTTTTACTAATTTATGAAATTTATATAGCAATTTACAAGAAATTGTTCTTCTATGTGCCATTTTATTGGAGAATATTATACTAGTTTATTGCTTTGCCGTTATTCTTAGATTGTCTCAAACAATTTTGTCTCTCCTGCATAGATGCCGGACTTCTACAGGACCAGGGGTGGGGAACCTGCGGCTTCGAGGCCACACGTGGCCCTCTAGGTCCTCAAGTGTGATCCTTTGACTGAATCTAAACTTAGTCAAAGGGCTACCTCTGAGGACCTAGAGGGC